>NC_138779.1:46981216-47576216 GCF_965119305.1 Pelophylax lessonae | reverse complement strand
CAACTTCCAGTAAAGGTCAGTCAAAGATCGGGCAGACACATTGCCAGTCACTGGAGGCATTTATCTGGCAGCGGATGGTGTATGGAGGGATTGGGGGAGTCCCTGACTGAGCAGATCTGTGAGTTTGGATGGAGGATACGATCACAGCGATCCGACCACTGGTGCTCCACACTGACCGACACAAACCAATCAGAATGATAGGATAGCCAGACATATGTATTAGGGAATGAGCAGGGCTATAAAAATTTTAATAATATTCTTATTACAAAAATAATAATAGTGATAATAATAACAATAATAATAATAAAAGGTAGTAATAATATTAGTAATAGTGATAATAGTAATAATATTAATAACATTAGTAATAAAATAATAATTATAAAAATATTAATAATATTAGTAATAAAAAAAATAATAATAAAAATAATAATATTAGCAATAAAAATAATAATAGTAATAATAAATGTATTAATAATAATAATAGTATGACGGTCCATTGTGTGCACAGGGGGTGTGCGGGGTCAATATCATGTATATTTATGAGGGTGCGAAGTTGGGGAGAATACTGGAGGAGGGGGGCAGGCCTGTAGTAGGTAGGTCAATGGGTAGGTGTCTGTTTCTGTGTGCTTGGGGTAACCGGTCTATTCTGGGTATATGGAAGGGTCAGGCTTGTAGTAGGTAGGTCAGTAGGTAAGTGTCTCTCTGCCTCTGTGTGTTTGGGCTAATCTGTCCATTCTAAGGATATAATGGATAATGAAAGTGGATCCATCACACACAATGGTGCTCTGTCCTCTTCTGTGCAAATGACAGTGTATGCAGAGGTTGATTTACCAATGGAGAGACAGTTAGTGCATATGGTAAAGATAAAAAAAAAAAACAAGAACAGATTTTTGCTTGCACATCATTAAAGGGATTACAATGAACACAGCTTTACCCTATTCATTATGCTAAGTCCCTCATTACTCCCCTGGGGTAACTGGACATTTTAAAGGCGAACAGGGCACCTCCTGGAGCAATGGGACATTTCCTAGGGCAATGACACCTACTAGGCTAATGGGACATTTTGTAGGGTAACAGGGCACCTCCTGGGGTAATGGGGCATTTCATAAGGTAATGGCACATTTTGTAGGGTAACAGGGCACCCCTGGGGTAATTAGGCAATACTTAGGCTTCTGGGGTATGCATTGGGGTAACAGAGAACCTCCTGAAGTATTTAGAAATTTCTTGGGGTAACAGGGCACCTCCTGAAGTAATGGGACATTTATTGAGGTAACAGGGCACCTCCTGAAGTAATGGGACATTTATTGAGGTAACGGGGCACATCCTGGGACAAAAGGGGAATTTATAAAGACAACAGTGTAACTCTTAGGGTAAAGGGGCATTTGTAAGGAAACTGGGCACCTCCCCGGGGAAAGGGGAATGTATATAGGTAACAGAGCATCTCCTAAAGTAATGAGACATTTCTTAGAGTAACAGGGCACCTCCAGAAGTAAAAGGGCATATATGAAGATAACAGGGCACCTCTGGGGTAATTGGACATGTATTAGGGGAATAGTGCACATCCTGGGGTAATGGGACATTTCTTAAGGGAAAAAGCACCTCCTGGAGTAAAGGGGCATGTATGGGATATCAGGGCACCTCCTAGGGTTAAGGGGCATGTATGAGCACCGCCTAAGGTGATAAGGAATGTTTAGAGTAACAGGATACCTCCTGAGGTATTGGGGCATTTCATAGAGTAACAGGGAAACTCCTGAAGTATTGGGCCATGTCTTAGAGTAACAGGACACCTCCTGAGGTATTGGGGCATTTCCTAGAGAAACAAAGCACCTCCTGAGGTATTGGGGCATTTCTTAGAGTAACAGGGCACCTCCTGAGGTATTGTGGCATTTCATAGAGTAACAGGGATCCTTCTGAGGTATTTGGATATTTCTTAGAGTAACATGGCACCTCTTGAGGTATTGGGGCATTCTTAGAGTAATAGGACACCTTCTGAGGTATTGGGGCATTTATTAGAGTAACAGGACACCTCCTGATGTATTTGGGCATTCTTACAGTACCAGGGCACCTCCTTAGGTATTGGGGCATTTCTTAGAGTAACAGGGCATGTACTGAGGTATTTGGGCATTCTTAGAGTAACAGAGCACCTCCTAAAGGTATTGGGGCATTTCAAAGAGTAACAGGGCACCTCCTGAGGTCTTGGGGCATTCTTAGAATAACAGGGCACCTCCTGAAGTACTGGGGCATTTCTTAGAGTAACAGGACACTCCCTGAGGTATTGGGGTATTCTTAGAGTAACAGGGCACCTCCTGAGGCATTTCTTAGAGTAACAGGGCACCTCCTGAGGTATTGGGGCATTTCTTAGAGTAACAGGGCATCTCCTGTGGTAATGGGGCATGCATGAGGCTACAGGGCACCTTAAGGGTGAAATGGCCAATTCTTAGGGTAACAGGGTAAAACAGTTTCAGGGTGGTATATCTGTAGGTCTGGGAGAGGTATGAAGGGTGGGGAGGACTTGAGACAGCCTCTCTTGTGGGTGGGAGTGATAATTATCACTGGGAGGAAGGGAGTGCAGAAAGAGGACTTGGAGCAGAGAGAATAATTAAAAGAGAAAATTACAAGAGAGAGAAGAAACATAGAAAAAGAAGAAATGACTCATAGAAAACAAATAGACAGACCATTAGAGAGTGACTGTAAGAAGTGTAGAGGGTCAGAATATAAATACATTTGAGGGATGCACATAGGCAGAATAGAGACTGTGAGAGCTGCAGAGATTCAGGAAAGAGACAGTTTGCCAAAGAGTCATGTAAAAAAGACAGCTTGCAAGAGATGCAGAGAGTCAGAAAAGAGACAGTCTGTCAGAACTGCAGAGTCAATAAAAAAAAGACAGCTTGCCAGAGATGCAAACATTCAGGAAAGTTACAGCCAGTCAGAGCTGCAACGAGTCAGGAGTGAGTACAGAGACAGACTGTGATAGATGCTGAGAGGGAGGAGAGACTATGAGAGGTGTAAAGAGTAAGGAGAGACTATGAGAGGTGCAAAGAGTAAGGAGAGACTATGAGAGGCGCAGAGAGTGAGGAGAGACTATGAGAGATGCAGAAAGTGATAAGAGACTATGAGAGGTGCAGAGAGTGAGAAAGGTTATGAGAGGTGCAGAGAGCGAGGAGAGACTGTGATAGATGCTGAGAGTGAGGAGAGACTATGAGAGGTGCAGAGAGTGAGGAGAGACTATGAGAGGCGCAGAGAATGAGGAGAGACTATGAGAGGCGCAGAGAGTGAGGAGAGACTATGAGAGGTGCAGAGAGTTTGGAGAGACTGTGAGAGGCGCAGAGAGTGAGGAGAGACTATGAGAGGTGCAGAGAGTGAGGAGAGACTATCAGAGGTGCAGAGAGTGAGGAGAGACAATAAGAGGTGCAGAGAATGAGGAGAGACTATGAGAGGCGCAGAGAGTGAGGAGAGACTATGAGAAGTACAGAGAGTGAGGAGAGACTATGAGAGGTGCAGAATGTGAAGAGAGACTATGAAAGGTGCAGAGAGCGAGGAGAGACTATGAGAGGTACAGAGAGTGTGGAGAGACTATGAGAGGTGCTGAGAGTGAGGAGAGATTATGAGAGGTGCTGAGAGTGAGGAGAGATTATGAGAGGTGCAGAGAGTGAGGAGAGACTATGAGATGCGCAGAGAGCGTGGAGAGACTATGAGAGGTGCAGAGAGTGAGGAGAGACTATGAGAGGTGCAGAGAGTAAGGAGAGACTTTGAGAGGTGCAGAGAGTGAGGAGAGACTATGATAAGTGAAGAGAATGAGGAGAGACTATGAGAGGTGCAGAGGTGAGGAGAGATTATGAGAGGTGCAGAGAGTAAGGAGAGACTATGAGAGGCGCAGAGAGTGAGGAGAGACTGTGATAGGTGCAGAGAGCTTGGAGAGACTATGAGAGGTGCAGAGAGTGAGGAGAGACTATGATAGGTGCAGAGAGTGAGGAGAGACTATGAGAGGTGCAGAGAGTGAGAAGAGAGTATGAGAGGTGCAGAGAATGAGGAGAGACTATGAGAGGTGCAGAGAGTGAGGAGAGACTATGAGAGGTGCAGAGAGTGAGGAGAGACTATGATAGGTGCAGAGAATGAGGAGAGACTATGAGAGGTGCAGAGGTGAGGAGAGATTATGAGAGGTGCAGAGAGGGAGGAGAGACTATGAGAGGTGCAGCGAGTGAGGAGAGACTATGAGAGGCACAGAGAGTGAGGAGAGACTATGAGAGGTGCAGAGAGTGAGGAGAGACTATGAGAGGTACAGAGAGTGAGGAGAGACTGTGAGAGGTGCAGAGAGTGAGGAGAGACTGTGAGAGGTGCAGAGAGTGAGGAGAGACTATGAGAGGTACAGAGAGTGAGGAGAGACTATGAGAGGCGCAGAGAGTTTGGAGAGACTGTGAGAGGTGCAGAAGTGAGGAGAGACTGTGAGAGGTGCAGAGAGTGAGGAGAGACTATGAGAGTTGCAGAGAGTTTGGAGAGACTAAGAGAGGTGCAGAGAGTGAGGAGAGAGACAGACTGTCAGAGATCCAGCGAGAGGGTAGAGAGTGCAGAGAGAGGTGTGTAGGAGGCAGGCACAGAGGTAATGACACAGCCCCCTCCCTGCATTCACACAATGTGATCCGGGAGAAATCACACAGCACTCTGATTGACAGCTGGAGACTCCTAAAAAGGGAATTGCTATGAAGTTTATATAGAGAGGAGTGGAGAGGACAGCACAGAGTCACCCGGATACCCCAGCATGCACTGCCAGACCGAGCTCCGACTCTCCTCCCCGGGACAATACAAGGCTGCCAGGCGGCGATACAAATCTTTTATGATCGATGAGATTCTATCCAAGGAAACGTGCGATTACTTTGAGAAGCTTTCACTGTATTCCGTGTGTCCTTCCCTGCTGGTCCGACCCAAACCCCTGCATTCGTGTCCCGGTGAGTGCCTGCTGAACTACATACACATACCACACTCTGCCCAGTCCATCCTACTCTGCCCATAGTGTTAGAGAAACAGTGCCTGGGGTCAGCTGCCTGGGACTGCCTGTCTGTATCTGTTTCCACCTCTCTGCTCACTTCTTATGTTGGTACTTTACACAGAGAGGTGTCTTTTTTTGGAGGGGGATAACAAGTGACAACAGGCAACAGTGTATGACAACTGTATACAGAGACAAGCACTATGAACACACACCTTCTACAGACAACATTGTACTGATGTGATTTATTTTATCTGTTGCTGCACCATGGTACACGTCCTATCATAAATAATGTCATCATTTTGGCTGATGTATACTTGATGTAATCTGCACACACTATATTGTGTACTATAGGGGTCAGCATGTGAATTACCACAGTGGGCGCACAAAGATTTCAGCAGCACCAGAAGACTGATAGTCACATTTCAACAAAATTATTTGACATTTCTTATTAAAAAATAACTGTAGAAAAGTTTGTTAAATATTATCGTCTGTAGTGGCATTAAAATGTATTCTATTAGTTACAGAAAAAACAAAAGTAAATAAAACGAGAACGCAGAACAGTAATATTCGGCATGCGCATGCTCCTCCCTGAGCAGCTGCACACCCAACAGCTTTTACACATTACAGACATAGAGCGGAGCGACTCAGCGCTTTCTTTTTTGATCAGTCAGTTCGGAAAACTCGGAGGAGCAAATCTGTGTTTACCTCTGAGTGGATGGAGATTGATGAGTTTAAAATACATCAGACTAAGCTCAAAACTTCTTCACTTTGGACATTTAAATTTACAAAGCAGCATCCCTCGTGGCCTGTTGGGAGAGTATAATTAATGAGTTTACCTTACCATTAACAGTACAACTGTGAGTGTAAAAATTGAAATATAAACTCTACGGCTACACTATTGTTCTCTGGCATGTCGGTCCGATGCTTGTAAATTGACACCTAATGTGGAAAGAGTTGCCGACTCCTGATGTAATACATGGACGGGTATAGAGTCATAATACAGCAGTGGGACTTTCTAAGTCACTTTTAACCCCCCTCCCAGCTGAGTGAAAAACATTGTACAAATGAATGACTCGAGAAATCAACTACAACAGACACTTTGGGGTTGATTTACCAAAGGCAAATAGACCATGCTTTTTTGAAAGTGCAGTTGCACTTTGCAAGTGAGGTTGCTTCAGAACTTAGTAAATGAGATAAAGCTTCACTTTACAAAGAACAACCAATCACATGCAGGAAAATAAATAAAAAAAACAGCATTTTTACTTGCACATGATTGGATGATGGAAGCCAGCAGAGCTCTCCCTCATTTACCAAGCTCTAGAGCAACTGCATTTTCAAAAGTGCACAGTGAATTTGACTTTATCAACCCCTTTATGTTCTGGTCTTTGTAATTTGTATTAGGGTGATAACTGAAAATTGGAAGACCACACATATTTATTATTATCTGCTTGGATGGCATTAGTCTGAGTCCTTGGTGTAGTTTTACCTGCCAGGAGGGGTCCCTGCCTTGGAACACATTTAATGATAGCAGTATAACACTTGGAAGTGTCAGTCCCTAATGTCCTTGCTTTATGGCAGCTGGCTTCCTACTTGTGTTTAATATATATATATATATATATATATATATATATATAGTGCGCATAATCTGGAGGTGTATAAAATCAGATTATTTTCCGGCCTTGTAAGGTGTTTTTTGATTTTTTGGTTAAAAATGTAACAGCAGGCCATTATAACAAGGTAATGTACTACACAAATATAGATATTTGATATTCTTCATATACTCCAAATCGACATACACAGAATAGAGGAACCAATCATGAAAACTGTAGCAGGGAAAATTAGGACTACGGACATGAGCATCCATATGGGGGGGGGGGGCAAAACATAGACTTGACTGGATGATATAGACCATTATATTCATTGGTTCTCTCATTATTATATTCACGGCTTGCTAACTTCTCACACTGTGGTTCAGTTTATCACTGACAAGTGTGTCTACCTCAGCAACAAACCCTTATGGCTTTAAATAACTAAAAATGACTTATGACATTTTAATTATGTTTTATTGTTTTCTGAAACATTTTATTTGCAATCAATTTTAAGAAGCAGAATTACCCCTTAAACTTGTATGAAGCACCCCTCTGAGATATAAATGTATATATATTGTATGTGGAATTTGGAAATAGAAAATAATCAATGGCTTTAAAATGAAATATATATATTATAAAGTCATCTGGACAAACAGTTGTCATAGAAATTGTAGATGAATAGATGTATATATAATTGAGTCTCTTATTTCTTACTGGTGACTGCAATGCCTGTATGTCACGCGTGTTTGAAATATGTTGTTTTTTTTCTGGATCATAAGATGACGTAAAACGTGCATTCTGACTATATATATATTCTATCTGTACAAATTTCAATGTCCATCTTGCCAAAATTGATTCAATTGATCAAAATTTTCATTGCACATTTTTAAAGTCCAATTTCATTCACTTCATTGTGATATCACTGTTGGTTCCTGTCTAGACCCAAACCCCAAATAACAAATATAATTCCACTGATGGGCTCTGTCTAAGGTGCGGATCCGGTAGTTTAGTAAAAAAAGAACAAAAAAAGAGACAGACTCGATGAACTGTTTTGTCTTTTCTTGCTGTCACTCTTCTGTGTTTCTTTGCAAAGTTCTCTGATCTATTAAAAATCCATAAAGTATGTGAATGAGCGAGGGAGAAAAAAGACTGAGGAGCATAGTACAACACTAAAAACAAGACCAATAATAAAGTAAGAAAGCCAAGAAAGATTAGCATAATCTTCATGTATTTAATAAAGGTCTAGTTATGAACTCCGATATTGGAAATCCACTTTTATTTTCCTTATTTTTGGAAGTCCACAGAACAACTTGGAATATTTAAGCTAATTTCCATCTTAATTCATTCAATAAGAAAACAGGCCAAAGAGATAAATTTTGGGAGTGAAAACGTTAATTTGTAAAAAAAAAAAATTACAACTTTCACATGTAATTTATCAATGGATGCAGGCTAGGGGGGAAAAAAACTTTTTTTAAATGTTATAATTATTTTTTTATTTAGCATGTTTAATAATTTAATGGTAATACTTCCACATTACAACATTTCATTTAAAATTTTTATAAACTGAAACCTTTTTTACAGAAAAACAGGGCAAAACCAGAGCAAGGTATGATCAAACAAATGCAGCTATGTTGCCATACTTTATACAAAGTACGTTTTCAAAGAACGCCAGAGATCTGAATAAAAGGTTTATATAGTCAGGAGAGCAGGAAAGGTCACACAAAGTTGTGTATGAATGACAATATTACAGGCGAGGCAAAAAAAAAAAACGTGGGGCAAACCAAATAATGCCGACAGAACTCCCCCCCTTCCCCCTGCAGAACTATATGTATGATATATATGAGCCTTTCACGTGATGACCCTATACATTCTAATTTACCAGCCTAAGACTCTATTATTTTATATATATTCGTTCACAGAATCTGATCATTTCTGCCTTAGAGCTAACACTCTATTTTCTTGCACAGCCTGCTGGGAGAGGTCAGTAGGAGGATGTAGACTGGTGGAGGGCTGCTGAAACATATTTATGGGCTGGGCATTTTATGAGGCTTGTTGAATGAAAAGAGACTTTTGGACAGTAAAAACCATCAGTGCACAATTGGGCTTTTGTGTGAGGAAACATTTGTGTATTTTCACAATGCAGCCTGTCAAAGCAATGAATGGTTGGCATGGACTAGAAGTTCACAATACTGGACAGTTTTATTGTCAATATATGCCCAGCTGACAGAGATCTGCTACAGGGTTACACCAACATTATGGCAGCAGAAAGAAACGTTTTAATGGCTGACAGATAAGAATTGTTTTAGGGAATCATTCAGAATTTTGATTGTTTCCTTTTAAAATTTGACATAAAACATTAGTGAAGAGATATTAGGAAGGACAAATCAACGCTGTATAACATAAAAGCATTAAAACCAGGAAAACGAAAACTGAAAAGAGTGTAACAGCACTCCAAACTGTATAAACAACTTGTTTCGCCAATGGGGCTTATGTGAAAAGTCCTAATATTAGATGAGCTGTTATATAAAACACTTAAAATATATATTTTGTGATAATTGAAGTGTAGATTTACCTGCATTTTTTTTTCAAACGTTTCTTCACTATAAATAGATCACTAATATGTAAAATTAATCAAATTCAGAGAAATCATTGTAATCTGGCAGAGATTTGAGTGTGTTGATATGTTATCTTCCATGGGATCTCTTACCTTGACACAACATATACAAATGTCATCGCTGGAGCATCGCCCCTTCATGTTATCAATGACAGCGTTAACAATTTTGATTAGGAGTTGAAAGACAACTTAAAGTAAATATTTACATAATAAAAATATTGTAAATGCAGAATTTCGCTAACTAGACAAATAACATTTTTGCTGACTTTCTAACTCCAAATTTCTATTACAGTGAAGAATTTTACTCTAGTTGCCACTATTTTATAGAATATTTTGCAGTAAATGAACTGCTTTCTGCAACATAAGGCACAACGATGGCATCACAATATTTGCTTTAAATAAGGAAGCAAAATATTTAGCTGCAGTGTATACAAAAGAAAATATATTTGTACTAGAATATAATGAGTTATTTAAACATTAATATGTATCTGTTTGCCAAAAATAAGCAGAAACACATCATGCAGATTCTTCTATAAAAAAAAATCACAGAACTAAATTCAAAGTAAAATATGCCTAACTGCTGTTTATATAGTATTTCTAAAATTTATAAGAGAAATTACATTTTATTTAAATTGATTTCATGCATTTTTATAAATGACTAAGAAATTATGTAATTATATTCAAATAAATAGAAAAAAAAATGATTCTTATTGGATACAGCAGAACTAACATAGGCTGTGGAGTGTAATTTTCTGCACTTTATTTCTATATTCTTCATGCCATTACTTTCCTATTTTATACAAAGAGCTTAATGAATGAATTAATTACAATTAATCCAACACAGTGGGAAAATGTATTTAATGACATAACTGATACGTTTCTTACCAACAAAATCTGTGAAGATCCCAAAACACTCGAATCAACCAGAATCCACTTGTATGATGTGATCCCAGTGCAATAATCTTCATTGCCGATAATCCTAACTATGATAAATACAATCCAGGATCACTTCCTATATACTTTTGATGTAATATTTTACACTTCTCTTAAATTCAACTGTGTTTATATTTCTCCAAAAACAAAGTATATAAAAATGCAAAATCCCAAATTTAGAAAAATATTTTTTACTGCAGCTTCTTCACATGATCATCGTATCTTCATATTCAAAATGGCTTCTTCTAAAGTATTTGTTGGCAATCTACATGTAAAACAAATAAATAAAAGGACACTGAGAACATTGATTGGTAATGTTAGGACACATTAATAAATATTGTAAAGAAGCAGTAATTCATTGCTACAAGCAGAGGAGCATTACACAAACATAATAGTCACTAGTGAACTAGAAGACATGTCTGCTTCTATATAATGTCAGCTCTTTTGATTATTTACATATTCGCCCCATAATATACAGACAGTTATCATTTCGTTTACAAAAACTGTGTTCAGTTTGAAATAAAACTGACATATGACAGAAACAGTTAGAATAAATTCTAAATTAATCAATTTATTATTGATTGATATTTGAATTAAACTACATTTTAAAATACTGTAAATCGTGTGCATAAGATCCCTGCAATTATAATAAAGCATAATATATGTATTCATATGAAAGTACAAAGATCATAAAATATGAATCAAGCAGATCCATATTTCAGGAATGACCTTCGTAACATTCCCTATCAAATCAAATTCTAAGCTTTAAAACTCATGCCAGTGAGGATTAAATCAATGTATCTTTTCTGGATTTTGTTGTACATTAGGAAGATTTTTATTTTATTGTAGAATTCCTTGCTACAAAATATAAAATACTGTAAATGATTAATTCTTCTCACAGCAATATTTAATGTGACGTTTACTAAAAGTAGCATGCTCCATGTACTACCATGGATGACTTCCATACATCCCTCTGTCATAGGCAGCTGCTGACTGGCCCTGAATTGTTCCTGTAATGAACCGCAGACTGTACAGAGATGCGTCCCACACAACATATCATAAAAAACCTCTGATTTGTGTCACCCACTGCGTAGGGTATGGAGGGCAGCAATTCTTGGAGGCTATACTTATGTCACATTATTTACTTCCACTATCATGTGAGCAGTTTACTCTGGATTTAATCCTTTATTAGGAGATTTAAAGCACTTACCCCTGGGAGGACGGAGATGTGGTATTAGGTCTGTATTTACATTTTACAACACAGGCTTCTATTCCTATTACTGCATTAATGGGCTGCAAATTAGACTGTGCCACAAAAATGCACTTTGCTGCTAATACAAATCCTCCACCACTAACAGTAGATACAAGTACAGAAAAAATGACAATCCCAAAAGTGGCTGCTTTAACTTAAAATGTATTTGCACATAGTTGGGTGTCCAAAATCAACACAAGTTGACTTTGATAAGTGAAAAATATAACCCCATCCATACACAAGCAAACATATCATCAATCACAACAAAAGATCTGCCAAATGCTTTAGTACTTGTCCTCAAGCTACTAACATCCACATTTATCCACACACACTTTAAAAAGACAGTTGCCTGTCAGCATTGTTGAAGAGGAGTGATTAGTATTCACACATAGGTGTCCGTTTATGAAACTGAGATGAGCAGTGATCCTGCTGATCGCGGCTGATCTCGGATCATTATCGGTTTATGAAACAGAGATGATTGGGGGAGAATATGTTCTCCGCTGATCATCTGCACACACGGAGAATCTGTCATTGACTGACACAGAAACGGCCAGTTTATGAAGCTGCGTCCTCCGCACTTCACTGCCGATCTGTGCCAGAATTCACACTCCCAGATTCACCAGCTCAGAGGTGGAGAATCGGGGAGAGAAGACAGAATCGGGGGAGAACTGAGGGGGAAGAAGGAAGATTATTGACTTAATTCTTCCTCAAGCAGACCCCCCAACACAGTAAACATGTCCCCCTGCCATATTTATGTATATATATATACATGTGTATATATATATATATATATATATATATATATATATATATATATAATGTATGTGTGTGTATACAGTATATATATATTTATGTAGGGGTACTAAATATTTTATTAACGTTAGGTGGGGGTCGAATGCACGTGTACTCAGCAGTGATATAATCTGTCGCTGCTTAATACCCTGTTTCCCTGAAAATAAGCTCTACCCCGAAAATAAGACCTAGCATGATTTTCAGGGATGGCTGCAATATAAGCCCTACCCCAAAAAATAAGCCCTAGTAAAATCCTTGATCTCAGCCCCTCCTTCTGCAGTATTCGGAGAGGGAAAATAGAGCTCCAGAGGGTCACGTGAGTGCCCAGCGGCGCTGTAAATATGGTATTTTCCACAATAAAGTTACAAAAGGAGACACACTGCACATTACATAATCTTTTTACAAAATCCATTACATATTTTTACAATGACTTTATCCAAGGTTTATTTTTGGGATTACAGAAGGTCATAATGCTGGCTCCTGAGCTGACAGGGAGAGAACTTTTTTTAACATTATATTATTTTATTCCAGGTTTTTTGGAACATAAAGAGGGCTAAATGACAACACAAGCACTGTGCTGTCTACCATGCTTTAAAGTATCAGGATATTTATTTATTTTAGGGTTACAATCCCTTTAAGTTCATCTTTTTACATACCATAAATAAGTCCTAGTGTGTTTTTTGTAGACAAAATTAATATAGGACCCGGTCTTATTTTCGGGGAAACACGGTAAATGGGCACCAGTGGTTTACTCGTACTGTAATGTCGCTTTGTCTCATGAAATTAAAGGCGGCCTATTCACTTGTACACAGATCTCGGCCGTTTTCAGAGGAAAAACTTCTCCTCTGTTCTACCTGTGAGAAGTGAAGTTCTACATTTCATAAACAGGGTGCCAGAGGAGATAATTTTCATTGGAGAACTGCCGAGAAGTGTACCGAGAGAAAGATTCACAATTTCATAAACATACACCATAGACATTCTGACTCATATTGGAAAATCTTTGCCGTCAATACTGCAGGATTCCTTCTCACTCCAAGCTCAGGGCACAGACACATCAAACAGTTTTTTTCAGCATCTGAACAATCAGACATCCTATGGGTCCTTTCACACGGGCGTTCCGTATGTCTGTTTTTCCTCCATCCGTTTGCGGATGAAGAACGGACATAATGTATGTCTGTGGGCTAGCAGACATTAGCGGATGACCATCCGCTGACATCCATTTTTTGTCCGTTCCGTTCAGTTCCGTTTTTTGAGACGGAAGAGAACCCTATTTTTGTTCCGTTTTATAAACGGATGTCAGCGGATGTCATTCGCTAACGTCTGCTAGCCCATAGACATACATTATGTCCGTTTTTCATCTGCAAAC
Organism: Pelophylax lessonae; assembly: GCF_965119305.1. Lineage (NCBI taxonomy): Eukaryota > Metazoa > Chordata > Amphibia > Anura > Ranidae > Pelophylax > Pelophylax lessonae. Next base: position 47,562,686 of record NC_138779.1, on the reverse strand, counting down.
GGATGGATGAAAAACGGACATACGGAACGGACCCTAAAAAGTGACATCCGTGTCCGTTTAAAAAAAAAAAAACTGACTGAACGGATGAAAAAAACGGAACGCCCGTGTGAAAGGACCCTTTGGGTCAACAATCAGCAATGCTAGGTACATTGTAACTGTTTTAGGAAAATGCATACAATTTCTGTAAAACAATTGTTTCCTGCTGTAAGTTCCTCCTACACTATAACATACACAGTACGACAGACACAGACCATCTGACTGCCGATGGTGGTAAACTATTGTTTAGTTTGATTCATTTGTACAAAGTAGTCAACAAAGAATGAACCCAGTGTATTAAAGATCATTTGATTGATCATTGAATTCCTTTTATAGTTGGTCCTTGCTGTTGTTTTGGTGCCATATTTGCTGTTTATAGTCATCCCTCTGTATGAAACATAAAGCCTGGTACACACTAGTAGTTTTTTTATTTTTATTTTTTCCGTTAAACCCAGCAAGCTGAAAGGAAAAAAAAAACTGAGAAGGAGCCACTGTATTAACAATCCAATGTTAATGCAGCGATCTCCCCCGCTGAGTTATTGTGTTCTGACAGGGGGACCCCCCCCCCCCAGCAGAACACCCCAGCCATTGGCTGAGACTGCTGATCAGGTGCCGATCTGCAGACCTTTTTCAGTCATAACCTTTCAACAGAAGCTGGCCAGCTTCTGTTGGACCGGCTGCCGTACGCACGTGCCGAATGTCGGCCGGTTTCTATTGAACAGGCTGATGACACCCGATATTCGGCCCGTGTGTACGACCCTTTAGTCTGTACTGTAAGGGGTTGATGTACTAAAGGGAAATAGACTGTTCACTTTAAAAGTGCAGTTGCACTCTGCAAGGGAAATATCCCCAGAACTTAGTGAATGTGTTGAAGCTTCAATTTGTAAACAAAACCCAATCACACACAGGGAAAAGAAAAAAAATGAATTTTTTCTTGCACATGATTGAATAATGGAAGTCAGCGGAGCTTCACTTCATTTACTAATCTTTGGAGCAAATTCTCCTTGCCAAGTGCAACTGCACTTGCAAAGTGAATAGCCTGCTTGCTTTCAGAAAATCAACTCCTAAATGTCCAATCTAAGTGCAAATATTGTTAAAGATGCTTAGATTGGTAGTGGAATCAGCATGTGCTTGTTCAGCCAAGGTCGAATGTGACAGGAAAAAATTCTAATGGCTCCACTGCAGCCCTTATCAGTCATATCTCACCAGGTCAAGCAACTAATGTGATTACTTATACTTCTATTAGCCAATAGGGTCAGGAAAATCATGCAAGCTCCAACGAAATGAGGAACCTTGACCTTACCAAATCAAAAATATACAGTCAAATAGAATCTGTTGATAGAACAGATAAATGCTAATAATAACTTCTAAAACAAACACCAGAGATTTGGCACAATTCAGTAAAACATAGAGATACAATGCAGAGGAAATCATTTCTCAACTATACAGAGCTAATATCTCAAATATACAAGTCAAACAAGAAAAAAACAGACAGAAAATATATTGCTAGTTACTAAAGGGATGCCGGGCTCTGCTACAGAACTGACCTGTCCTTATAATGATACTAAATTCAAGGACACCAACTTGCCACATTCACCATAATAGGAGGATTTCTCATTTGCCCCGGAACTTCTGAGCACTTCAACCACCCAGTCATGTGAAACTGAATTTAAAATGTATGAACTTCCTCACACATCATTGGATGTTTGGAGTAACTACTGGTCACCTAGGAAAAGTTACATGACACTTTAAAAGTTCTAATAAATTCTTGTGTTTCCTGCCTCTGGGTCATGTAATTCCCCAACCCCCCCCCCCCCCTTCATGTTTTAGTAAGAGAAATTGAAGTGTTAGAACTGGTGAGAAATTAGGGCTCATGCATACGGGCGCAGAGGGCCACACAGTGTAAACACTAGCTGTATTTCCGTGCCCGGGAGTCACAGCTGTTACATTCAGCCGCCTATGCAAATCCATAATAGTATGCTGCTGTATAATGGTAAATGCAGATCCAAGTGTATGCATGCGTACAGGTAAGTATGTACACCCCTGGGCATAGGGGAAAAATCTAGAAGTGTACAAATGAATCCTCCAATATCAAGTTTTGCCTATCATTCCAGAATTTGATGTTCTAGCTATTCATGGACTTTATAATAATAAATAAAACAAAAGAGGTTTGAAATCTGTCATGCATACATACATAGCAACAAGTTTTTGAAACCCTATTGTTTGTAAGATGGCACATTACTAGTTGCAAAAACTGGTATGCGGGTCATCTTAATATTTGTAACACTGACGAAAAATAAATGTGCATTGCAGTCATATGGGCCAAATAGACCGGCATTTTTATACTCCCAAGCAGTAATAATGCAAATGTGTACACATCAATTCAGCCCGATAAAACTGTTTTTTTTCTTAGGTCCTTCCTATAACATCCTGGACCATTTTAAAACAAGAAATTAAAAACTGTTTATCTTTGGAAATAAGGAGCTCTGGCTGCCTAGCACGCATTTCTCAGTCTTCAGCAAAATCTTGGGATGAAAATATTATTTATCATTAAAAATTGTCTTGGGGAAGGTTTTCATTTTATTCATACTTTGTATACAATTGATATATGATGAACTGTATAAAGCCTAAATAAGGGATCTAAATCATCCCAAAAGCTTGCATATTTATTTAACTTGTTAGCCAACAAAGGGTATCACTTATATTTAGCCAATAAAGGGTATCATTTATATTTAGCCAATAAAGGGTATACTTTATACGCCACACTTTCTCTATATAAGAAAACACATTTATTTTTACTCAATTATTGAGCAAGTGTATTTGAATAAATCATACGGGCTGATTTACTAAAAGAATGGAGAATCTGTACTTAGAAAAGTGAATGTTTAGCTAGCTTAAAGTGGTAATAAACACAAAAGCAAACATGTATTATATTAGGGATTACCAAGTCTTGTGATAAATTACTTTTATTTTTAGGCTTTTTTTCCTTTATTTTCACCTGGTGATCTGGCCAGTAAGTCTTTTGTTTTTCAACGGAACCAGCTCTTTTTTTACAGTATTAAGGCAAAGCATTTACTACTGACAGGGGTGCTTACAATGATCAGCTTTTATTTATTTATGCAAAACATTTATCCCAAAAATTGTTTGTTGTAACTTTTTATAAAATGTGAGGTGAAGTTCAGTTTCAATTTGTTAGTGTATCTAAATCTGCTAGTACATGTAACGCCCCCCCCTCCCGCAGACTGCCATATACTGTGCTCCTTCATCCAGAGTGGGGGCACTCTAATACAAGAGGTGTGTTACTGGTTGGATCACCAGTTGAAAATAGAGGGGAAAAATGCAAAAAAACCCCCAAATGCAGCCACCACATCTAATGATTGGTAAGCTGCTAAATATTACTTTTTTGGTTTTTGGTTTTAAATTGCTTTAAGATCGAGCTGCATTTACTTCAATGATCCATGTGTGGTAGCAAAATTCATTTTTTATTTGTTTTAGTTCCTTAGCATATGGTTGGGTATTCAAAGTAAACATTGCTTTCCCATATTTACTATGCTACACAACATTCTCTACTGCCCTAGTATATAAATCCCATACATTCATCATTTCTACCTTTAAAGCTAATAGCTCCCTAATGGTTTTTCATATTTAAAAGAAATGTCCCAAAACCTTTGAATTAGATATGAATGAATGTCTCTTCCCAGTGTCACGGAGAAGCTGTTTGCATTTTAAAGTAATAGAAAACCAACCCACAATATACCTGGGAAGCATTTACAGAAATATAATATTGTTGCCACATCAGTCACTGTCTGTCCTCACTACTAATCCCCAGTGGGCAGATCTTACAAATAAAGCTTATATATTGTCTATAAAACAATTAATTTGCTGAACAGCCAATAGTCTTACATCCAGGATAAAGAACAGACATATGAAGTAGCCTATTCCAAAGTGTTACCAATCCTATTGTTGAACACAGACCTTCTGGTGACCTGACATTTCAGGAAAATGACCACATTTCTATAATGCACACACCAACATATTGTATTTGAAATGCCTTTGGCTCCGTACATTCTGGTGTAGTGTAACCGGATCTCATTCAAATGTCAGCAAATCAAGTCACAGCCACAATTCTAATTGTATATCTAGAATAAGGTGCTAACAAGTGAACACCCCCCCATGATATACAGTGAGTCGTCAGTCTGGTTGACAGGCACGTATAATGATGTCCGGTCGGACACACACAGAAATGCTAATTGAGGATTTAAGTGTGACTGTGGCAGTGCTAGAGATAGAGAAGCAGGTGTGTGTGTCAGCACATCTATATACGTAGAATGAAATGGAATTATGAAATACATTCATATCTTATGGGGGGGAGATGGTCAGTATATGAGCAGATAGGATATCATCACCTTCATTTCACATTATGTGCAAAATGAACAAAATATATTCATTTCACTATGCAGAAGGGGAGTCACCATTTATGTTTTAATAAATCTTACATTAAAGTGGAACACCAACCAATCACCTATGTACACTGTTGATATACAAATATCCAGACTGGTTTATCTACCACAATATCTGTTCAGCCTTGCTGGTGTTTCATATTCTCTCTTCCACACTATATAGGTCTGCACCTTTCTGTCACCTCCACACAGCTCATTGTTCTATGAATGAGCATCATCACATTAGTGAGGTCCTCCACCTGTGTTCCTCCTTATATAAGCTAACTAAAATTCAGCCCCTTCACCCCCAATGCCTAAAACATCTTAGAATGATGACAGCACTTTGAAAATGCGATAACGTCCTATTGGTTACAACTGTGTAATTTCCCTCTATTGGCCTGACTTTTAATTTGAGAAGAAAATATAAAAACTGATTTCCAGTAAATATGTTAAGAGGTATTTAAGATTCAATATATATATATTTTTTTTAACAACTACCCAGCTAGAAAGGTGGATTTTAAAGTTTTTCTTTAACCTCCCTGGTGGTATGATTGTTTCCGATTTTAGGTGTTGAAAGCGGTACAATTATTTTGCATGTAATTCTTAAGGACGAGCAGCCCAAACCAACTATATTTACATATGATTTGTTTTTTATTGTGCGTTCTTCTTTATAAAATCTTGGGTATGATAAAGTTTGAAACACAAAATCATAAATTATAATATAATAAATAACTATAAATAAGTTAAATTATATTATATATATATATATATATATGTATTATATATGTATATATACGTATGCATATATTATATACAGTATATATATATATATATATATATATATATATATATATATATATATATATATATATATATACAGGCGGTCCCAAGGTTACAAACAAGATAGGGACTGTAGGTTTGTTCTTAAGTTGAATTTGTTTGTAAGTCGGAACAGGTACATTTTTTAAGTGTAGCTTCAGCCAAAAGAATAATTTTTAAACTTTTTGGATAGCATTGGGAAGGGTTAACACCCCTGTACCATTTGTTTTGCTGTCTCTACCTCTGTTCAGAAGATTTCACCTCACTTTCTGTCCATACGACAATTGGATTTTTAAAATTTTGGGTTGTTGTGGAAACGAGGATTAGTGATAAAGCTTCAGTGGAGACACTTTTTTTCATGATTACTCTTACAGGAGTGAATTACCCTTCCTAGGGATAGATTTCCCCTCACTTCCTGTTGTCTCCCTCCGTTTGTAAGTAGAAGTCGTTTGTAAGTTGGATGTTTGTAACCCAGGGACCACCTGTATATATATATATATATATATATATATATATATATATATATATATATAGTACAGTAAAACTGCAGGCAAGGGCACTGGGGGCAAACTAATGTCAATTTATTTTATTTAGTAATGTAATCCAATAGGATTACAATATATCAGTGTGTTTGTGTGTTTTACTTTTTGAATTTGCCGCCGGTTCCACCCCCCTGCGACGCTCGCAGGGAACGGAAGCCGGGGCACAGAGCATCAGGCGGAAGATCCGGCCGCCGTACACTGCCGGAGTACATTGCGGGATCCCGGGGACAAGGTAAGTAACCTCTTCCAGGATCTAGCGATGCTCCCTGGCGGTACCCCGTGTGTGGCTCGGGGTTACCGCTATTGGCACTGAAATTCCACCCTGAGCCACACTCGGGAAAACCACCAGGGAGGTTAATAAAACACTAGAACAAAGTTAGATGAGTTATAGGAAAGGTTAGGGAACTGCATCCCTCTAGATAAGAGGCATTGTCGTAAGAGCTATAACAGACAGCAGGTATAAAATAGCTGATGTATACTGCACACAGCCCTGATTACAAAATTTAGCCGTTCAGACTTATAGAAGAGGAAATACCATAGTAATCATGTCTGTTGCATCCCGTCCATGGGGTCATCTGAAACCTCGGTGGCTAGACCAGTTTTTGTATTTTTGGTACTTTTTGCTGTAGGAAGCAATAACTCTATAACTGCTCTGCTTACCAAATCATACAGTTTTCAGAACATATGCGGCTTTAATGAAGTAGACAATTTTAATAAATACCCTACATGTATTTTTTTATTATAGGTGAAAATAATTGAGAAAAACATGGCAAGAAATTGTCACTTTTAGAATGCTTAATGCATAATTGATTTTAATAACCAGTTCTATACAAAATATTTTTGCTAAAATATATTTTCTCCTAAATATGGAGTAGGCTATAGGCTTTAATACTCTATCTATCTATCTATCTATCTATCTATCTATCTATCTATCTATCTATCTATCTATCTATCTATCTATCTATCTATCTATCTATCTATCTATCTATCTATCTATCTATCTATCTATCTATCTATCTATCTATCTATCTATCTATCTATCTATCTATCTATCTATCTATCTATCTATCTATCTATCTATCTATCTATCTATCTATCTATCTCTATATATATATGATTCTAGTATATGGCTGAATAACAAGGAGTTTTATTGTTAAAGGGTTAGACTTTTTCTTATAATATGCTTCGAGTTTAATGTCTAATCTGCTGAGGATTAAACATTACTAATAAATGAATTGTATCTATAAAAGTACACCCCAGGGTATTCCGTGAGAGGTATAATGTCATTTATATTTTATAAACGTATAAATTTAGAGGTGATTCTTTTAAAAGCTTGATAGTTTGAAATAGAAAAGCCTCCAGACATTTATAGAGCCAGTGTTTATTCAGATCGTAAGTTGTGTTATGTCCATAGTTTATATCCTGACATTATACTGTGTAGTGGCCCAGAAGTGCCGAATCAACAAAATCACATGTTTATTGTAATGTTAGCTTTTTTTAGGATTTTTCTCTGAAATTAATTAATGTACTGTATATCAGTCATTAAACTAAGTAGCCTATAATATTTCCCTGTATTATTTAACTAGAGCCTAATTAACTGAAATGCTAATTAACCTACCTAATGTAATCCATAAATCTAAAACCTCATTACATATTACATAATGAGATACGTTCAGTTGTTTGTATTGGTGCCATATAGAGCATAATAACAAAGTCTTCTAAAAATCACAAATCACAAGAGGGATTTTCCAGCTTGGTGGGAAACTTCTGTTTAGATGGGTAAATATAGGGAAAAGGAAAGAAAACTATCTTCCTGTAGATGCTGCTAGGACCCTTTTGTCCGTGTTATGAGCTGGTTTGAGGATAAGGAGATATCTCACTGCCTTCTCTTCTCATCAGGATGTCTCACTATCTATACCCTGCCTACGGTTGGCTGTACACAATTTGACAAACAAAAACATCGTTGCTGATTTGAGTTTTCGTAGCGGTTATTTAGTACACTGGTGTAGTAATGGACACTTTTCACTATTGATAGCAGTTTTAATTTTACAAAAAATTATTTTAAAATGCTACAAAATCTATCCATGATTGTAAATTGATTGTACCCTTTTCAACTGAGAAAAGGAAAGAAAGAATTCACTCCGTGAATCTGTATCCACTGCATTTATTTGTCCACTACATGGGGAGGAAAAAGGAGGTTGCTCCCAACACTGTCTAAATCATTTGAGGATGGATTGATGTCTTGGTGCCTATCCATCTAGGCCACTCTTCATTTAGATATATACAAAAAAAATGTTGTGCTTTTTCCTTAAATCCACCAAATAGTTAACAATACATAAACATATATAAATAATGTGCAATAAATAACATAATGTCCCATATAATATGGTAAAAAGATTCCTCTGTGAAAAAATTGCTTCTTCAGTGCAACCACCAACTTCAGTCCTCCAATGATCAACACACACGGCTGCTTACCAGAAGCCCAGACCTCAACACACAGGAGGTATTACAGCACTTTATAAAGCAATGCTCAGATCCCAGATGGATGGATGGCTCTCACTCTCACCGGAAATGGTAGTAAGAGCATATGGCACAATATACCTCATACGTAAAGAAAGAGCAAAGAGATTGTTTAATAAAATAAAAGACACATACTCACAAGAGAAGAAAAAAAATTTGGCAGATTGCAAAACCACAGCCATTCATCCGGACAGACGTAATGACCTTACTGCTAAGCTCCATCCTACGCGTTTCGTCCTACAGAACAACTTTAAGGGGCATCGGATGCCCCTGGAAGATGTTCCAGCGGCAGTGGTTTTGCTATCGCTCATGTCTTTTATGGGGTTCTTTCTGTTCAAATATTGGTAAGTGCTGTTGTTTTTATTATTTTGAATGAGATTTAGGCACTTTGTGTGGGTCTGTATCTAACTAGTCATTATTTGGGGATACTTTGCTTACATTTACAACAAAAAAAAACAAAAACACTTTTTTTGACAATCAATCTTTCTTTTCTATTTACTAAGAAAACAGATGATTTTTAGGAGATGCTTTACTAAGGAAAAATAGACTGCACTTTGGAGGGAATTTTTTTTTCCTGAGCTTAATGTTTACAAAGAATACTAGTTACATGTAAGGAAATCAAAACAGAATCTTGCTTACATATGATTGGATGGAAGTCAGCAGAGCTTCCCCTCATTTACTAAGCTCCAGAGCAAATTTCCCTACAAAGTGCACAGTCTATTTACCTTCACTAAATCAACTTCACAGTTTCGGGGAAAGGGACATTTTTTAATATAACAGTGACTGTTTCTGTGATCAGGGGATTAGAAATCACATAGATCATACTAGATAATTTTTTTTCCAGGATGAGGATGCTCTCAGGACATACATTGTGGTTGCTTTAATAAAGGAGTGGAAACTGTTCTCATGGGAACATGAATGTTCATTTTGCTAAGTAAATAAGGTGAAGTTGTGTCCATTTTGCAACATGTGCAAGAGAGATAAAAAAATAACTGTCCAATTAAATTACTGGAGTAAAGCATAGCTCAACCTTATTCGCTTAGCAAATAAGTATTCTCTTACTGCTAAGTAAACCGTGTCTATTCTGACGGTAAATCAATCCCATGGTAAATAAAATAATTTCAAATTTATATTTCATTTTGGCAGTAATGTTTCACATAGTTTTCACTGCATGCAAACATATTTATCTTCTTTATTCACAAACATATGTTAACCACCTAAACCATCCTTTTTTTAAAGCTTTTTTTATTTTTTTATTTTACATTTTATTAAAAATTTGATTTGCATATCCCTTTCTATATATTTTTTTAAAACCAGTAAGATATTAAGAGGCAATTATGAATGCAGCAAAATCCTCCCTTTTTAGCTTTGGTTAGTGGAAAAGGGAGCTATATAACGCAGCAGTACCATGATGAATACACTGTATACATTTGTCTTCCAGTAAAAAGCATAGGGCACTATAAACCTAAAGGGTACAATGTAGCTTGATTTGAATACCCTGACAGAGTCAGTATATATATATATATATATATATATATATAATTTTGCAGATAGCACTGGCTGAAATTGATGACTACTATTTTAATGAATGTGCCCAAGTGTCAGATATTGTGATAGAGTAATTTAATTCATATTACAGCTGGCACATTGCGGTGTGCTCACTATGTGCTCTGTGCCCGGTATTAGAGCTGGGAAAGGAATGGAGACAGATCATCATATTCTGTGTGCGGAGATGGTCAGAGCGGCTCCTTTCATCTCTGTAGAAGGGACGGTTCCCAGAGGCCGCTACGCAGCTACAACAACTGCAGAATTCCCCCTGCAGCAGATGAAGGCAGTGCCAACCAGGAACACTGTGCCCTGGTTTAACAAGCACACTGTATTATGGGATTAGTCCTGTGCACTGATCAGGGTAGATAATATAAAAATAATGATCTGGTTATCTGTGACCGAAGGATTTTCATACAGTTACAGGAATAGATTAAAAATATCTCACAGGAACTTTCCCAGGTTTCCTAAGTTTCCCTCCTATTGTCCCATTATTGTCAAACCCCTTCTGCCAGTAATGTGGTGTGCCATGTACCTTTGAAAATGTAAGAATTGCTCATAAAATCCAACAAAGAATTGCTTCAGTAAAAGCCATATTTGTACTGGCAATATGTGTAAATTTTTTGAAGTGACGGTGCCAAGAGTTGGGCATCACCAACAAAATCCATCAGTGGCAGTGGAATTTCTCAAGCCTGTTTTCGTAATGCAATTTCTTTCAGTCGAGTGAGCACACTTAATAACCACGTGCATGTAAAGGAACACTTAGAAAACAACATATGTACAGCTCCACCTGCAATTTATTAGGAGTAGACGATCCAAACATGATTCAATACATTGTTCAAACAGGTAACAAGTAGAAATCAGCATCTCTGGAAGTTTGTAATAAAATACATCCTCAATAGAAAACCCTCATAAGAAACATTGTACGGCCATTTAAACGCATCGGCTTAGATATCTGCTTTATGCGGGTCATCTATTACAAGCTACTAATTTAACTATTTAATCTAATCATGCAATACTCTCTTTTATATCTAAGGTGAAATGCTTTAGTGGCCTCAAAATGTTCTTATTGAGGTTTTCTAATAAAGAGGACTTTGACTGCAATATTGCAGCGGTGCAGACTGATATTTATACTAGAAACCCAATGAGCACTTAACCACCTGTGCATTCTGCATGACTATATCAAATAATCTTAACAGCCCTGTCCATTTTACTCCTCCTGGACTACAGAACACCTCTCACTATATATTATAGCCTTGTTAAATTTTCCAGTATACCAAATACATAAAACTGAATGTTGCCAACATTTTTACAATAACTCATCTCACCAATTCCCTCCCCTACCACTCTCTCCTCCCCTTTTTCCCCTTTCCTTAGTTTTATTTCCTCTCTCCCTCTCTCCTTTCTCTCTGTCCCCCCCCCCCCCCACACCCCCTTCTCCTTGTCCCCTATGCTCCCCATATTTCAGCATATTTCCTTGTGTTCTTAAAATCTATCCAACTTTCCCAGTTGTTAATACATGTTTCAATCTCATCTTCCCCACCGCAACGTAAGTTTTCCATTTTATATGTATTTTCCACTCTTTTAACCCAATCTTCTATTGTATGGCTTTGGTTCTTGCCAAAATTGTGGTATCGACCCTTTTGCTGCATTCATCAAATGTGGTATCACTGTATTCTTATATTGTTTTATTGTACTTTGAAATAGACAAAACCATGGGTCATCAGGGATATCTATATTCATAATCTCCTGTAGTAGATGCTCTTTTTATATCCAATCATGTTACTGACCTTTTGTCAATGAACCCAACTAGTTGCAAGATGTTCTTTCAGCCCTTCCTTGTAAGTACCACTTACTTTGCCAGCTTTTTGTTACCCTGTCCCAACTTTTTTAACCACTTTAACTCTGCTCACATTGCTGCTACTGCAGCAATGTGGCTCGTTATCGTCCAGCGATGTAGACCTACGTCGCTGGACTCCGCCCCTTGTGGGCGGCGCGCGCCCGCTGTGTTCAGTCACAGCAGGAGTCGGGCCAGGGGAGGAACAGCGGCGATCGCCGCTGCTCTTCCCCGATCTTCGGGGAATCTAGTTTGGAGATCCGCCCGCTTGTGTAAACAGAGCGGGCGGATCTCCTAAGTGACAGGCAGGGACAGATAGCATGGTTCAGCATAGCTGAACATCCGATCTGTCCCTGACTCACTCAGTCACCTCCCCCCACACACGTTAGTAAGCACCAGGCATACGTTAACCCCTCCCTCTCCAATAAAATTAACCCCTTCCCTGCCAGTGTCATTTTTACAGTAACAGTGCATATTTATAGCACTGATTACTGTAGTAATGTCACTGGTAACCCCAAAAGTGTCAAAAATGTCAGTCAAGGGTCCGATCTGTCCGCCCCAATGTCACAGTCCCGCAAAAAAAATCGCAGATCGCCGCCATTACTCATTAAAAAAAAACACCAAAAATGACAGAAATCTTTCCCTTAGTTAGTAAACGCAATAACTTTTGCGCAAACCAATCAAAATACACTTATTGTGATTTTTTTACCAAACATAGGTAGCAGAAGACAAATTGGCCAAAAATTTAAAAAAATTTTGATTTTTAAATTTTTTTTGGGGGGAATTTCATATTAAAAAAAAATGTTAAAAATATTGTTATTTTTTCAAAATAAACGCTCTTTTTTTGTTTATAGCGCAAAAAGTAAAAATTGCACAGGTGATCAAATACCACCAAAAGAAAGCTCTGTTTGTGGGAAAAAAAAGGACGTAAATTTCGTTTGGGTACGGCATTGCACGACCGCGCAATTGTCAGTTAAATTCACACAGTGCCGAATCGCAAAAAGTGGCCTGGACGTAAGACAGCAAAATCCTCCGGTGGTAAAGTGGTTAAGATGCGTTGCAAAAAAAAATTGCAATACTACCTTTATTTTGTCTTAAAATGGTACATTTTCTCAGTTTAAACAATATTTTCTATTGTGAACAGTGTTTTTACTTTTTGGGAATTGGGCTTACATTGTACGTTTGTTCTTAGGTTTTAATACGCTTTAATGTGAAACTGTAATTCTAATTTCATGTCATTTTTAACATTGTGAATAATATTCTTAAAATATCCCAATACAAGCAGCATCCCAAGCCAACTCTTTTCAGCATTTTATTAGTAGAATTTGAGATTTAAGGGTCTATTATTGGTTTCACAATCCACTCATTTTTAACGTGTATCTTGGATGAAAGGTGTGTGAATTTTGGGTAAAAACATATATAAATAGACCCTGCAAACTTATTTATTACAAGCATTTATATAGTGCCAATGATTTATGCAGCCCTTTACACATTCACATCAGTCCCTGTCAAGGAGCTTACAATCTAAGGTCCCTAACTCATACACATATTGGAGTCAGTTTAGACAGGAGTCAATTAACCTACCAGCATGTCTTTGGAGTGTGGGAAGTAAAGAAAGCACACTTAGGAATCCCATACATGTATAGGGAGAACACGAAAACAGTGCCTGGGCTGGGATTCATACCAATGACCCAACTGCTGCAAGACAGAAGTGCTAACCAGTAAATCACTGAAAAGCTTACAAAGAATGTAAAAAAGACATTTTACACATGACCCTCTTCTGGCAGAAGACAGGCGAGCTGGTGTTCACAGTTGGATGGGACTAAAAGGTCAACACCACCTGCACATAGAGCTGTCACATACAGGCACTATATAACAATGTAGACAATGGCTGCTGAGTGTGGTCAGGGCAAAGGCGCAGTGTCAGAAGCTGCAGATCTGATGTGAAAATCTTCTACTGAGATCCTCTGCTGCTGCTGGATTTGATACGCCATGACATTGACTCTTTGTGGCACAATGTCAATGCTGAAAGTAAAGGCAGATACTCCCACGCAACAGAAGGGATAGCAACACGAGATTGTGGCCATCTCCACAGCAAATACTAGATGTAATGATAGCCTTAGAGGCAATAAGAAATGTTAATGGATTTCTGGGAGTTTCTTGGCAGGTTTCATTATCAGGACAGATTAATGAGGAACAGGTAGCAGAACGGGAACAGTTTCTTTCTGTGCCATAGCATGTCAGTTATTAGCATGTACAGCTGTATGTGAGGGACATATTCACTTCTCAGGGACCTTCATTCGGACTATCCAGCCATGACTCCTGGTACAGGTCATCGATGGGATTGGACTGTCATTCCACATTAGTCAATATGGAGCTTGTCAAAAGCAGGGTTATTGCATACACCAAGTCTAAAGATGTAATGTATTCAATTATCATTGTACTATATACACTATATTACCAAAAGCATTGGGACGCCTGCCTTTACACGCACATGAACTTTAATGGCATCCCAGTCTTAGTCCGTAGGGTTCAATATTGAGTTGGCCCACCCTTTGCAGCTATAACAGCTTCAACTCTTCTGGGAAGGCTGTCCACAAGGTTTAGGAGTGTGTCTATGGGAATGTTTGACCATTCTTCCAGAAGCGCATTCGTGAGGTCAGGCACTGATGTTGGACGAGAAGGCCCGGCTTGCAGTCTCTGCTCTAATTCCTCCCAAATATGTTCTATCGAGTTGAGGTCAGGACTCTGTGCAGGCCAGTCAAGTTCCTCCAGCCCAAACTCACTCATCCATGTCTTTATGGACTTTGCTTTGTGCACTGGTGTGCAATCATGTTGGAACAGGAAGGGGCCATCTCCAAACTGTTCTCACAAAGTTGAGAGCATGAATTGTCTTGGTAAATGTTCAAAATGTCTTGGTATGCTGACGCCTTAAAACGTTCTGTCACTGGAATTAGGGGGCACCCCTGAAAATCAACCCCACAACATAATCCCCCCCTCCACCAAATGATTTTGGTAATATAGTGTATGTATAAATATAACAAAATGACTGATACTGAATTTAGTGATAAAACAGGTGTCTTTAGTACCCAACATAGTTCTCCTTTGCAAAGTTGCAAACCACTTCCAGTAGAAGGCCTCAGCTCCCCACAGCCAATAAAAACCTATTAGAGGCTGAACCATTAGCAAGTCTTTTACTTCTAAGATTGGTCTTGAACTGTAAAATTCTCTGTACTAATATTTCCCAAAATTCACAAAATGTTGCTGTTATTTCCTTGTTCACAGAGATGATTACATCTGTGCCCCATGCAGGGCTGTGTTTTATTGGCACGGTGAAGCACAGGTGTTACATGCATCCCCATGCCACCAGTTGCATAGCTGTCAATTGGCATGCAGCGGCTGCACAGACACAGCAGCTGCTCCCAACAGTGTGGGTGAATGGCCCCAGAAGCACACTGGGTCATATTGTCATATTGAGAGCAGCGGCTGTGTCTGTGCAGCTGCTTTGTCCCAATAGACAACAATAGGACTGTCTGCATGGGGATGCACACAACACCAGTGCACCCTAATGCTGATAGAACACAGCCCTGTATGAGGCAAAGATGTAATTACCTCTGTATGAAAGAGACATATTAGAGAAAACCTGTCATTATGCTTTACTCCGCAGAGTTACAGCTATATTACATTGTTTCTTTTCAATGTATACACATATAGATAGATAACTTTTTAACTCCTGTGTACTGCAAGAATATTCCAGAGTGCTCCATAAAGAACACTGAGACATTGACATCAGTCTTTGCATCAGATGAGCTTACACTCTAATGTCCCACCACAGTTACACATGAATATTAATATACATTTATATAGTTCTGACATATTCTGGAACACTGAGCCAGTTTCTGCACCAAAGGAGCTTGCAATCTAAGGACCCCACTGTCACAAATATAATATTATTGTTATTATTTTACATTTTACAATACATTTTTTTTTATATAGCCCTGACATCTTTCACATTGTTGTACAGAGAAAACTGAGCCAGTCACATTATGCTTTGCAAAGGGGAGCTCATAATCTAACATCCTCACTACAGCCACACAAGCATGTATATAGTTCTGTATTGCAGAGGATATATAAAGGATACTCTCATAGTGTAGTAAATAAAATATTTATTAAAAATACCACAGCATCAACTCACATTCAAGTTAAAAACATCCGGCAACTATTCCTGAGTACTGTGCTCTTATAAGGGTATACGTATCTTTCGGTAATCTCCGCCCCCGCCCTACGCGTTACGTTGCATATTCTTCCCCTGAAGAAGTCACGTGGTCATGACGTAAACACAGATTGGGCTGTTTTTCTCTGAAGTACAAGCTGCATCCGACAACTGTTCCTGAGCGTTGTGCTCGTATAAGGGTATATGTATCTTCCGGTAATCTCCGCACGCGCCCTACGTGTTACGTTGCATCTTCTCACCCTGAAGAAGTCACGTGGTCATGGCATAAACACAGATTGGGCTGTTTTCCTCTGAAGTGCAAATACTTTCTTTTTTAACTTTGATTGGTCAGTGTTAACTTTTTCCTCCGGTGGCGGATTCTTCTCAAAACTTCTCCTGCATGCATTTTTGCACATTTATAGACTCTTTTTTTGGAATATTGTTTTTCATTTGCATATATTTTAAGAGGTCTTTAGCGTTGAATTTATTACACATATTATAAACCAGCAGAGATGTCTTATTTTAGAGCTTTTTTTACAACTAATTAGATGGGATGAGCTCAGGTGTGTTTGGACCCTAGTCTGAACCCACCATAGCTTTCCTGCAGGAATCTGTCACAGCGCCCCAGCAATCATAACTGGAGCTAAATGGGAAAAATGTCAGTGTTTTGATGTCCATGCCTGTTCAGAGTGTGTCCACATACACCAAGGACTTGTGGTGGCTTTATGGATAGCCAGATGTAAATGTAAATTTACATCAGGCTAACTCTGATCTGTCACATTTAGGACACAGTCCTTTACAATTTCTGTTTTGGACCTGAATGGAGACAGAGGTAGGTGGGTGTAAACAGACACAAGAACATTTACATCAGGACTCCCTAGACCTACATGGAGCTTTCAATCAGGTCCGCAAGAAAAACTAACAGTCAGACCTAATTGGAAAGCTGGGGTAAATGGTTCTTAAAAGGGAGTGGTTTGAGGGGTGGCAAAAATGTTTTTACGAACCCTGCCACCCTAAACACAAGTCTAAAGTAGTATCTAATTGTGTGCTTATGATGATGTTGCAGCACAGCAGGTTCTCTATCGTTCTACTGTGTGTTACAGACTATAACGCAGTGCAGCCATACCACAGTCAGCACCCAATGGCCATGTGACACTGAGAGAGCCATAGAGAACCTGCTGTGCTGTAAACAACATAATAATGATGATGATGATCATCATCATCATCCTAAGCATACAGCAGGGAGTCTGAGGACTGCACTTTCCTGAGTAGCCTATGTGACCTGTCAGTGTGTCATGTGCAGGGGACTGCTTGCCTGTGTACCACTGTCATAAGTACTCCCGCTGTTCTCTTAGCCTCCTCAGTGATTGCTCTCTCCCTCGGGCTGCAGCGCCGGCTTTATCTGAGGCAAGGAAGCGAGCTCCATATTAGAATCTATTCGCCAGGGAAGGCACACAGTAGGCAGCCAGAACTTTATTCTGTGTAGGTGCACAGGTGAAGAGCAGCATGCAGTGCGGGATAATGGGCCTGCGCCCAAAAATGGCAAAAAAGTCCCTCCTCTGTTTTCATCTCATGGGCCCCTCTGTTGACCCAAGGGTGCCAAGGAAATTACTATATTCCCTAAAATCAAGTGGGAGTGGGGCTGTGGGTTATAAAGTCCTATTTTTTATTTTTTTTTAGCTAGAAATTAACTGTAAAGCTACCCGGGCCCCCCTGTGGAGTTTATAAGGCCCGGTAGAAAAGGGCTTGCTGTACTGCCTTATCAGCGGCCATGTGTGGGTATAACCCTCCCTTGCTCTATTCAAAATGAAAATAAAAGTTTTGTTTTTAGTTACACTTTAACATTTTAATTTCAAAAATCAATTTTAATCATTTTAAATATGCAGCTCTCATGGTGATAGGTCCTTTTTCAGGCACTTCCTGCTATAGGGTGGTGACAACAAACTGTCCACATCTCCCAACTTTCCTTCAGCATTGTCACTCTCTCATATAGTCATTTTATGGAGAATAAAAGTGGCCATTTCAAAACCCATTACACAGACATGGCCAGTGTTGTCACTGTCAAAAAACCTGCCTTGAGAAATGGCATGCAGCCATTGGTCGAGAGAATGTAGACAGAAAGTGGCAACCAATCAGGCTGAAGAAGCCTGCGCTGCAAACATGTATTTAAAAAAAAAAATAGCACTTTATGATACACAGCGCACAGTGCAAACTAGATATCATTCAGTTGGGGATAACATCTAAATGTACTTTTACTGGAAATGATTAGGTGTATTCGATGAGTTTAGCAAAAACAATATGTTGTTGCAATCAGAATTCCAAGATGGGATGTGAAAAATTTTCAATCCCTGTAGAGAAGGGCACCACTTCATCTGGAAGATGAATGCAGATTTAAATTAGTACTAAATGTTATTATTTTTTATGTAATCATTGCAGCCTAAGCAGTGTGGTAAACATCTGCCACTACTTGATATGCAAGGTATGTAGGCACAAACACTTATCTATTATTTTTGGGTTATTTATCTTATTATTTTTGGGTAAGAATGTGCATTCACCCAAGGTCTAGAGAACAGCAAGGACATTGCAGCCAATCAGCTTTGAGGAGCAGGGAAGAGGGGAGCAGCTTGCAGGCGGGCATTGAATGGATGCACATCCACTAGACCAATCCAGGAGTGAGCACGTAAGGGTGTGTCCATAGAAGCCTTCAAAGAAAAGGAGACACCATGAATCTAAATATTGGGGGCAGCAAGAAAGAAGAACTTCTGGGCAACAAAGGCAGCATGTTAGGTAGATCTTAGGTCAACTTAGGTAAAATGTATTAATCCTTAGTACCTGTTAGTATATGTTATAAGTTATTGCACCTTTCTCATTTCACTGTTAAAATGGAGTCGTAGCTAATATTGTGTTTTTTTTTCAAAAGCCCACAGTATAGCATAAAGATAAAATTAATGGCACATCAAAAACTTTTGCGGTTTCAAAGTAATCCTCCTTTGAGCCAATCCATTACACCTACTAAGCCTATAAAAGTCGCTAAGGACCAGCAATGCTTATTTCTTGCCAACTTATAAGAGGTGACACTAAGACCAGTGAAGAGTTGATGTCATTCAATTCTTAAAAATGGTCACAGAGAGTATGGTGTCCTACTTTAACTGCCCACCCACCAACATGCAACACAAATATAAACACTGGGGAAGGAGAGGGGAGATAGGTTACAGTGCATGATAGCATGCAATCCTAAATCCTACATAGTTACATAGTTAGTCTGGTTGAAAAAAGACACAAGTCCATCTAGTTCAACCAACAGAAAACCTCCATAAACACAATCCTATACCCAAGGTTGTTCCAGAGGAAGGTAAAAAACCCAAACAAGAATGATCTTATGTGCTCCAGCAGGGGGAAAAAATAATTCTTGATCCCCCAGGAGGCATTTAAATATACCCTGGACCCTGGATCGTCCCTAGTGGTATTACCTATATATTTTGATACACCATTATATCTTTTGCATTTAGGAATTAAATGTGATTTTTTTCCTTAAAAGAGCCTGCACATCTTTGTGTGGCTGGCTTCAGCAGACACCTTTTCCAGCTTTCTTGCCCCTACCTCTGTATGAGCTATCTGTTAGAAAGCTAGAGGAAGTGTCAATGGACTATGGAGTGCTCATCAGTGCCCCCTTAGTCCATTAAGAAGTACAAGCTGTCTGCCATGGTGGTGAACTGGACTTGTAGTTTCTTCATTCACAGATCTCTGTGAATGAATGACGTGGCCATGCAGATAGAGTCCTGCACAATGGCACCGATTTTAAAATGTGACAGTGGATACGGGGGAAAGGAACCCCCATCCACTCTCACAGGGAGGTGAGCGTTGCATGCACTGGACCATATTACATGTGGCACTCTAAATACAGGTGTAACGTGTAACAAATTCCAAAGGTGAACTTATTCTTTAATTCAGCTGCTTTATTTTATTATTTTATTATCAAAACATTTCAGAGAGTAGTGGCTTGGATAAATCCAAGTCCAAATCCAAATAACAGGCTTTACAGAGACCGGGCTACATTTTCATACTCCAGTCGAAAGAACATTTAAATGCCTTTAATAAGTGCAAACGTGGGTAAACTGGTATGTACAGATCCTGAATCACCTGAAGAGGTACGTGGCAGCTGCTCTGGAGGTAATGGAAGCCCAAACATACAAGAACTTAGCATCATAGGCTGATTAATGGAGACCTTTCCACTAAAGAATAATGATCCATAGGGAAAGAGGAAGCCTTTCACCTTTGCCATCCTAATGACACCGCACTAACAGTTTTCCTCACTGCTGTTTAATTATGAAAAACCTAATGACAAGTTTATTATATTCAATCAAGAAAATTTAATTATACCTTTACCATATTTAATTACAAATATCCAGCTAGGCATGTATTATTATTTAATGATGACAAGCCGTGGTAGAATAATAATTTGCATTAAAGCTGCTTTTCTTTTTGGAAATGGGCTCTGCTTACCATGCAGGTGTCGACACGCTGGAAATCCTGGCACGCAGCTTGTAACAGAGATAAACAAAGTTCCTATATAATCAGAGCATATAAATACGTGGGCCGAAACATTTTTGTCATGTACCAAATTTAATGAGATCTAAATATAAAGGTGCTTTTAATACCTGTGAATTCTCACAAATATGCCAGAGTTTCTATTTAAGACAGAACTACAATGATTATCACCTTGTTATTGACATGTACCAAAAACGCATCTTGTAATTGATAGAGAGTGAGACTATATAATTTAAAACTATCAATCTTCTCTTAAAATTATAATTTTTTTATCACAGGGCTTAAAAAATCTCATCACATAAAAATCAGAAGTATCCATACCCCATCACATTTTTTATATCACCCATTTTTTTGAGCACTCCACTTTTTTGTAGGATGTTGGAACATCATATATACCAGGACATCACAGTCCTTCTTATAAACATCACTATTAAAGAAGTTCAATATTAGTGTTATACTATTAATGGAGCAATATCTGCTTCCTCAGGCACGATAATCAGAGAAGGGCTCTTTAAAGTGATTGTACTTACCTGCTCTGTGCAGCCCAGATCCTCCTCTTCCCGGGTCCCTCTTTGGTGCTCCTGGCCCCTCCCTCCTGTTAAGTGCCCCCACAGTAAGCAGCTTGCTATGGGGGCACTAACTAGAGCTGAGCTGCAGCTCTGTATATCCATTCAGACATGGAACTGCCGTTCAGTCCCCCCCCCCTCTCTCTCTCCTGATTGGCTACTGATTTCAGTAAGTCCAATCAGGAGAGAGTGTCCCGGAAGGCGAAGGCACTCGTAGACATCGCTGGATACAGATGGGCTCAGGTAAGTATTAGGGGGACTGAGATGGGCTGTTACACACAGAAGGCTTTTTATCTTAATGCATATAATTCTGACTTTACAACTCCTTTAAAGGCTAACTCCACTTTTCAGACCATGTTTCTTGTGAACATGAAGCATAATTTCATACAACAGTACCAAAACTCTTACTGCCCCCTCCCCCGAATTGTGGGGTAATTCTGCCTACAGCATCTTGTAATTAGTTTAATTTCCCATATCATCCACGTCTGGGATCATTGAAAGGAAAGTACTACAAGTCCCCTGTGCTACAGTGGTGGAGGGACTATGCAGAATGTGCTGGGGATCCCTTCTCAATGCCCCTGCTCTGTAATTCAGCCTCACTCCCTCCAACCTAATAACAGCATGTCTGCACCTACATACAGACCTGAGGCTGATGGGAATACATTGAAAGCCTGTGCATTGTACGCTCAACACACTGATTGTGGTTCAATGCTCTGCAGGCCTCATTGCAAAAAGTAAAGATATATTCTGAAGGGTTAAGGGAGTTCTCATGCTTTATATTCTTCTTTTTTTCTCATGTGGCTATCCTTGATTCATAGTCATAACATCTTGTTTGTTCAAATATGTCTGACTCTGCAGAAATAGTTTCATATGAGAATATAAGTCTGTTATGGGAATACTCTAATTTGGGTAGTATGCCAAAAAGTATCATGTGATTGTGAGTCATACTAAAGCCAAGCCCCTTATTGCAAAAACAAATTTTTCTGTTCTAACTGTATATATGCTCGAGAAATTTCCTGAAATAAACGAACATGCTCTGACTCTACCCTCCTGTGTCTCTGTGTGTCTCTGTGTGTTCCTGAATATTCGTAGGGAGTCCATGTAGCTGTCCGGTTCAAAAGTTCCTAACAGGCTTGGTGTCAGAAGTGGGATTCAAACCCACGCCTCCAGTCATTAGATCAGTTTTTCTACATTTTCTACTTTTTTTGCAAAAGGGGATTAGGCCTTTAAATATTATATATGTGTTGGTCAAGACCCTGTTTTACGTTCTTTCCCATACAAGGCACAACACGCCTTTGCCTTTTGCTATGTGAGATGGTGGCAAGGGAGGGGTCGGCACCCCAACCACAGGAAACTGTAAGATAGTCCTCATGAGGATTCAAAAGAGAATCCTCAAGAGAGAACATCTCGTGGCCTTGCTTTATGTTTAGGGCTCCTCTCTACAGAGTGCTTTTACCTCAACTTTTTTATCTCAAGGGTCACTTTAGAAAATAGATCAGGAAGAAATAACTACGATTTTAGAAACCAAGTGTAAGAAGTGTCAGGAAATGGGATTTCTTGTTTGAATTCTGGTGTAAAGTCAACAGCTGTTAGACATGAAAAAAAAAAGATTTTTCATCTATTTGCTCCTTTTGCTTTAATTTTCACTTACAAAGCTCTATAAATCTGCAATGTGTCTGCATTGATGGGAATTTAGCTAGGTGACAATCGTAAAAATCATTTACAAATATTGAGTATTGTTTGGAGGTGACAGCAGAACTTATTTGACAGTGAAGTAATTGGACACAGAGGACAGGAGAAGCAGTAATGTTTACACAAGCAGTTAATTATCTGTGACTAATCCGGGAAACACACAGGAACTTATTCACAGAAGAATTCTGAGGACAAGATGATACTGAATATACTGGGCATGAAATAAGATGTAATAACTGTCAAGAAATATACCAAATATGTTTGTAAATAGGGATGAGGTTAGGGTTCACGGCAGATCCAATGTGTTGGAAATGAGCTGTTAATGTGGAATATTGCCAGAATAAATTCATTGTAATCATAATGAACTGCTTGCCCTTTGAACTTAAGTTAGCTGGCTAAGAAGTGCCAATAATAGGGGTGTTATGTGCCAGCTCCCTCACCCCTAAAAGGGTAGGTTTCCAGCAGTCATTTGCCAGTGTGTTTTTAAGTTGTTTAAGGTAATTATTATTATTAATTATATTATTATTATACAGGATTTATATAGCACCGACAGTTTACTCAGTGCCTTACAATATAAAAGGGAGAGAGTACATTTACAATACAATAAAATACGAAAGGGTTAGGAGGGCCCTGCTCAGAAGAGCTTACAATTTTACAAATTTACAATTTAACCACTTCAGCTCCGGAAGGTTTACCCCCCTTAATGACCTGGTAATTTTTTGCAATTCGGCACTATTTTAACAGACAATTGCGTGGTCGTGCGTAGCTGTACCCAAATAAAATTGATGTCCTTTTTCCCCACAAATACAGCTTTTTTTTTTGGTGGTATTTGATCGCATCTGCGGTTTTTATTTTTTGCGCTATAAACATAAAAAGACTGTCAATGTAAAAAAATCTATATTTTTTGCTTTCTGCTATAAAACATATCTAAAAAAAATGTAAAAAAATCTAATTTCTTCATCAGTTAGGCCAATGTCAGTGGTGGCTGGTCATATGGGGCACAGGGGCATCCATGCGTCAGGCCCCCTAATCTACATGCAGGGCACCGGACACATGGAGTTCAATGGGGCTTTTTTTTTTAACCATGTGACTAGAGCCAGAGGCTCTCACAGGCTAAAAAGAAGGGTGGGCTTAGGGCGCAGAGCAGTGCGCCCCGAGCCCACACAGTTGTGTGACAATAGCGAATGAAAATTCGCTATCGTCACACAGATCCTCCTCCTGGCCAATCAGAAAGCGGGTTTTGAGACCCGTTTCACAGTTGGCCGAAAGGAGAAGCCATGCCATTGGGCATGGAGGAGGAGGGAGGAGACGCAGAAGACGGGGAAGAAGCTGAAGCTGCCGCCTGCTGCATCCAGGCAGGGTGAGTGAGCGGGGGGGTCCTGTCTGTCCTGTCCTCTCCTGTCTCGCTATGGTCCGGGGGGGTGGGGGGGTATGGTGCGGTCGGTCTGCTGCCCCACCCCCCCGGCCCATGGAGCACCAGCCGCCACTGGCCAATGTGTATTTTGCTACATGTTTTTGATTTAAAAAGATCCCAATAAGCGTATATTGATTGGTTTGCGCAAAGTTATAGCATCTACAAACTATGGGATATTTTTTTTAAATCTTTTTCATTTATTATAGCGGGACTTATAGCGGGATTGCGGCAGACAATTCAGACACTACGTTTTTGAGAACCAGTGACACCAATACAGTGATCAGTGCACTAAAATATGCACTGTCACTGTACTAATGACACTGACAGGGAAGGGGTTAACATCAGGGATGCTCAAAGGGTTAAATGTGTCCCTAGGGAGTGCTTGCTAACTGTGGGGGAGGTGATTGTACTGTGGAAAGACAGAGATCTGTGTTCCTGTTTAGCAGAAACACCGGATCTCTGTCTTCCCTTGTCACAGAACGGCGATCTGCCTTGTTTACACACCGCCATTCCGTATGTAAGGTGAAATGGCTCTTGCGCTATCTATGCATATGAGAAATTAATAAAGCATTGAGGGCTGCTGGTAGCACCTAGTAGCTTATCCACAGCTATGTAAACAAAGAATGAGAATGAGATGGTGTGGTTCTGCGCTGCCCTATACAGTGTAAAAATACAGAAAAGGCTAATTCATATAATTACATATAATGGAGCATCTTGCTAATATAAAGTGCATAAATCGACAATGAAATAATGCAATAAATAATCGTATAAACAATTGATCATGAACAATAAAACGAGTGAGGTAAAAATAACAGAATTCTTAAAGTGAATATTCCTGTTCCTACAAAAGTGCACCGTGCAAAAATATATATGAATTGTTACACAAACCAATAAACAATAAATGAGGTGAACTAAATATCATATGAAGAAAAAAGTCCTTCATATATAACTTGGTGTATCCCTTCACCGCTTAATTAAATTCATATGTGATGCTTTTCTTCATCCAAGTGACAGTGTTGCCAACCTAACAGGTTGAAATTTACTGGCACGACACTCAAAATTTACTTGCACAGCCATGTTTTTACTGGCATTTTCAAAAGTTACAAAATTACAGTTTTAAGTGCAAATTTCAGTCTTTAGGCTATAAACAAGTACAATATGCAATTAGCAATGTGACTTAAGGTGGATATTAGGGCAAAAAACATATTTCTTATTTGATTTTCGATATAGTAAGTAAGTAGCTTAGGGACAGGACAGGAGGGCAAGACATTAGAATGGGAAGGCACACACACACACACATGTAATTGACTACAGCAGTGTGCAGCAGCACAGATGATGATGATGGCACGTACCTTCCTGAATCACAGTGGCAGTCTCTCTCTACACCAGGTGATCCCTTCAGGCCACTCCAGTCCAAACAGCTTCCAGCTTGTCTTGCACCCATCCCGCAGATCCAGCCACTCAGCTTGGCTCCCTTGCACCATGACATTACAAGACATGGTGCAAGGGATCCTGCTGCCTGAACACACTTTAACAGGCACTTGGATGGTCTCGGCCAGCCTTGGACTGGAACAGCGCATGTGCAGTTCTGATCCGAGTGTCACAGTCATATTTTTACTGGCAACCTTTTTTTCTTTACTGCCATTTACTGGCAGGAGAAAAGTGCCCATTTTTTACTGGCTGCCAGTAAAAATACTGACGGTTGGCAACACTGCCAAATTACACCAGTGTGCTTTCTAGCCTCTCACCTGAATATTTCTTGAGCTAAGCCTGTAGTATTATATCACCATAGAGTTGTGTACCTTATTTGCCAGTAGGTGTCCTCTGTGCCTTTCCCTCAAAGCTTGGTTAGCTCTGTGGGTGGTGGGTTCTCAGGGACTTCTCAGGGTATTGCAGATGGGGATATATATAGGATACTCTCATAGTGTAGTCGATAAAATATTTATTAAAAATAATGCAGCATCAACTCACATTCAAGTTAAAAACCTCCGGCAACTATTCCTGAGTGCCGTGCTCGTATAAGGGTATACGTATCTTCCAGTAATCTCCGCTCCCGCCCTACGCGTTACGTTGCATCTTCTTCCCCTGAAGAAGTCACGTGGTCATGACGTAAACACAAATTGGGCTGTTTTCCTCTGAAGTGCAAATGCTTTATTTTTTTTACTTTGATTTACTGAAGTTGTTGTTTAGCTGCTGCCTCTTGCAGTCTGCATTGTTTGTTTTATTGCTGTCTTTTATTTTCTATTTCATGTTTTTTAAGATTTTTTTTCTGATGAGTTTAAACAAGAAATTGGGTTGGTGTTTAGTATTTATTTTTGTTGGGAGGGGTATATTTTATTTTGCGAAGGCCTTTTTATTTCTGGGTTCATTCTTTGCTCACCACATACTTCTGCAGTAAAGTAATGTGCACCAAAGCACCCTAAATATATTCCCCCTATTGCCATGGCTGCCATTAAAAGTAGGCAATCCCCTTTATTAAAAATTTTAGACAGGCCTAAAGGGAGAGGGAAAGATTTGGCACAGAGAGGTAGTAGGGACAAATAGGTTCTGAAGAACAAAGGGTCAGGACTTACCATCTATAGGCAGGGCACATTTTCCTTTTCTATCTCAGTGTGGTCATAATGTACAGCCATGATGCTGCAGACTAAACTTTTAATGGTCATCCTGTTAAATAAAGAAATACCTGTCACCGTTACCAACTCCTGTCGCCTATCCTGGCTTATTCTGGTGCTCGCATACTGTACAGGTGCCACACAATGTTTCCGCAGCTGAATCTCAGCTATCAAGTTTCTAATGCTTGCAGTGCAAATTTTGAATTGTACCTTACATTTTGTGGTCTATTCCAGTGCCCCAACGCTCAAAAATATTTTTAGCTATTGTTTCTTTGATAATACCCAGTAAATTTCAAAGTAAAATGTGCCTTGTCTCTTCCTCCTATATTGCAGCCTAACCAAGCTGCTTACAGATGGCAAAAAAACTCCCTCTCTAACACTATCTATCAAGACTATACCCACCCTTAACTGGCAGATCTGCCATTCATAGAAGCCATACCAGAGGTTCTATGAATGACACAGGATCCCTGAATAGGGGATTGGTGGATGATTGATAGATCTGACCCTCCATTCAGAGATCCTGTCATTTATGGAAGCTGTAGTACGGCTTCTATGAATTGCCGAGCTGCCAGGAAAGGGAAGGCATAGTGAAGCTCTCTCGACCCCCACTGCACCAGAAAATTACAGAGGTAAGGGTGGATCCTTGGAAAGATGAAGAATTCTTCTAAAACATGAAGAATCAGCACAAGGGATGCATCATACTAAACGTAAGTTATGTGCCTTGTGCTAATTTTTCTGTTTTTAATTTAGGCAAAACATAGGCTTTAAGTAAACTTTAATCTGCACACCCTGAAGTCTATCTCCTTTTTTCTTTATGAAGCTGGTGAAGAGGAAATTCACTGAGTGCACCTTAAGGTGTGAATCCATGGAAAGAGTTCCACTTGGGAGATTCAAATGGAAGACAATGCATTGTCAATTAGAGGAAACATTGCATATTTCACGTTAATCTCCAAAGCAGAATAAAACAGTTTAAACTCTTCTGGACCGCCCCACGTAGATATACAGGGTGGCCCTCGTGCACGAAATCACACACGTGATTTCATGCAGTGGGTCTGTGGTGAGCGCGCACGCCACGGCGACCTGTTCCCACTGTGATTGGACACAGCTGGAGCCAATCAGCGGGTCTGGTGGACCCGATGTTCGCGGGCACACGGCGATCTTTCTAAGGGTGGGCAGAACGGCGGTCTGCCGGTGTAAATAAGGCAGACCATCATTTTGTGTGAGGGGAAGATGGAGATCTTGTGTTTCTGCTAAGCAGGAACACGGATCTCTGTCTTCTCCAAGTCAAAGCATCCCCCACACAGTTAGAAAGCACTCCCTAGGAGCAGATTTAACCATTTGATCGCCCCTGATGTTGACCCCTTTTCTGCCAGTGTCATTAGTACAGTGACAGTGTATTTATTGTAGCACTGATCACTATATTGGTGTCACTGGTCTCCAAAAAATGTCACTTAGTGTCAGATTTGTCCGCCGCAATGTTGCAGTCCCGTTAAAAAGACGCTATAACGTTTGCGCAATCCCATCAATATACGCCTATTGGGATTTTTTTTTACCAAAAACATGTAGCCGACTACATATTGGCCTAAATTAATGTGAAGAAAGTAGATTTTTTACATTTTTTTTATTGGGTATGTTTTATAGCAGAAAGTAAAAAATATTGTTTTTTTTTGTTTTTTTTTTCAAAATTGTCGGTCTCTTTCTGTTTATAGTGCAAAAAATAAAAACCGCAGAGGTGATCAAACATCACCAAAAGAAAGCTCTATTTGTGGGAAAAAAGAACATCAATTTTATTTAGGTACAGTGTGGCATGACCGCACAATTGTTGTCAGGTAAATTAATGCAGTGCAATATTGCAGAAAACAGCCTAGTCATAAAGAGGGGTAAACCTTCCAGGGCTGAAATACCTTAACCCCAATGAAGATGTGGAAATAATAAGTAGCACTAATAACATCTGACATTCTTTATATAAACAAAGGAACCCAAGACTGCTCTTTGTCTTTTCAAATTGCACTAAATGACACTAAGGCCTCATGCACACAGGACGTTGTTACAGCTGCTTTTGGAAGCGCCTGGCCTTTTTCTTTTTTTTTTGCAGCTTGAAAAAAATGCCCCTCCATGTTATTCCATGGCCTCATGCACACACAGGCTCTTAGGAGCTGTAAAAAAACCCAGGGCAGCGTGCTCTGGAGCAAGTGGTGTAAAGCTGTAAAAACACCTGACGCTGCTTAAGGCTGCATACAGCGTTAGGCCACATCAGACATTTTTAAGCTGTAGTACAGGAGGTGCCCGGGTTACAAACATCCGACTTACAAACGACTTCTACTTACAAATGGAGGGAGATAACAGGAAGTGAGGCAAAAAGGTGTCTCCACTGAAGCTTTATCACCAATCCTTGTTTCCACAACAACACAATATTTTCAAAATCCAATTGTCACAGGGACAGAAAGTGAGGTGAAATCTTCTGAACAGGGGTACAGACAGCAAAACAAATGGTACAGGGGTGTTAACCCTTCCCTATGCTATCCAAAAAACTTAGAAATTAATATTTTGGGTGGCTACACTTAAAAAATGTACCTGTTCTGACTTACAAACAAATTCAACTTAAGAACAAACCTACAGTCCCTATCTTGTTTGTAACTCGGGGACCGCCTGTAGTAGAATTTGAGGTTGGAAAACAGAAGAGGGCAGAGAAAGGCTGCTAAACGTGGTAAAAACGTGCATTAACGCCAATACAAAACGCTTCTAAAAGCACATTTTTACAGCTGCTTTTTCCTGGCGTCAGAACTGGCTTTGCAGCACTTTTTTTCAAATGCCCCGTGTGCATGAGGCCTAAGGGTTTGATTTACTAAAAGCAAATAGAACTGCAAGTGCAGTTGCAGTGCAGTTGCTCCAGAGCTGAGTTAAAGAGGTAAAGGTTCACTTTGCAAAGAATACCCAATCACATGCAAGGAAAAAAAATTAAAATTAAATTGTGCTTGAATGATGAGCTTCTGCTCATTTACTAAGTCATGGAGCAACTGCTCTTGCAGAGAGCATCTGCACTTTGCAAAGTGCACAGTCTATTTGCTATTAGTAAACCAATTCCTTGATTTCTGATGTACAATAAAAAATATTACAAAAATGATTCAGTCATGATGAAAAATGTATGATTTATCTTTCTGCCATTGAAAATAAAGTTGAAGAGTCTTTCCAAATCATTCACCTTTACCTACATAACTGAGTGAAGGTACAATATGGAAAGTGCAGCATAAATTGTTGATGTTATATAAATAACTAATCAATAAATACATCTAAGATTTGTTGAAAACTCTTACTGCTTTGAGGAAGTGTTTGAAACTTCATACAGTAATTGTTTTTATCTCCACCCGAAGGACTGGGTTTTGAAATAAAATGAAGTGGCCCCAGCATGTTAGTGTGGGATTCTATTTCTTCTTTGGCTGGAAATTGTTTGGCAATGATGTCATCATAGTGTCAGCTCCATCCACCCTACAGCAAGGATCCCGCAGAGTCTCCTGTCACATCACCAGCGTTCAGATAAAGACTTAATGATTATTCCACTTTTTATGCATTTTGTAAAGAAATGCCTTCGAGAAAATTCCTCTCTTTCACATTTAGGCATGAAACTGGAATGAGTGACAATAGTTGATTGGAATAACTCCACTAATCCAGAAAACTGTCTGTCTACATTTACTAGTACATTCTTAACATTTCCTGTGTTATAAAAAATACATAGACTCCCGCTGCTTAACTCTGTTTCTGAAAATGCTAGCAGCTTGGCTGTCATGCTAATCAAAGGGCTTCAATATTTTGAGTCATTGGTCTGGGAAAAAAACTATGCAGGAGTTCTGACTTCACCTGCAGCATGCTGTTCCAAGTCAGGAATTCAGAAAATACTTTAAAGTTAAAGATAGCCAGGCAACTAGCATTTCTAAAAGTAGGCCAGCAATAGCAATCCAAATTTTTATTCAGTACAGTTTCAATAGCAAAAGGAATCTCTCTTTTATAGCTTCTATAGATAAAGGCACACAAAACTGTGACAACTGACGATCTCTGAAGAAGATATCAAAGAAAGTGGTCAAAATTGTTCAGGAGAATTACGCTGGCTATCGGCCAATATAAACTTTTTGAATTTGTGTCACAGAACCTTTTGTAGCAGACTGTTCTTTCTCTTCTTTCTACAATTACATGCTGTGACACAGATCTCTCTACAGAGATATTGTCAGTATATGGCTGTTTTGCTGTCTTTCTTTTTGTCTTTTTTTTTTTTTTTAAGTGTATTTTTATGCACATTCAGAATGTGTAAATAGTCTGGGCACAGGTTCTCCTTTAACCACTTCAGCTCCAGAAGGTTTTACCCCCTTAATGAACAGGCCATTTTGTCCGATTCGGCACTGCGCTGCTATAACTGACAATTACGCGGTCGTGCAATGCCGTACCCAAATACAATTGATGTCCTTTTTCCCCACAAATAGAGCTTTCTTTTAGTGGTATTTGGTCACCTCTGCAAATTTTATATTTTGCGCTATAAACAAAAAATAGCGAAAATTTTGAAAAAAACACAATATGTTTTACGTTCTGCTATAAAACATTCCCAATAAAAAAAATGTAAAAAATCTAATTTGTATTCTGCTACATATTTTTGGTAAAAAAAATCCCAAAAAGGGTATATTAATTGGTTTGCGCAAAAGTTACAGCGTTTACAAACTACGGGATAAATATGTGGACTTTTTATTTATTTTATTTTTTTTATTACTATTGGAGGCAATCAGCGATTTTGCAGCGGACAGATCAGACTCCTAACTGACATTTTTGGGGGATTTTGCTAAATAATATGCACTGTTAGTATATAAATGACACTGGCAGGGAAGGGGTTAACACTGGGGGTGATCAAAGGGTTAAATGTGTTTCCTATTGTGCTTACTAACTGTGTGGGGGGATGGGTTGGACAGAGGCAGGGAGAGATCGGTGATTCTGCTTAGCTTGGCAATCGAGCCCTGCTGTGTCTAATCACGTGCGCGCTGCCGAAACTGCGTGCACATAATCACGTAGATCTACGTGATTATGGGCAGCCGAGCCGCCCTGCCGCAGTATATCTGCGTGGGGCAGTCGGCAAGTGATTAAGTGATTGTAAAGGCAGATGGTTTTTAAATGCATTCAGGTAAAAACCTTCTTAGCCCCCCCCCCCGCCATCTCCTTATACTCACTTGATCTTGATCCACTTTCTCAATTCTCATTGGTTTAGAGAGAGCAGTTGGAGCCATTGGCTTCTGTGGCTGTCAATCACAGCGAGTGAAGTGGGAGCAGGGACGTGGCCAAGCTGTGCTCTGTGTGTCTTATGGAAACACAGAGCTGGCGCAGGGCAGCTTGTTATGGTGGGCACATGGGGGGGCAGGAGCACCGATAGGAGACCCGAGAAGAAGAGGATATAGGCTACTCTGTGCAAAACTATTGCACAGAGCAGGTATGCAGAACATGTTATTTATTATTTTTTTTATTGAACCTTTAGAATACCTTTAATGAATCAGAACAGTTGTATTCTATGCATAATTGCGCTTAACAGCAGATCTGGGGATAATGATGCTTGTCAGCTTTCATACTGCAACTCCCTCCTATTTCCTGAAATCCTCTGCATTGCTGCAGGAATCTTCTTTTCCATAATACAAATTCAATTTCTAGAAAAATTATTATGTGTTTCTGGAGGCTCCTTCCACCAACTCCTTTTCTTGTTAGAAATTTGCTGTGCTGGTGAAGTGTCATTCGACCAGCACCTGTATTTGTAAATTTGATGTGCTGCTTTAGGGAAAGGAGGGGCTCTTCTCATTCCATTGTTTCAGGCTGTGTTATGAATGACAGTTAAAGTCTCATAGTTTTTCACCTTAATGCATTCTAAGCTTTAAGGTTAAAAACCTTCTGTGCTTCAGCTGCCCCCACAGCCAGGACTGCTGATAGGGGGGGACCACCAGCCCTCTTGTAGGGGGCCGAGCACACAGAGGGGCCCACACAGAGGGGGGATTAGTGATGGACAACAAATACAGAAATCTTCCTCCTGCACCTGAATCTGATCTGTCCCTCTCCCTGCTATCAGCGTTTATCTGTTGAGAAAGAGACAGTTGTCCCTCACTAATCCCCCTCCCTGTGTGGGCCCCCCTCCCAGCACTTATCTCTGCTCAGGAGTTTATTTGTAAATTGTAACTTTGTTTCTCTCTCTCTGTCTCTCTGATCACTGAGCTCCAACTGCCCAGCCTGTATATTTTTCTCATCTCATCTTCTTTTTTATTTAACATAGTTTTTTTTTTAGATTTAGCAGGAATTATGCGAGTTATGTTATATTTGTGTCTGATAATAGTGATTTTGTTGTAATTTTAGCTAAATATATCTTTAATATTTTCTTGGGGGGGGCCCTGCCAGGTAGTCTGTATGGGGCCCCGCGATTTCTAACAGCAGCCCTGCCCACAGCCCCTCTTTTTCTTACCTGAACCCAAGCATTCCAGTGAAGAGCACGAGCCCAGCGCGTCCCGCTGCTGTCTCGGGTCCTCATTGGATAGATTGAAAGCAGCAGGAGCCATTGGCCCGCAGCTACTGTCAATCAGATCCAATGACACGGGGCCGAGTCCTGCTGTCTGTGTCTATAGATGCAGCAGCGGGACTCGTGAGTGTGCTCGCACGGGTGCCCCCATGGAAAGCGGCTCTCCGTGGGGGCACCCAATTATGAGGAGGAGCCAGGAGCGCTGCCAGGGCACCCAGAAAAGGAGGATCGGGGCTTCTCTGTGCAAAACCCTTGCCCAGAGCAGGTAAGTATAACATGTTTGTTATTTTTATGAAAAAACAAACAAACCTGTACAATCACTTTAAAGAGGAAGTAAACCCTCCTCTGACGTCACCGCGGCTCCGGCCAATCGGATGGCCGGATGCCGCGATCCTGGAAGACGGGCGACTTGACATGTCGCCCGTCATACAGGTGAGCGGGCGGCACGGCGGGGGCTCGTTCTTAGGTAAGTATTTCATAATGAGCTAGTATGCGATGCATACTAGCTCATTATGGGTCTCTCTTTCAGGTTGCAGCAAAGAAAAAAAAAAAAGTTCCATGGAATTCCGTCGTACTGGAATTTTCGTATGAAATTAGCCTCTTCACTTTTCAGCGTTGTTTAGCTTTTTTCAGCTGTAACATTTTTTAGCTTTTATTTAGCAAAACTATGTTCCCACAAAAGCTTATGGCTCAAGCGCAGAATAGCCACGGTTTTCAGCATTTTTTGGCATTTTTCAGCGTTTTTAAGCTTTTATCAGAATTAGAATAGCTGAAAAACGCCTCTTAAAACTCACTAGTTCTGGGGGGGGGGGGGGGGGGGTTTCCAGCCAGAAAACGCCCTGCCACAAACTGCTGATAACAGCCTGTGTGTGCATGGACACATAGGAGAACATGCTGGGGAGTTTACTGGCTGCAGAAAAAAATGTCTGACGCCAAAAACAGCAGCTGCAAAAAAGTCAAGTGTGCATGAGGCCTAACTGCACAGCACATTCGGTGATAATTTTCCTAGCAAAACAACAAAGAGAGAAGGGTGAACCAGCCTTGTGCATTACCACTAAAAGAGTTTATTTAAAATCCAAAAAAGCAGCATACATTGTACTCACAAATGCATGATAGTTGCTCGCATGTAAAAGAAGTGGAACCAATCGCCTCCAGGACTGCCAGGATGCACTGATGGTGCTAAGAGACGTGATGGCATCCGTATATGCCTGGCTGACGCGTTCCCTCTAAATGCGTCAACCAGGCATATACCGATGCCATCACGTCTCTCAGCACCATGGGTGTATCCCGGCCATCCTGGAGGCGATTGGTCCCACTTCTTTTACATGCGAGCAATTATCATGCGTTTGTGAGTAAAATGTATGCTGCTTTTTTGGATTTTAAATAAACTCTTTTACTGGTAATGCACGAGCCTGGTGCGCCCTTCTTTTGTTGTTGTTTTGCAGTATATTTGGAGACCGTTGGTCCTGAGGGGGCAGCAAGACCTTAGGTTGTGATAATAAAAATCACATAAGACCACTCACCTTGATAGAACCATTAACCTTGACCACTCACCATGGCTGACCCTGGCTCACCCTGGCTGATGCGTTTCCAAGAAACGCGTCAGCCAGGCATATACGGACGCCATCACCTCTCTCAGCATCATCGGTGCATCTCGGCAGTCCTGGAGGCGATTGGTTCCACTTCTTTTACATGCGTGCAATTATCATGAGTTTGTAAATACAATGTATGCTGTTTTTTTTTATTTTAAATAAACTCTTTTAGTGGTAATGCACAAGGCTAGTGCGCCCTTCTCTTGTTGTTTTGCAGAATATTTGGATACTGTTGGTCCTGAGGGGGCAGCAAGACCTTAAGTTGTGATAATAAAAATCACATAAGACCACTCACCTTCACGCACACCACTTGAGCGCAGGAGAGAGATTGTCTTGGACTATTTGTTATTATTTTTCTAGCGCCAGCCCAGAGTTTTTTGGCTGCTGTCTGCACTAATCTGCCAAGGGATGACATCCATTAATCTCCCATTTTCCCCTTACCTTCCATTACAGAACAGGTAGTATTTGCCTGGGAGGAAGGTGTACAATTCTCACAGTGACATATTAACCTGTGCAGTCCCAGAGAAGCTGCTGTGAGCCTGGCAGGTTATCATTTTCCTTCAGTACAACTAGCAGGAAAAGGTTAATCCTCTCTATTCTGGCCACCCAGATCCTATGAGTCTGAGCCTGGAGGTGCACAGCTTTACAGCACACACAGCCAACAGAAAACCACTGTGGTGAGCAATTCACTTCAGGGTCTTGATTAATTAAGGCAGCTGTTCATTTATCAAAGCCATAGAGTTGACAGCGTTATTAGTGGCTTTTTAATTATACACGTGGAAGTTCTATGAACCTCATGAAGCTCAAGGAAGTTTCCCTCAGCCTTCTCTCCACGGAAATTAGCTGTAATTGAGGCACTCTTGATAGATAAAGCACTAAAAATATTTAACTGCAACACTACGATAATATTTTATATACTCTGCATAGTGTTCTTCACCACATAATGCTGAATGGCTTTTGTGACTTATTATAATTATCACTGAGTCTTATGAGATTTCTTCAGCCTGCCATATCAAGTATCCAAATCATTGACATCTCTCCTACAACAAACTACACAAGCAGACTTTAAAGTGCAACTATAGACAAAACTTTTTTTTGGAGTTTTGAATAGAGTGGGGAGGGAACTGAACAACTGTCAGTTTTTATTGCTGTCTGTGTCCCAGTTATGGAGATTCTGCCTCTATATTTGTCCTTTTTTACTATTATCATCGCAAGTGAAAGTAAAAGAAAATCCCACATTTTGGGATGACCCCAGAACCAGTTTATTGAAGGAATTCTTCCATTGGGGGCACTAGTTCTGGTGACACATTGGGATTCCTTCACTTTGGAGAGATTTCTTCTCACTTCCTGTTTTCAGTATAAGACAAAAGTGAAGGGAAATCTCCCCTATGGGACACAAATTGCAAAAAAAAAAAAAAACTGACAGGGGTTATAACCTTCTTTTCTCTATCCATTATGTAAAAAAAATAAAATAAATAATTCGCCTTTAGTTCTATTTAAAGCCTGATTCACTAAATGTAATAAATATTTACTCGCTTTACACTTACTTTACTTTACACTAGCTTTAGGAATGCATTGACGCCTGAAAAGTATACAGACTGTTATATTTTGTACAAAAATGAAATACAAGAAATTGGGTTGTAAAGAAGATAGCTATGTGGAAAAAATAAAGATTATAAACATAATGTCAAAAATAATTATTCTAAATTTATATTTAAAGTGGAACTTGCGCTGCAAGCAAGGACAGCTTAATTAGCCATGTTGATACCTCCCCAGGCTAAATGCTGAAGTTGTTTAAAAAAAAAAAAAAAAAAAAGGCCATTAGAAAAGCAAAAACTTTGGTAAATATGCTTACCTTACCTGGTTTCCATACTGCAGGGGGTGACATTATCAATTTCCGGCAAGGTTGAATACTTTAAATCTTGCGAGAAGTCCCTCCAGCACAATGCAATAATTAGAATACTCAGTATTTTCCTGGATCTTGTCAAAGGTGGCCCTAGTGGGCAGAGGCGGAAGACAATTTTTAGTGCAAGGTCAAAGGTAATAGCTATTTTATAATTGTGGCACTTATTATGTAATATTTATGTTGTTAACATTGTAGGAACATTTCTTTGTACAACACAGCTATAACAGGGTTTTCAATCGTATTCTTTCTTAATAGGTTCATCTCCGCTCAGGTCATACCCACTGCTCTCCGTCATCACCCGTCAGCCCAATGTTGTATCCCACTTGGTCCCTTCACCTTCATCCTCGCACATTCCTGTGCTGTCCCCTACACATCTCTCTTCACCTTGTGCACGCTCTGAGACTCCCGCCAGTGAAGCCCTCCAAAGTAGTGAGTCTGAGATTGAGCAGACAGCCCCTCGTGTGAAAAAGCCACGGCGCAGCAGAACTATCTTCACTGAAATGCAACTCATGGGCCTAGAGAAGAAGTTCCAGAAACAGAAGTATCTCTCAACTCCAGATCGGTGAGTCAAAGGTGGTTGGAAAAATTTGTACTAACTGTGCAGCTGCTCAAGGGCCTTCTGGGATTTAGGGGTCCAGTTACATGGAATAAGGTGTGGGCCGAGTGCTGGGGCTTTTTTCAGATGTGACTCAGACCTGGAACAGGCATTTAAAATGGGAGGTATTCTAAATGGTGCCTTAACCATGTTTCTAGAGTCAAAAATTCAAGCAGTGTCACATAACCTCCCCTCAATTCCTGCCTGACCAACACTGAGACATGCAGAATGCTCTTCCCATTTCCTCTTGATGCCATTTAGGAGCAAGTAGAGGAAATGTTTGATTTTTTACACTAGTTGTATATTATGGATCATGAGAGACTTCAGGGCAGTTCACATTTTATCCTCTCCCTGCATCTAATAGGGTAGAGCTAACGAGTGTTATAATTTGGCATTAACCTCTTAAGGACCGCCTGCCCACATTGTACGATGAACAGGCAGCTCCTACAGGCAGTGCTGTATCTTGGCCTAGGCCAACAAGGCCCAGGCCTAGGGCAGCACTTTGCAGGGGGGCAGCAAAAAAGCTGCACCACGCACAAGAAAAAAAACAGCCTCCTCCTGCCTCCCCCACTAAAAAGAGTCCCTGACGGCTTGCGCTACACACTTTTAGTATAGTGCCAGTCTTATAGGGTGAATTGGGCTGGAGGGCAGGGTCCAGGAGGCAAATCAGTCTGGCACTCCCATAAAGCGGTCACACTGCTACCTCCTGGTATGATATAGTATGATATGATGGTATGATGATGGGCACTGCTGAGGCTGACCTTATGGGAACTGATTAGGCTACACTGATTGGCACTGATAGACTGTGGTTGTGGTTTACAGATGACAGGGCGGGTCATAAATAGGAAGAGGTGTGGCCTTTCCCGGAAGGGGTGCGTTATATTTAAATTAGGGGGTGCACAAGTTTAGTCAGGCCTAGGGCAGCACAAAACCTAAATACACCACTGCCTACAGGTACAGCGACATACCTGTATGTCTCTGTCCTCTTCCAGGTACAGGGCGCACGTGCATGGAGAGCAAAGCAGGGTGAAGGAACAAAGAGATTTTTAACAAAAAGTAGCACATAATACATACATTAACACTTGTTGGGCACACACTTAACCCCTTGATGACTCCAAGATGTTAATGCCTTCCCAACCAGTGCCATTAGTATAGTGAGAGTATAGTATTAACACTGATCACTGTATTAGTGTCATGGGTGATGTCAGTGTCAGTTAGTCAGTTTCCATCCAGTGTCAGAATTCTCGCCACACCCTCACAGTCCAACTAAAAGTCGTTGATCATCGCCATTACTAGTATAAAAAAATATATAAAAATTCCATTATATATACCATAGTTTGCAGATGCTATAACTTTCACTCAAACCAATCAATATAGACTAATTGGGATTTTTTTTTTTAACTAAAGACATGTAACAGAATACATTTTGTCCCAAACTTATGAAGACATTTGATTTTTTTAAATTTTGTTATTGGATATGTTTTACAGCAGAAAGTTTGTTTTTTTCAAAATATTTGTTTTCTTTCGTTTATATAATAAAAAAATAAAAAACCCAGTGGTGATCAGATACCACCAAAAGAAAGCTCTATTTGTGTGGAAAAAAAAATGATAAAAATGTTGTTTGGGTACAACGTAGCATGACCGCACAATTACCAGTTAAAGTGCTAAATATCAAAAAATGGCCTGGTCATGAAGGGGGTAAAACCTTCAGGAGCTGAAGCGGTTAATTAAATTGGAGAGACCAAAAGCTGTTGTTGCACAAGAGTCTTTTGCTGAATACATACACAACTGCTTTGAGTGAATATGCTGAGACAGTGTACTGTGGTCTTAAGCTCAACTTACCTGTTCTTACATGGTGCCCATAATACAACCACTTCTTTACAGCTCAAGTACAAATAAGCCATGAAAAACACTCATAGCTCTGAAATAAATTCTATGTACAGTGGCAAAAATAATGATCCCCTGCAAATGTTGTAAGTTTACCCACTTTCAAAGAAATTAAGGGTCTATAATTTTTATCATAGATGTATTATAAATGATAGAGAAAGAATATCAACCAAAAATCCAGAAAAAGCACATGATACAATTGTTATAAATTGAGTTGCAGTTCAGTGAGTAAAATAAGTATTTTATCCCTTACCAACCAACAATAATTCTGGCTTCCACAGACTGGCTACAGTATGTGCTCATGTGGTACACAGATTAGCCACGTCGATTTAGTAAGGTGCTCCTAACAACAACTCGTTATGTGTAGAAAAGACACCTGTCTACGGAATCTCTTTCTTCCATGTAAACCTCAGCATCATAGGTAAGACAAAAGAGCTGTCAAAGGACGTCAGGGACAAGAATGTAGACCTGCACAAGGCTGGAATGGGCAATAAGACCATCATCAAGAAGCTTGTTAAGAAGGAGCCAACTGTTTGGAGCGATTATGCGCAAATTAAAGAAATACAAAATAACAATCAATCTCCCTCGGTCTGGAGCTCCATGCAAGACCTTGCTTCATGAGCTAGGGATGATCATAAGAAAAGTGAGGGATTAGCCCAGAACTACACGGGAGTGAGGAGCTTGTGAGTGATCTCAAGGCAGTTGGAACCACAGTCACCAAACAAACCATTGCAAACACAATAGGCTGCCATGGATTGAAATCCTGCAGTGCCTGCAAGGCCCCCTTCTCATGAAGGCACATGTACAGGCTCGTCTGAAGTTTGCCATTGAACATCTAAATGATTCAGAGAAGGATTGGGAAAAAGCGATGTGGTCAGATGAGACCAACATTTAGCTATTTGGCATTAACCTGACTTGCCGTGTTTGGAGGAAGAAAAATGCTGGCTATGACCCTAAGAACACCATCCCTACAGTCAAGCACAAAGGTGGAAACATGATAAGGGGCTGTTTCTCTGCTAAAGGTTCAGGCCGAATTTGCCACATTGAGGGGCCAATGGATGGGGCCATGTATTGTAAATTCTTGAATGAGAACCTTCTTCCCTCAGTCAGAACACTGAAGGGGTTATGGGTGGGTCTTCCAGCATGACAATGACCCAAAACATATCGCCAAGGCAACAAATGAGTGGCTCAAGGAATAGCACATTAGGTCATGGAGTGGCCTAGCCAGTCTCCAGACCTTAATCCTAAAGAGAATTTATGGCGAGAGCTGAAACTTCGAGTTGCCAAGCGACAGTCAAGATGCCTTAAGGATTTCGAGAAAATCTGTAAAGAAGAGTGGACCAAAATCCCTCCTGAGATGTGTGCAAACCTGGTTACCAACTACAAGAAACATCTTACCTCTGTGCTTGCCAACAAGGGTTTCTCCACTAAGTACTAAGTCATGTTTTACTAACTGAACTGCAACTTTATAGCATTTGTATCACATGTTTTTTCTGCATTTTTGGGTGATATTCTATCATTTAAAGTACACCTATGATAAAAACTATAGACCCTTTATTTCTATGTAAGTGGGCAAACTTACATAATCTGCAGGGGATCAAATAATTACTTTCCCCACTGTAAAAAAATATATTTTGTATTGTGCAATTATACAGCACAATCAAGTATGGAACATATTAGTGAACAGAATGCTGCTCTCCCGAGACACTATGGCTAAACCCCCAGTGGGTGGGTGAAACATGTCAGGGGACGTGGTTTGCAGAGGAGTTACGCCTGAGGCCGCTTCCTCTTTCTATCTTGCATGGGTCGGTCAGGAGAGCAGCATTCTGTTTATTTATGTTTGACACTCTTAAATAAATATAGTATGGAGATCAAGTGGAGTTATGGCACATGCAAGAGGTGGTTTAGCCAAGCTGCTTGAGGTGATTGTACTGCTTGAGCCTTAAAGAAAGGGTTACACCCCAAAAGCTTTCCCTGAAAATATAGATGTTAGTGCAAATAAAAAAAGAATCTTGGACAATACTTTTTTTTTTTAAGCTGTTCACACTTAAAGCTCTTTGTTCTTTTAGTTGTTCATAGACATAGGAACAGCATCTGCTAGTCTGGATGTTTTTGTTCTTAGGTCTATGGCACCAGCACACAGCCTTAACTGTTCTGAATGGAAATACAATTGATCAGACCAATCCATAAACTTTGACCAATTGCTACTGTTGCAATAAAGATCAGCTCTGGAGCTGTGTGCCTCCATCCGCATTTATTGTGGTATAAGCCTATATGTTTGGCTTTGCCAAGTGACAGTTTATGCAGTGGTCTAAAGAAACTTCTGTTTCGAGTCTTTGGGAATCCTAAATAGAGTCTCCCTATCTAGTTCTGCCCTCTCCCCCATGAAATTCATTTTATTAAAAAATAGGAAATACCAGCTCCAT
This sequence comes from Pelophylax lessonae, assembly GCF_965119305.1. Lineage (NCBI taxonomy): Eukaryota > Metazoa > Chordata > Amphibia > Anura > Ranidae > Pelophylax > Pelophylax lessonae. The sequence continues at coordinate 47,520,971 of NC_138779.1, read as the reverse complement.
TTTACAGTGATTAAAAATTACTTACATATAGCAACGGAAAGAGTTAAATTAGGCAGACTAAAACAAGCAACTTACAGTTTCTCATCTACAAATCTTGGAAACTGCAAAAAGAGCAACACCAATGAACAAAGCCACAGTAGAGTAAGTTTAAATTTCATTCTCTGCCGAAAATGAAAGCTTTAATGGATCCTTTTGTAGTGTAGCTTTGATGCATTTACTGTAACTAACCTGTCCACCTTTTTTTTTTTTTTTTGTGCGTAAAAGAAAACACCGAAGCACAAAACAAAAAATTCCATTCTGCAACTTTCCAGCTACAATCAGACATGTAAATTCACAAACATAAGTGATCTAAGGAGCTATCCATGGATAACAGAGAACATTTTGTGCTCCAGTAGTAGGCACAGAGATATATAGGAGGCTCTGCAGACAATAAATGATCCTATTCATTTTTATTGGGAGGGGCTTTTAAAAAATGCAATTTCTCTGCTCTGTCCCAAATGCTGTGTCGGCCTGGCGGATCCAGCTGTTTAAGGCTTAAATGCTACTCCAGCTGCACAGCACTGTCAGCAGACACAATGGGCAAATCCTCTATATGGTCTTGGCATCTGAGTTGGCACAAGTATGGGTGAGATCAATCGCTTCGCCTATTATCCAGATGCTGAAGATCACAAGCATTTAGGCAAACAGAAAGAAATAGCTCTGGACTGAGACATTCATCTCAAAGACATTAAAATGTCAGCTGAAACCATTAAGAGGCTCAGTAAAACGTCTGTGGGTAACAGAGAGCCAGGTCCGCCGCTTGTAGTCCAGCCAGATTTTAACAGCATAACAGACGAAAGAAACATTAGTCTCATAGCTAACCAAGAAATGTGTGAATTTTTATCATACAGAGAGACATTTATTGGTTTTGGGTGACGTTTATAAGATCTTCAGAGATATCTTCCAAAGCAGGATGGTAGAAGGGTTGTCCCTCTTGATTATATCTACTATTAATCTCCCAAATGAATGCCCCTTCCCCCTTCTTAATAGGCGCAGTATCATACAGAAATCATGCTGGTCCCCAAATACAACCTTGCTGTTTTTTGCAAATATATTTTAATAATTGGCTTGGTTGGTAGTGTTTGAGGTCTGTAGTTATTATCTATTTATTTGAGTTTGTGAACATTAACAAACAATAGACACTTCTGTGGTTTACTGTCATTCTTTCTTGTAACAACCAACCAATCAGCTGTGCATAACTATCCAGACTGGGTTTATTACCTAATGGCAGATTTTCATATGCATTTTTCAGGCTGGACCTGGCTCAGTCTCTGGGTCTGACACAGCTGCAGGTCAAGACGTGGTATCAGAATCGCAGGATGAAATGGAAGAAAATTGTAAGTTCACTTATTTGTCTTTTAACTGAGTCTATTTCCTGTAAACTTACATAAGCAGCAATTAACAATGGGTTAAATGAGTCACCAGCAGGACCCTCATTAGGCAAGTAAAGAAGACTAATGCTAATGCAGGAGAATATTATGATGCTTGAGGCATGTACAAAGCCAATTTTAGTGGTATAGTGATATTAAAGGTTCCTTTTTTAAAAATAAAATATCAAACATGTCATACTTACCTGCTCTGTGAAATGATTTTGCACAGAGCAGCCCAAATCCTTTTCTTCCGGGGTCCCTCGCCAGTGATCCTCTTCGGTGAGTGACCCATAGGAAGCCGCTCCCTATGGGGGCACTAGTGCGGGCTTGCTCCCAAGCCACTCTGTCTCAGACCTGGCGGCTCAGCCCTGCCCTTGCTCCTCGTCAGCATTGACAGCAGTGGGAGCCAGTGGCTCCTGCTGCTATCAATCTGCCTAGAGAGGAGGGACAGCCTCGGGTTTCATGCACAGTGCTGGATCATGAATGGGCTCAGGTAAGTATAAGGGGGAGGATTCGGTTACACAGAAGTTGTTTTTACCTTAAAGCATAGAATACATTAACCACTTAAGCCCCGGAGGATTTGGCTGCTAAACGACCAGGGGGTATTTTGCGATTCGGCACTGCGTGACTTTAACGGACAATTGCACGGTCGTGCAAAGCTGTACCTAAACAAATTTGACGTCCTTTTTTTCCCACAAACAGAGCTTTCTTTTGATGGTATTTGATCACCTGTGCGATTTTTTGATCACGCGCTATAAACAAAAAAAGAGCGTCAATTTTGCAAAAATAGCAATATTTTTCACATATTTTTATATGAAATTCCCCCCCAAAAAAATTTAAAAATCAAAATTTTTTAACATTTTCAGCCAATCTGTTTTATGCTACCTATGTTTGGTAAAAAAAAAATCGCAAAAAGCGTATTTTTATTGGTTTGCACAAAAGTTATCGCGTTTACTAACAAAGGGAAAGATTTATGTCATTTTTGTTGTTTTCTTTTTAACGCGTAATGGCGGCGATCTGCGATTTTTTTGCGGTCCTGCGACATTGCGGCGGACAGATCGGACCCTTGACTGACATTTTTGACACTTTTGGGGTTACCAGTGACATTTCTACAGTAATCAGTGCTATACATATGCACTGTTACTGTAAAAATACACTGGCAGTGAAGGGGTTAACTTTTTTGAAAGGGAGGGGCTATGTGTGTCCCTAGGGGCGTGCTTTCTACTGTGATTGGCTGTGGCTTCAGATGTATGAAGAGTGATCAACGGTTCTACATAGTAGAACCGTATGTTCATCCTTCATACACAGGGGAGAATGACAGGCAGCTTGTTTACACAAGCTGCCTGACTTTCTCCCTCTCCCCCGCCGATCGCAGAGTGACCGGCGGACATCGGGTCCGCCGGTCACACGCGCGGGGGGGTCCGTGACCACGCAGGAGCGGGAGCGCGCCTCCGGCGGCGCGCGCTCGCTCCCTAGACCCTCACAAGCTAGTGACGTAGCCCTACGTCACTTTGCCTGTGAGGGGCTGACCGCCGACGTAGATAGTCGTGCGGCGGTCGGCAAGTGGTTAAAGTAAAAAAAACCTTTAGGCCTTAGAACCACTTTAAGATGGCATGAACAGAAAAAGTGTGTGGACTCACTAACTGAATCCAGGAAACAAGAGCAGCAGATAATATAAGATCCAGAAATATATAGAGCTTAGGGTATTATCTGTGCAGGGCAACAGAGTATGATGACAATAACAAGCAATCCAGTTATTGCTATCATGTAAGTCTAAGTATACTACTGTATACTAAATTAAAATGTAAGTAACATATTTTAAATGACCATAACTTACATGAAATGTTACGGGGGTGATTTACTAAAACTGGGGAGTGCAAAATCTGATGCAGCTTTGCATGGTAGCCAAGGTGGCGAATCGGTGGCTAATCTGTTACTGTGGGCAACAAAGATATTTGTGAAGTCAATATGGCAGCTCTCTGGCATTGGTAGATGCTACAATCATTTGTTGCAAAACATTTAGGATTGTTCTTGCCTGCATGTAATCATTTGAATCTTTGTTTTCACCAGGTGCTTAAGGGAGGCCAGGAGGCCCCCACCAAGCCGAAAGGGCGTCCAAAGAAGAATTCCATCCCAACTTCTGAAGAAATTGAAGCAGAGGAGAGGCTACACAAACTGGCAGGGGAGGCACAGATGAAGGCAGAGGATGGTAATGAGAATCAGTTCCAAAAGGCAGAAGAGGAACAGAGTGACACGACTGTGGAGGAAAATGAACAGGAAGAGACCCAGAATCCTGAAACTCCATCGCCTCCTCTGCCTTGCACATCAATAGAGACCCCACCAAACGAACAGGAATCCTCAAGATAAAAAGAGGACAACATAACAATAAACTGTACAATGTGGCTTAGGGAGCCCTTGAAAGTTCTGAAGTGTGTTCTATGAACTTATCATAGACACAAACCCGGATCATTACTGAGATCTTCCCTCCGTCCTTCCATTTAGAAAGGAAAAGGTTAAAGCTGCTATGCAAGAGGGAGTAGAACAGAGAATCTCTGTGACTAACGGGGACTGCGCAGACGAGACTGGGAATTTTTGCTGTGTTTGAAAACAATTGGACAGTGTATATATAGTTTTCTTTATTTTTGTGCCAGCAACTGTAGTGAAAAAGGGTGAGCAAAAAGCCAGGCGGCCTGAAAGAGGCTGATTTTCCCAGTGTGACCCACTGGTGGATGCTTTTATTCTAAGTGCCTTTCTTGCATGCTACATGTTTTTAAGCACACGGATGTGTTCATTCAGAGATATTGCAATTTAAATCCTTCAAGCATGTTGTTCATATCCTATTGACAAGCCACTATCCATAAGAACACTGGAAGAAAAGACATAATGTACCGTGTACAGAGAAAAGACCAGTGTGTTTGTGCTCTTCTGACTTATAAAAGATAACAGCCAGCAATCAGAATATGGTCACATGAAAGAAACCATACACTTATGTTGGCTACACTCATCACAATCCAATTCTATTTTCCTATTTAGATTGGCCAGCAATCGTGAAGGGCCTCTCTGATTGGATAGACAATAAATGCATTGTTTTGGTATACTTTTGCATTACATAGCTGCTGGTAAATCTAAAAGTGATTTCCCTATTGTATAATCAGACCGTTATATGTTTTGCCAGTTTAGGAGGTGCCATAGTCTACATTTTCACATAGTTGTAGCCTAACAACAATAATTCACCTCTGTCAAGAGAAAACTACTGTGCAGATTGAAGTTACATAACCACACAAATGTTAACAATTTTTTGTTACGAAATGATTTACCTGCAACAGCACTTGCATTATCTCTTCTGTGTTTTTCAGCATGGCCTCAATACCACTTAGCAAAGCTGTTTATGTTCTCTGGCCGTACACACAGACCAGAATTGCTGGGAGGAGTTTATCAGAAAAAATTAAAGTAGAAGTGGGGCTGTTGCCCGCAGCAATAACTTGATTCCTTGTTTTGTTTTCCAAGTGCAGGTCTGAGAAGGAAAAGGGATACCTGGCTGCTTGCCATAGCCAATAACTTTGCTCCTGCTTTCATAAAACCAATGTTACTGTGTGGGACAAATCAGTCTCTCTGCTGGGTGCATAATATTTGGGCCTTGATAGAAAAACAGGCAAAAAAAACATTTTTTTTATAAATATTCAAGAGACTTGCTTTTAACACCCTAAAAGTTGGAAAAGTTTGTATGCCTCTTCTGCATTATGTAAACCCACAAGTTTTCTGTGCACAAAAGATGTCACGTCGTTATTACCACCTTGTTGAAATATAGTGAAACCCTTTACAAAAGGATGATATGCTAGAGCTAATATTTCTTTGAAAATAAGATAGTGAGATATGGGTTTTGATCTTTATAAATGGGCCCCATCGATGCAGGAGAGAAAGAGCTGTACAAGTGCAAGTAACATGGTGGGTTCACAAACATTACAATGCTCCAAACATGCCTCCACAGAGGATCAGGTACAGGTAAAGAGTCACTGGAAAATATCCATCTGTAGAAGGGAGTATACTCCAGGGTGCATTTATTTCTATGACCATGGTCTTTTGGTCGTTCCTTCTGAAAAATCCCAGATGCATGTCTTTTTTTTGTTTTTTTGCTTGGCAAATGTTGCATGTGAAGAGTTCTCAGGATTTCACAAACCTCCACTCATGTTAAAGAGAGCATTTTATATATTATCCGCAATAACATATTTTGAGTTAAAGTATATTCTTTAGTTATGAATAGTTGGATCCTTTATCAAGTTTGTAATACTGTTGTGTCCCTGCTGGGAAGATTCATCTCCCTATTTGAACTGGTGACCATTGCCACCAAAAATAAAAATAAGAGGAAATCCAAACTTTTAGAGTTCTTAAAACCAGCAGCAAGGGGAAATCTTTCTCTGGGAACATATGTTCCTGGGAAAACTCTCTAAGAGGGCAACATAACTGAATGTGGCAGATTTCCTCTATCTTCCTATTGTGTCCCTGGGACAGGAAGTGAAGAGGGACTTCCTCAAAGTACACAGACCGCAAAAAATATTTGACATTGGATTTAGTCATTCCCTACTCTATTCAAAACAAAAAAAAAGTTGTAGCCATGCATACACTATAATAATATGTTTTCCTAATTTTTGTTTTAATATATTAAAGCCTTCCCTTTCTTGAAATGATATAATTAATTAAAGGAAAAGTAAAGTGTGTAAAAAACATCCCTGTTCACCAATATGCTGCAGCATCAGTGTGATTCTGCAGTTGTCCCCCATTGGCTCTAATCCTGAGAACTGGGTGATCACATAACCACAGTTCTTTGTCAGCTCTGAGCAGAGAGCGGTGACTGTCAGTCACCATTCCCTGCTCTGCCCCTCCAGCACTCACTGGAGCGTCAGACAGGAGAGGTGGTGGGCGCAACTGGCTTTGACTCTCAGCCAATCACTTAAAGCCGGAGCCAGCTGTCAATCAGGCAGCTGGGTGGATCCCGACAATACGGTTGAGATCATTCCAGAGCCTGGAGCGGCTCTGTAATGTCAGCCAACAGCAGGCTCGCAGGAATGCAAAAGTATGTGCACTCCTGTGACCCACAAGAGAACAAGAGACATTTATTTATACCAAGCTGTTCTTTGCATTTTTCTCTAACAAAACATTTAAAAAGCTATACAATCTCCTTTTAAAGAGAATTTTCTGGTGAGCCTTAACCCAGCGAACAGGGAATCCAATCTTTGTGTGAGTGACAACATCTGAATAAATGACTGCTTCCACTAGGAATTGGTAGGTACAAGGGTCACATACAGATAGAAAGGATGTCAGGTCATATCTAACATGGAGACAACTTTAAGAGTTTAGATGCAATGGGGTTGGTTTACTAAAGGCAAATAGACTGTGAACTTTGCAAGTGCAGTTGCACTCATTTTCCTCAGAGCTTATTGAATCCGGTGAAGCTTCACTTTGTAAAGAATACCCAATCAGGAGCAAGGAAAATTAAAAAAAGAACATAAAAAAAAAAGAACTGCAGTTTTGCTTGCACATGATTGGATGATGGAAATCAACAGAGCCTAATCAAATTCATGTCTGGGGAAAATGAGTGCAACTGCACTTGCAAAGTGCACAGTCTGCCTTTAGTGAATAAACCGCAACGATTACATACAAACCCAATTCCAAAAAAGTTGGGACACTGTAAAATCTTAGACCTAGACATTTACAGAGTGCTGGTAAAAGAAGCTGGGATGCTACACCAGAGTAAACATGTCCTAACTTTTCTGGACTTGTACTTTGCCAGCTTTATGTTGCCCTATCCCAACTTTTTTGAGACGTGTTGCTACTATCAATTTCAAAATGACCTTATTTTTTTTCTTAAAATTATAATTTTTTTTTAAGATTTTATATATTTACATGGGTTTATGGGATTTGCAAACCATTGCACGCTGTTTTTATGTCGATTTTTCACAACATCCCAACTTTTTTGGAATTGTGGTTGCACATAAAGCAGTTTCATGTTCTATTCAGGAATAAAACAGGCATTGCTGTGCCTACTCCATTATGTTCTAGGTTCTCTGTCTTCCTCAATTTCCTATGGAAAGTGTATATGTGTTTTGAAAACTTTACTAACAATAACTGTAAACAGTAATGTTACCAAAGATGTATTGTTTAGTACAGAAAAGAGTGACAATTCCTGGATAGTAATGATATTAATGACAGAGAACAGATATGGTAAGAAAACTGGTCCAACAGGTGGAACATTCTGCATTAGATAATGTCTCACATCTCAGGGATACTGACTGACCTGCCATGGTAATGCTCGTGGGGGGCTATTGGGACAAAGTCTCTGACTCACGTTTCTAACTGGCAAAAAATTCATTTGGAGTAAGATTTATAATAAAATGAAAGTATCTATTTTTAAAATAAAAATTGAAGAGAAATATTTAGATCTTGTGTGTGTATTTGTTGTCTAATAACTGTAATAACAAATCAGTGAAGTAAACATTTATTTTGTTTCCAACAAAGGATATAATTTCATTCTCATATATACATTATGGTTTACAAGACACAATAAACTACCAATGATGCAAGTAGGAGGCATGTTACATGAATTAATATTCTTAAAGTGTTATTAAACCCACAACAGTAAAATCAGTGTGTGTGTATGCAGTAAAGCATGCTTGTTATACTCACTGTGGCGCCTAAGGGGTTAATCCTCTGCATTGTGTATAAAGACTGTGTAATCCTGTCTCTTTGACCCTCCTTTTCTTCCACTGACTCCAGGCCATTTCCGGATCGAACAGAGCATTAGGAGTCAGGTTGCACATGCTCAGTTTGGTGTATATTGTGAGATAGTTTTTTTTCCCTGGGAGACTGCATGTGATCAGCACAGGGCCAATCAGCACTGTCCAGACAAAGGGTCAGGGGAAAATGAAAACTCCTCCTACAAGCCTTAACTAGGCACTGATAGAAGTCACAAGACTGCTCTATACTGATAATGAGAAAAGGTATTTAGCAGTTTATATTTACTAGCATAATTGCATTTTCATGTACTGTGTATTGTGGGAGACCAGATCTAGTGAATGCAGGCTCCTGGGTTTAGTAACACTTTAATTATTGATAGCTGTCTATTTCACAGGTTGCAACACAACATCTGTTTAAATATGTGATTTTGGAATTTTGATTTACCTCTGAGACAAATTCAAGAAATATCATTTTTGGACAAAGCTGGTATTAACAAGAAGGAAAACAATTATATACCTCTTCTCATTGCAACTTACAGTACAGTATTTAAGAGAATTGTTCTAGGAGAAATATGAAAACTGCCATTGTTAATCTTCTAATAAAAATGTCAGAAACAATCATCTGGAATTGATCTGTACTACAAGCAGAGAAAAAGATGAAATAAGTGTATATAAAGCTATGAGTTGCGTATACAAACAGCTATAGCGGTTCACACTAAGCAGCTGCATAGTAAGAAACAGAGTATCAAAAGAAAGTACATAGAGATCCAACGATATAATAACTCAGTCAACCAAAACATTTCCCACAATTTTAACGGCTTACTGACCGCCCTATAGCACATTTACTGCTACAGGGCAGCCGCGTTGCGCAGAATTACGAATATACATGTGATCCGGCACTTCTGGGTATCGAGCGTAAGTGAGTGCCGTCAGCAGCTTGCTCCCACTGTGATTCTACGCAAGAGGAGCTGATCATCGGGTCCCGCAGACCTGATGTCAGCCGGCACCTGCTGATCGTTGGGTACACAGGCACTGTACATTAGAACACTGATAGATTAGTACAACACTGTACATTAGATCACTGTATTGGTGTCACTGGTTCCCAAAAAAGTGTCAGTTTTTCCACCGCAATATCGCCATCATTGCTATTAAAAAAAATAAAAAAAAATTATAAAAATTATGTTTAAATGTAGACACAATAAAGTTTGCCCAAACCAATCAATATACGCTTATTGGGATTTTTTTTTTTTTTTTTACCAAATAAATGTCGCAGAATACATATTGGCCTAAACTGATGAAGAAATTTGATTTTTTTTTTTTTTTTTATTGGATATGTTTTATAGCGAAAAGTAAAAGATATGTTTTTTTTTTTTTTTTAAATTGTCTTTCTTTATTTGTTTATAGAGCAAAAATAATATTCAAATACCACCAAAAAAAGCTCTGTTTGCGGGGGGGGGGGGGGGGGGGGAAGGACATTTTATTTGGGTAGAGCGTCACACGACTGCACAATTGTCAATTAAAGTAACGCAGTGCCATGTGGCAAAAAATGGCCTGGTCATGAAGGGGGTTAAATCTCCCGGAGGAGAAGTGGTTAACTTGTAGTTAGACATATGTAGAGAGGCATTCTCTTTTTGCTCCAAAACATAAAGAGAAAACCTTAGAGTGCAAGGCATAGTGTAGTAGCTTATTTAATGTGAACTAAAATCAAAGTATCAGGCTTGCAAGCGGAAACCCTATACAGAGAGCATATGAGCAGCACATCCTGACACCTGTCCCCAGCCACTTGAGGCCACTGATACAGTACTGGAATCAGACGACTTAAGAGATGTCAGCTCCGACATTCGCACGCCACGCACCACTCATGCTTCTCCTCTCTCCTCACACGTGATTACTGTCAGATAGCTGCACCCACCACTAGGTATGCTGTTGGCCTCCTGACGTTTCAGGGACATTTTCCTTCCTCAATCTGACGACTGGTTGGGCTATTTGTTTTTTTAATTTCTTTACTTACTATGAACAGAAGGAACTGCAAAATAAAGTATTCATTTATATAACAATAAAAATACATTTTTTTTACTTAATTGTCATTTTGTAGTATGCTCATTTTGTTACATTCCTGCTGCAGCAAGGGAGACCAGCTTTCCCATCCACCGAGTTAAATTAAATCCGAAAATCATGTCTGAACCTTCTGCATTGATTATATTATAAAACCAAACTAGGCTATAGTAATTGCAGCTGGATTCTCAAAAAGCAATGACAATCAGATATCAAAAGAGAAACCTTAAAAAAAAAAAAATATATAAATATGTATGTATTTATTAAAGCGTTTGTTACCCTAAAAAAAAAAAATGGATTCTGTTTTCCTAAAGCATGCATACCAGCACTGTGTTTGTGCTGTGTCATTTGGCCCCCTGTATAACCTAAAAACCTGTCTGATCCGGCCTGGCTATACCCTCCACCCTGTAAACTGACCACAGTTTATCATTGCTGCTGAGACCTGACACCGTGGTCAGTTTACGTGCCTCCATCATCCGCACCCCTCTCCCCTCCTCTTCCCTCCTCTTCCCTCTCCCATCCCTGCCTGTCATCAACGTCCATCTTCATGTCAGCAGTATGCAGAGAAACAACAGTACACTGATTTTACCAGTGAAAAGCTGTGCAGGGTGGGGGGGATTTGTCAGTAGAAGTCTGAACATTGGTGTACAGGCAGGCTGTCCTGCCAAGTAGAGTGCAAAGACGCAAACTGTCCATGCTTGAATAGATGTGCTTCCATGCCCTGGTGTGGTCAGTTTGAAACGGGAAATCAGAGGGACTGGCAGAATCACCAGGAATTTCACACAAAGGAAGAAATGCAAAGAGAACAGGAGACTTTTTAATACAAGTACTTTGTACCACAGACATATATCAGAAATATGAAATGTTAGGGTGACATACATTTTAACACATTTTGAATATTGGGTGCTTTTTCATCATGTTCTTATGATTAGGCAACCAGCATGTGAAACACATTGATGTCTTAAGCTGGCTACACATTATGCAATTTGTTTCCCGTTCAATTTCCTTTAAATTTACCTTTTACAGTGTTTAGGTTTGACCTCATATTATATGGTTTTGGTAAATCTAAAGGAAATTTGTATAATTTATAGCCAGCTTTATTGTCAGTTCCTTTACTCTAATAATAAACCTTCAATCCAACAGTGAGTACGGTGGACATGTTTTATTTGATCTATATTATGCCTTGGTGACCATAAAAAGGGGTTTTCGATTTAAAGGGGTAGAAAAGTTTGTTAATTTAAAAAAAAAATAAACGATTCTCCCAGCAAGGGATGAGACTTACCTTAAAACAAACCCCTCAAGTGACGTGCTGTCACTGCTGACAGGGCTTCCATCTTCACCTCGTCTTTCTTCCGGGTTCATGGGTTCTGGCCATCTGACTTACAGGGCCACGATGACGTCACTCCTGCACACGTGCTTGGGAGTTATGGTTTTTGGCACAGACCCCTGAAGGAACGGAAGAGTGCATGCGCCGGTGATGTTATCGACTGCTGCTCTGTGGAATATCTCTTAAACGTGAATCTTTATTATAAGCCTACTTGTAGGTAAAAGTACCAGAAGCAACTTTACTGCCACTTTAAATCGAAAGTGCGTGTTTTTTTTTTTTTTTTTTACTAAGAGTACTATTTTTTGTGTAAAACTAGATAAAGTAATGCAAAGTAAAAAGTAAGCAGGATGCTCAACATTTCTCATACATGTTCTAATGCCTTCTATTGCTGTTTGCATCTGAATTTCTTCATGAATATGTGCCCTTACAGTGCTGGGGTGCACTGTCCTCATTATTGCCCTATGCTGAGCCCCTACACACAGATGATTATTATCCTGTTTTACATTAATCTGTATACAGAAAGCTATAGTAACTCTATTCAGGTGTCAGAAGAACTTGAATCTCATTGTAATAAGCACTCCTACGTGTATCACGATTTGTGGTTTAAATCCTGTTAGGGTGTTAATAAATGCTCATGATTTATATGCCTATTATCTATGAAATAAGTTGAATAAACAGCTTATTGGTATTTACAGTTTTCAAGGGCAGGGCGTGATGATAAAAGAAAGGGCCAGCCTTATACTCAATATCCAGCCTCACCTTGAAGCTCTGTTAAAACTTGTGTATAAGCTTCTACAACAACACTGCCACTATTGTGTTCCTCTAAGATGGGTAGAGAATGCCATGGGAGTGCACCAGATCAGAGGAATCATTGTTGTTTTTGGTGGTTCAATTAAATATATCAAAATGTGCCTGCAACACTAAATTACAATTATTAAATTGATGTAGTTCAGGAGTGATGCCAAAGACTAATTGCAGATCTACTAAAGATTTCAAGAAAAGCAGGCAGTACCTTTCCACGCTCTCATATGGAATCCCAGTATAATGACAATACTGACACGAATGCTTCCAAGGGGCCGACAAAAAAAAAAAAAACTTGGAGTCCCAGAGGAAAAAAGAAAACCTGACACTTTGGGGTCCAAAAATAGGAAAACACTAACAACTGGTGTCTCAAAACATGGTAAATGGACATTTAGGGGTCTCAGAACATGATGATTTCCCAGAACAATTAAACACTCTCGGATGACTTTTAAAAATGTCACACTGATTTTCAGGGCATCCCAGAAAAGCAAGACACTGACATTTGGAGGGCTCAGAACAAAGACTCATCAATACTTGGAGGTCACATAAAAAAGACACGCTGACACTTGGGGGGGGGGGGACACGCTAATACTTTGAAATTCCAGAACAGTAACACACTGATAATATGGGTTCTCAGGGCAATGAAACTTGAGGGTGCCAATATAGTGACACACTGACACACTAACACTTGGGGGTCCTAGCACAATGATGAAAAAGGAGGCGGGCCTCTAAAACACATTGTACATGCCCCCTCACACCCTCGTTGCTTGTTGCTCTGTCCGAGGGAAATGCCGCTGTCATCTCCTCCCTCCCACTGACACTGGAGGGTCCAGGAACAGAGACGCAATGACACTTGGAGGTCCCACAACAATGACACACCGACACTGGGGGGGTCCAGGAAAAGAGACGCAATGACAATTGGAGGTCCCACAACAATGACACACTGACACTGGGGGGGTCCAGGAACAAAGAGGCAATGACACTTGGAGGTCCCACAGCAATGGCACACTGACACTGGGGGGTCCAGGAACAGAGACGAAATTACACTTGAAGGTCCCACAACAATGACACACTGACACTGGGGGGTCCAGGAACAGAGACGCAATGACACTTGGAGGTCCCACAACAATGACACACTGACACTGGGGGGGTCCAGGAACAGAGACGCAATGACACTTGGAGGTCCCACAACAATGACACACTGACACTGTGGGGTCCAGGAACAGAGACGCAATGACACTTGGAGGTCCCACAACAATGACACACTGGCACTGGGGGGTCCAGGAATAGAGATGTCGCGAACATAAAATTTTCCGTTCGCGAACGGTGAAAGCGAACTTCCGCAAATGTTCACGAACGGGCGAACCGCCATAGACTTCAATAGGCAGGCGAATTATAAAACCCACAGGGACTCTTTCTGGCCACAATAGTGATGGAAAAGTTGTTTCAAGGGGACTAGCACCCGGACTGTGGCATGCCGGAGGGGGATCAGGTAGTGTAAGGGTTACGCCCGCTTCACAGTGACAGACCAAACTCTGACAGACCAAACTCCCCGTTTAACGCACAGCAAACAACCGCAAACAGTCCATTTGCACAACCGCAAACTCCCCATTTGCACAAGGTTGGATACCAAGCTAGCCATGTCCCGTTCCTTGTCCTCACTGACATCATTGAAGGTCTCTTCCTCCACCCAGCCACGTACAACACCAAGGGTCCCCGAAAGGTGACAACAAGCCCCCTGGGACGCCTGCTGTGGTTGGTCTTCCACCTCCTCAAAGCCACCTTCCTCCTCTGACTCCTCTTCTTCAGACTCCTCTCTCTGCGTTGCCGCAGGTCCAGCAATCGACGACGAAGAGGCTGCTTCTGGTGGTAATGGTGACTACAACTCTTCCTCTTCATGCTCATCTACGGCCTGATCCAGCACTCTTCGCAGGGCACGCTCCAGAAAAAACGTGTATGGGATGAGGTTGATGATGTTGCCTTGGGTTTGACTGACCAGTTTGTCACCTCCACAAAAGTATGCATGAGCCTACAGCCATTGTGCATGAGCGTTCAATAACGCAGCCAAAAAATACCCAGCTCCGCAGAGGCTGTCGTCTTTTTTTTTTAATTAAAAAAATCTGTTCTTACCAATTTAATCTCTGTTTTGTCCACTATCAGGGGCCGGTGTATGGAATAGATTTTAGGAACCAGGAGATGGAAAAAGATGGTTGGTCGGTCCTCTTACTTCCAACTTGGGGCACTGCGCGTGCGCCGTGCAATGTACTGTGCCATCCTATATGAGTGGTGTGTTAAGTAGTACTATTCTTAACCCTCCTCTTGTGTTAGGGTCAAAACTGACCCGTTTTCAGGTTTTGAATGTCTATAAGTATCACATAAATTTGTTTATTGCATCAAGATTTTTTTACTTTGTCAGGAACCTCTATTTAAACAATGTAATAGAAAAATAATCCTTTTCACTAAATTATAAAATACTGTGGTGAAAATTAAGACGTTCATGGTGTTAGGGTCAATTCTGACCCAGTTCTAATATAGGATTTTAGGACACTAATAAGTTCCAAAACTGAAATCATAAACACTCTCTCTGCTTAGTAACAGTGACAGCCAATCCCCTCTCAACCCTGTGAGCTGTAGTTAGGGAGGGGCCTATCTATTTTCCTGCTTGTCTGCTTCTCTAAATAAAGTGAAGAAACATAGGACAAATTCATTTCAGAGTTGCTGACTTTATTTTACCATTTTTTAAATTTGACAATGAGAGGTATGCTATCAAAAGAAAGGTCTAGGGGTCACACCAAAAATATTAAAACCAATCTTTTCAAGGATAAAGAAGCCTAACAAGGTAACCAAGAGGTAAGAAACAAATTTGATGATAAATAATTATTCAGAGGGTATTTTATGGCTGATTTAAAACACGGGTCAAAACTGACCCTAACATCATGGATAGTAACGGAATTCTAACATAAGAGGAGGGTTAAGGGCTCTTTCACACGGTCTGCCTCCGTAGGCAGATCCGTGTTGCTCAGCGGGGATCGATCCGCGATCCCCACTGAGCCTGTGGATGACAGCTCCGTCTCGGAGAGCGGAGAGGGAGGTGTCTCAGCCCCCGCTGCCCTCTATGGGGGATCGGATGAGAGCGGACCGCCTGTCCGCTCTCATCAGATCCGAATCCGATCCGATTACTGAACGGATGGAAAAATAGGGTTTCCATCCGTCCAGATTTCACGGACAGGATCGGATGCGGATGGCAGCGGGTGTCAGCGGAGGTGTCTCCGCTGACACCCGCTGCCCCATAGAGCTGCATGGAGGATCCGATCAGATCTGCCTAAAAAACTGACAGGCGGATCTGATCGGATCGCCCGTGTGAAAGAGCCCTATCAGTTCAATCCCTGTTACGTCCCCTATCAGGGGCCGGTGTATGGAATAGATTTTAGGAACCGGGAGATGGAAAAAGATGGTTGGTCGGTCCTCTTACTTCCAATTTGGGGCACTGCGCGTGGGCCGTGCAATGTACTGTGCCATCCTATATGAGTGGTGTGTTAAGTAGTACTATTCTTATCAGTTTAATCCCTGTTACGTCCCCTATCAGGAGACGTGTATCGAATAGATTTTAGACAACCACAAAGTGTTGTCAATTGTTGACATAAATTTTATTCCTCTATGCGTCAATCTTGGTGTAGTGATGACTGTGCTCGTGCGCACGTTTGGGAGATTGCAGGCGATGGCAGTTTTTCAAAGCCTATTGTGGTGCTAAGGTAGTTCAGTGACAGTTAAGTGACCCAGAAAACAATGATTCTGCAGTGTGGGCCCATTGTTGGCCTAGTAAGCTTTAATGATGACCTTAGATGATCACAAAGAAAATTTATGTTTTTTCTATGAAAAATTATCCAGCCGGTCGCTTTTGGTCTGTTCACAATGAAGCAACGACCTTATCATCTGGGGTGAGTGAACATTGCCAACACACTCACAGAGGTGATCGCTTCATTGTTATACGCAAGCTCCTTCACCACAAAGTAAGGATTGCGAAGGGGAATTGACACATGTATGTGCCTTTTTTTTTGTTTTGTTTTTGCAGCCACAGTGCAGCACCAGAGGCCAAAAAAATTAGGCATGTACAC
Organism: Pelophylax lessonae; assembly: GCF_965119305.1. Taxonomy (NCBI): domain Eukaryota; kingdom Metazoa; phylum Chordata; class Amphibia; order Anura; family Ranidae; genus Pelophylax; species Pelophylax lessonae. The sequence continues at coordinate 47,504,533 of NC_138779.1, read as the reverse complement.
ATGCCTGAAAAAGTAGGTATTGTTGCAGCCGCTGCTGTAGCAGCGGCTGGAAATATTTGTGTTTTCCCGGCAGAAAGTGCGCTAAAACATTGCAGCTTGAACCCTAGTTGGTGGCGGAGAAGTCACGCAAGTCACCCGGCATGCAGAGATTAAATACAGCAGCGTGAGGACCATTTTTAGCCCAAGGCATCTCATCAGGCCTTTTTTAGTCAAATGCATCCCCCACTGTCAGTCCCTTCGGGATCCATGCCTCATTCATCTTAACCACTTTACCACCGGAGGATTTTCCTGCTAAAAGACCAGGGGGTTTTTTGCGATTTTTTACTGCGTGACTTAAACAGACAATTGCGCGGTCGTGCGACGCTGTACCTAAACTAATTTCACGTCCTTTTTTTCCCACAAACAGAGATTTCTTTTGGTGGTATTTGATCACCTGTGCGATTTTTTGATCACGCGCTATAAACAAAAAAAAACGTAATTTTTGCAAAAATAACAATATTTTTCACTTTTTTTTATATGAAATTCCCCCCCAAAAAAATGTAAAAATCAAAATTTTTTAACATTTTCAGCCAATTTGTTTTACGCTACCTATGTTTGGTAAAAAAAATCGCAAAAAGCGTATTTTGATTGGTTTGCGCAAAAGTTATCGTGTTTACTAACAAAGGGAAAGATTTTTGTCATTTTTGGTGTTTTTTTTTTTAACGAGTAATGGCGGCGATCTGCGATTTTTTTTGCGGTACTGCGACATTGCGGCGGACAGATCGGACCCTTGACTGACATTTTTGACACTTTTGGGGGTACCAGTGACATTACTGCAGTAATCAGTGCTATATATATGCACTGTTACTGCAAAAATGACACTGGCAGGGAAGGGGTTAACTTTATTGGACAGGGAGGGGTTAAGTGTGTCCTAGGGGCGTGCTTCTAACTGTAGTGGGACATTCCTATTGGTGTAAAAAAAAAGATCAACTCAAGTTGATCAAGTCTGATCTTCATTTTTACACAGGGAGAACTGACATAAGCCGCTCTGTCTTTCTCCCGCTGTACTGGCGATCGTAGTGTGACCGGCGGACATCGGGTCCGCCAGTCACACTCCCGCACTCCTCTGTGAACGAGCCTCGGCGGGCGCGCGCTCGCCCGCTATTGGCTCTAGAAGGAGTGACAGGCGAGCGACGTAGACCTACGTCACTCTGCCTGGCCGGAGCCGACTGCCGCAGTAAATATACTGTGCGCAGTCGGCAAGTGGTTAATAAAGGTGAGGTAATCTAGACTTTTTTGACCTAGGCGACTTGTCTTCTCAGTGACAATACCTCCTGCTGCGCTGAAGGTCCTTTCTGACAGGACACTTGAAGCGGGGCAGGACAGAAGTTCTATCGCAAATTGGGATAGCTCAGGCCACAGGTCAAGCCTGCACACCCAGTAGTCAAGGGGTTCATCGCTCCTCAGAGTGTCGATATCTGCAGTTAAGGCGAGGTAGTCTGCTACCTGTCGGTTGAGTCGTTCTCTGAGGGTGGACCCCGAAGGGCTGTGGCGATGCGTAGGACTTATAAAGCTCTGCATGTCCTCCATCAACAACGCGTCTGTAAAGTGTCCTGTCCTTGCCGGCGTGGTCGTGGTAGGAGGAGGATTACTTTCACCTCTTCCCCTGTTAGATTCCCATTGTGCTGTGACATCACCCTTATACGCTGTGTAAAGCATTCTTTTTAACTTGTTTTGGAACTGCTGCATCCTTTCCGACTGCCGGTAATTTGGTAACATTTCAGACACTTTCTGCTTATACCGGGGGTCTAGTAGCGTGGCCACCCAGTACAGGTCGTTCTCCTTCAGCCTTTTTATACGAGGGTCCCTCAACAGGCATGACAGCATGAAAGACCCCATTTGCACAAGGTTGGATGCTGAGCTACTCATGTCCCATTCCTCGTCCTCACTGATCTCATTGAAGGTCTGTTCTTCCCCCCAGCCACGTACAACACCACGGGTACCAGATAGGTGACAACGAGCACCCTGGGATGTCTGCTGTGGTTGGTCTTCCTCCTCCTCAAAGCCACATTCCTCCTCTGACTCCTCTTCCTCAGACTCCTCTTCCAGCGTTGCCGCAGGTCCAGCAAGCGATGATGATAAGGCTGTTTCTGGTGGTGATGGTGACCACAACTCTTCCTCTTCACGCTCATCTACGGCCTGATCCAGCACTCTTTGCAGGGCACAATCCAGGAAGAAAACAAATGGGATGATGTCGCTGATGGTGCCTTCGGTGCGACTGACTAAGTTTGTCACCTCCTCAAAAGGACGCATGAGCCTACAGGCATTGCGCATGAGCGTCCAGTAATGTGGCAAAAAAATAACCAGCTCCGCAGAGGCTGTCCTAGCACCCCGGTCATACAAATACTCGTTGATGGCTTTTTCTTGTTGGAGCAGGCAGTCGAAAATAAGGAGTGTTGAATTCCAACATGTCGGGCTGTCGCAAATCAAGCGCTTCACTGGCATGTTGTTTCGCAGCTGAATATCGGAAACCTGCGCCATGGCCAAGTAGGAACGCCTGAAATGGCCACACAACCTTCCTGGCCTTCTTGAGGATGTCCTGTAAGCCTGGGTACTTATGCACAAAGCGTTGTACGATCAGATTCAACACATGTGCCATGCATGGCACATGTGTCAACTCGCCCAAATTCAATGCCGCTAACAAATTGCTTCGGTTGTCACACACCACTTTGCTGATCTCCAGTTGGTGTGGCGTCAGCCACTGATCCACCTGTGCGTTCAGGGCGGACAGGAGTGCTGGTCCGGTGTGACTCTCTGCTTTCAGGCAAGTCAACCCCAAGGTGGCGTGACACTGTTGTATCCGGGATGTGGAGTAGCCCTTGAGGAGCTGGGGGGGGGTGGGTACAGTTGATGTGGAGCAAGACGCAGCAGCAGAAGAGGACTCAGCTGAGGAGGTTAGCATAGAGGATGGAATAGGAGGAGTAGAGGAGGTGGCAGCAGGCCTGCCTGCAAGTCGTGGCGGTGTCACCAACTCCTCTGCAGAGCAACGCATTCCATGCTTGGCAGCCGTCAGCAGGTTTACCCAATGCGCAGTGTACGTGATATACCTGCCCTGACCGTGCTTTGCAGACCAGGTATCAGTGGTCAGATGGACCCTTGCCCCAACACTGTGTGCCAGACATGCCATGACTTCCTTTTCCACAATAGAGTACAGGTTGGGGATTGCCTTTTGTGAAATTTTTTTTCGGCCGGGTACCTTCCACTGCGGTGTACCAATAGCTACAAATTTTTTGAAGGCCTCAGACTCCACCAGCTTGTATGGTAAAAGCTGGCGGGCTAAGAGTTCCGACAAGTCAGCTGTCAGACGCCGAGCAAGGGGGGTGACTCTGTGACATTGGCTTCTTACGCTCAAACATTTCCTTGACAGACACCTGACTGTGGGCAGATGAGCAGGAACTGCTGAAGGTGAGAGGCAGAGTGGTGGGTGGTTGATAGGGGGCAAGGAGGACAGCAGTGGTTGACTTTGCTGAAGATGCTGGACCAGGAGGAGGATGGTGGCTTTGAGTTTGTGTGCTGCTTGTACTCATCATGTGTTGATCCCATAGGCGTTTGTGATGTGAGATCATGTGCCTTCGCAAAGCAGTTGTACCTAGGTGGGTGTTGGACTTCCCACGACTCAGTTTCTTTTGGCACAGGTTGCAAATGGCATCGCTGTTATCAGAGGAAGACACACAAAAAAATGCCACACTGCTGAGCTTTGCAATGACGGCATTCTGGTGGTGGCAACAGCATGCGTTGATTGGCGTGCTGTCTGGCTGACCCCGGTTGCCGATACATGCTGTCTGACTGTGCCACTAGCTCCTTGCGACGACCTCCACCTGCTTCCAACTCGTCTCCTCCTCCTCTCTGTCTCCCCATCTGAACTTTCCCCCTGTTCTTCTCTTCGAGCGGGCACCCACGTGACATCAACCGCTTCACTTGTATTTGACAACTCAGCAAAGGAAGCAGCAGCGGGTACAACATCATCATCATCACACCGTACGTCCATGTGTGTAATGCTGCCTGATTGAGACATATCCCTCTTATCTACATCCTCTGGCACTAATGGTTGCGCATCACTCATTTCTTCCAACTGATGTGTAAATAACTCCTCTGACAGATCAAGTGAAGCGGCTGTGGTGCTAGTGTTGGTGGTGGCGGCGGGCGGGCGAGTGGGAACTTGAGAGGTGCCCGAAGCTGAGCTGGAGGAGGATGGTGCGTCAAGGTTCCGAGTGGAAGCTGTAGAAGATTGGGTGTCCTGTGTAAGCCAGTCAACTATGCCCTCTGGATTTTTCGAGTTCAGGGTACGTGGCCTCTGAACACTGGGCATTATATTACAGAGGAAAAATTACATTAATTTTTTATCTGCAAGGTGCTGTGCCACCCTATATGAGTGGTGGGCAGTGGGCACAGTACAGTCTGTGGGCCTGACACTCACTGGCAGGCAACTGCAATTATATTACAGAGAAACAATTAAATGACTTTTTTATCTGCAAGGTACTGTGCCACCCGATATGAGTGGTGTGCACACAGTACAGTCTGTGGGCATGTGGCCTCACACATGAGCAGGCAACTGCAATATATATAAAAAATTCAATAAAAGCAGACTGATGTACCAGCCCTAAAAAGGGCTTTTTGGGGTGCTGTCAGGACGCTGTCCTTACAGCAGGAGTGGACACAGAACACTGGCCTAGCTAACAATTTCCCTATTAATTCAGCAGCAGCACTCTCCTTGCTCTAACTAACACTGTAGCTTCAGAATGAATCTAAGATGGATGCTGTCCTTGCTTTTTTATAGGAGGTGGGAGGGTCTGGGAGGGTATGCTGATTGGCTGGAATGTGTCTGCTGACTGTGAGGTACAGGGTCAAAGTTTGCTCAATGATGATGTATAGGGGGCAGATCGATATGTTCGCCCGCCACGGCGAACGCGAACAAGCGATGTTCGCCGGCGAATAGTTCGGGACATCTCTATCCAGGAACAGAAACAATGATTATTGTGGGTCCAAGAACAATAAAACTCTGAAACTTGGGAGTTCCAAAACAGTGACAGTTGGGGATTACAGAACAATACTACATACTGACTTGAGAGCCTGAGAACAATAGTAAACAGACAACCGGGTGTCCCAGAATAAGACACACTTACACTTGGGAGTCTCAGAACAATGACACACATACACTTGGGAGTCTCAGAAAAATTACACACTGTCACTTGGGGGTTTAGGAACAATCACACACTGACACCTTGGGGTTCCAGAACAATGACAATTGGGGCTCCCAGAGCTTGGGGGTTCTGGAACAATGATGCACTGACACCTTGAGGTCCCAGAACAATGACAATTGGGGCTCCCAGAATGATTACACACTGACACTTAGGGGTTCTGGAACACTGACATTTGGGGGGTCCCAGAACAGTGGCACACTGACACTTGGGAGGTCCAAGAATTATGGCACACTGACACTAAGGGGCCTCAGAACAAAGGCACATTTGACTTAAGGGTCCCAGAACAATGACATTTGGGGGTCCCTGAACAATGGCACACTGAGACAGTATTCAGTAAAGAAAACACTGCAGGCATGACTTTTTTTTTTTTAAATAGAAGCAACCGCCAATAGATAACAGGATACACACCATTACATGTACCAAATGTGTTTGGTGCTGTAACACCTTCCCCCACAAATATATATTACACTTCAGCTTTAAAGCCTTGGTTACTAAGGTACATTTATAAATGTCTTTATAACCAAGAGGGTAAAACAAGCTTGTAATTTATTTTTTTCTGATTTTTGTTGTATAAAAATGATCTGCGCAGCTTTAGAGCTGCCAGATTACTTTTGCAGGACTCTGATAACCTGTAAAGGCTTTTAGAGTATTGCCTATGGACAATTTTGGCCACCATAGTTTTTTATTTTCCTGAAATTACATGTTTGATTAACAGCTGCACAAATATATTGCGACATAAAGAATTGCAAAGATAAGGCGGGCTGGCCGGAAAATTTTGCATAAATGGGTGGCACCAAACTTTCCCGCTCTCCAGGAGGTGTCACTAACTTATCCACCGTGATGGCGCAGACATTTTTGAACAAGAAGGCCTCCGGCGGCCATTTTAAGTGAATATAAACAGTCAATTCAAATACAGCAAGCAGCTTTGTTGACACACAAATGTCTGATTTTCTCACTTTGGATGCTGCGATTTTTATGCTGATAACTGGGATAACACTTCCATGCAACTTTTAAACAGTTTAAACAGTTCTGTGGCCCCACACAGCGTGCAGTAAGTAAACAGTCTCTCAATAAAGCAAAGGGGCTTATTCTGATGCAACAGTTTTTTTTTTTAGATAAGGTGCAGGGGTTAATATCCTGTTTGTGACGCCAAATTTCTATGCGACGTGCCAGAACCGCAGGGGTGACACGTGAGGTGCACGGTGGGACGATGAGAGACAGCAATAATACAGTTCATCGGTTTACTCACAGTTAGCAGAAAGCCTCCCTGGGCTGGTCGCACAGTGAAGAGGAAGACAGCACGAAATCCTCCGGGGCACGCTCTGTGATAGGGAAACACCATCCAAGATGGTGGTTGAGGTGCCCTTGATGACCGTGGTGTTTAGAGTGCTTGTGGCGGCTGGGTCCCTTGATGGTATTTGTCGTGACGCCAGTACCGTTAATGGTGGTACAACCAGTTGTAGTAGCAATATTGAAGAATGAGGTAGACAGTGGTAGGATACAACTCACAACTTTTACTGCTACTGGTTTTGGTTGCAGTTTAAACATCCAAATAGAATACAGTCTCTGGGTAAATAGAGGAATTCTGCTGATCCACTGTTAATAGGCTTTGGTAATCCTGGACTCAGGCTGTGGTTCAGTATAATGCTTACTGGTAAGTGACTCGGTTTCTGGTCCCTTTTGAATCCAGTGACATTCGGTGAGGTTGCCAGTAGCTAAGAAATACTTCACCATTATTCTCAAAGGTCTTTGCTGCCGGTTGGTGGCTATTACCCTTTGGTTTGAGCACTTTCAATTTGTCCCCTCTTTGGACTGAACTTCTCTCCTTCTTGTGCTTACTCTGCACACTGACTTTCTGAACTGAACAACTGACCACAGATAGGGACTGAGCTGGGATAGATATCCCAGAATGGTGCTATCCCCATCTAGTGGTGGGAAGTATTAAGCACACTTGACCAGCCTATGAACAGGGATGCAACAGGTGTAGCAATGCAAAAGGACATGCAATACAGCAATGACAAAGAAGTAATACATTTGCAGTTCCCACGTGTCCTGAGTGGGACGCTGCACAACTACCATCGTTTTAATTCTAAAAGTCCCCTGTTTTTAGAAAATATATCATTGTTTGGGGATGGAAAATCAATTTATAGCATTTGAAAATATAAAAACTGCCCTGCTAGAAAAGTGGTTACAGGAAGTTTAATAAGTTCAAAATAACAGACTTACTGTCAGAATCAACAGGCAAAAATAAAGAAAAAAAGCCTAATAAAAGAAAGCTAATATGCTTCTAAGAAGCTGCAGTATCTTTTTTTTTTTTTTGGAGTTTAGATATGCTTGTTCAAATTTTGCAGGATAACATATCTCTCAAGCTGAAAAATTACCTTGTACTAAGAATAAAAAAAATGATATGCTGTAACAATAATAGAGCACATTAAAACACTTTGCATTAATTCAACATTTCCCACAAGCCAAGAGCATTGGCTAATGTAGCTTTAAAATGTATGAATCAGTAAGATAAATGATACATATTAATTTTATAATCCCATAAACTCCTGTAGACTTGAAAAGAAGAACACTTCATTCTCTTGCATGAATTTATTTGGCCCATCTTGAACAGCTCATTTTGAAATAATTGTTTTAATTAACCCTTGTGTTGCACAGAGAAAGACCAAATGTACAATATCATTTCAAGGTCAGAAAGTCCAGAGAATGTGGTAGCAGAAAATAAAAATGTAGCAGATAAAGATAGGAAACAGCATTATTAATTAGAGAAGCAAATTTTTTTTAAATTCTATCACCACCCAAAACTGAATGCCATTTAACCACTTTACCACCGGAGGATTTTCCTGCTTAACGTCCAGGCCACTTTTTAAACTTGGCACTGCTCAAATTTAACTGACAATTGCGCGGTCATGCAACCCTGTACCCAAACAAAATTTACGTCCTTTTTTCCCACAAACAGAGCTTTCTTTTGGTGGTATTTGATCACCTCTGAGCTTTTCATTTTTTGCGATAATAATAAAAAAAGAGCAAAAATTTTGCGAAAAAATTGACATTTTCTACTTTTACAGTTAAAAAATATCCAATATATTCATCTTTTGTCATATATTTAGGCCAAAATGTATTTAGCTACATGTCTTTGACAAAAAAATTCTCAATGAGTGTATTTTTAACTGCTTTAAGACCGGAAGATTTTACCCCATTCCTGACCAGGCTATATTTTGCGATTCGGCACTGCGTTAATTTTAACGGACAATTTCGCGGTCGTGCAATGCTGTACCCAAATTAAATTTATGTCCTTTTCCCCCCACAAATAGAGCTTTCTTTTGGTGGTATTTGATCACCTGTGCGATTTTTAATTTTTGAAAAAAAGAGCAACAATTTTGAAAAAAAAAAACAGTATTTTTTACATTCTGATATATATCATTCCCCAAAAAAATGTATAAATCAAAATTTTTTAACATCTTAGGCCAATTTGTTTTCTGCTACATATTTTTGGTAAAAAAAAATCACAATAAGCTTATTTTGATTGGTTTGCGCAAAAGTTATTGCGTTTACTAACTACGGGAAAGATTTGTCATTTTTATTGTTTATTTATTTTACTAGTAATGGCGGCAATCTGCGATTTTTGTTGCGGGACTGCGACATTGCGGCGGACAGATCGGACCCCTGACTGACATTTTTGACACTTTTGGGGGTACCAGTGACATTATTACAGTAATCAGTGCTATAAATATGCACTGTTACTGTAATAATGACACTGACAGGGAAGGGGTTAACACTGTTGGTGATCAAGGGGTTAAATGTATGCCTCATGCTTACTGACGTGTGTGGGGGGAGGGGGTTGTGTGACACAGACACAGATCGCAGGTTCAGCTATGCTGAATCTTGTAATCTGTCACTGTCTGTCACAGAGGAGATCCGCCCGCTTTGTTTACACAAGCGGGCGGATTTCCTCACTCGATCCCCGATGATCGGGGAAGAGCGGCGGTGATCACCGCCTCTCCTCCCCTGGCCCGACTCCCGCTGTGTCTGAATACAGCGGGAGCGAGCCGCCGAGAGAGGGGAGAGTCTGGTGATGTAGGTCTACGTCACCAGACGTTAACGAGACACTTTGCCGCAGTAGCAGCACAGTGAGCAGTGGGCAAGTGGTTAACCCCTTGTCGACCGCCGCAAGTACATTTACTGCGGCAGTCAGCCCCTCCTGGGCAATGTGACGTATATATACGTCAATCGCCCGCGAGCCAATAGCGGGCGATCGCGCGCCGCCGGAGGCGCGCTCCCATTCCCCGCTCATTCCTGCACATCCCTGCGCGTATTACCGGTGGACCCGATGTCCGCCGGTCACTCGCGATCGTCCGCTGCAGAGGGAGAAAGGCAGGCGGCTGATGTAAACAAAGCCGCTTGTCATTCTCCCTGGTGTAACTGCAGAGATCATACGATCCTGCTATGTAGGATCGTATGTCTCTGTGGTTACATGAAAAGCCACACCCCTTTACAGTTAGAAGCATGCCCCTAGGGACACATTTAACCCCTGCATCTCCAATAAAGTTAACCCCTTCCCTGCCAGTGTCATTTTTACAGTAACAGTGCATATGTTTAGCACTGATTACTGTAGTAATGTCACTGGTACCACCAAAAGTGTAAAAAATGTCAGTCAAGGGTCCGATCTGTCCGCCGCAATGTCGCAGTCCCGCAAAAAAATCCCCGCCATTACTCGTTAAAAAAAAAAATAAAATAAAAATGACAAAAATCTTTCCCTTAGTTAGTAAACGCAATAACTTTTGCGCAAACCAATCAAAATACGCTTATTGCGATTTTTTTTAACCAAACATACGTAGCAGAAAACAAATTGGCCTAACATGTTAAAAAATTTTGATTTTTACATTTTTTTTGGGGGGGAATTTCATATAAAAAAATGTGAAAAATATTGTTATTTTTTCAAAATTGTCGGCCTTTTTTTGTTTATAGTGCGAAAAGTAAAAATCGCACAGGTGATCAAATATCACCAAAAAAAGCTCTGTTTGCGGGAATAAGACGTAAATTTCATTTGGGTACACCGTTGCACGACCGTGCAATTGTCCGTTAAAGTCACGCAGTGCCGAATCGTAAAATACCCCCTGTCTTTGTGCAGCCAAATCCTCCGGGGCTTAAGTGGTTAAAGAAAACTGAACAAACAGAATGTGGAAGCTGCCATGCTGATCATTCATTCATATGCTTTAGTAGTTACTGATTTAGAACAAGCAAGCAAAAAATAAGTTCAAATTTTACTTTGATAAATGGTTTTCAAATTTTTTTTTTCAAATAAATATCTGAAAAGGGTGGCGTGCATTTGCATTCAGCCCCTTTTACTCTAATATCCCTAACTAAAATCCAGTGGAACCAATTGTCTTCAGAAGTCACCTAATTAATTAAGAGTCCACCTGTGTGTAATTTAATCTAAGTATAAATACAGCTGTTCTATGAAGCCCTCAGAGATTTGTTAGAGAACCTTAGTGAACAAACAGCATCATGAAGGCCAAGGAACACAAAGGAAAGGTCAGGGATAAAGTTGTAGAGAAGTTTAAAGCAGGGTTAGGTTATAAAAAAATATCCCAAGCTTTGAACATCTCACGGAGCGCTGTTCAATCCGTTATCCAAAAATGGAAACAATATGGTACAACTGCAAACCTACCAAGACATGGCTGTTCAACTAAACTGACAAGCCGGGCAAGGAGAGCATTATTCAGAGAAGCAGCCAAGAGAACCATAGTAACTCTGGAGGAGATGCAGAGATCCACAGCTCAGGTGGGAGAATCTGTCCACAGGACAACTATTAGTAGTGCACTCCACAAATCTGCCCTTTATGGAAGAGGGGCAAGAAGAAAGCCATTTTTGAAAGCAAGCCATAAGAAGTCCCATTTGCAGTGTGAGAGAAGCCATGTGGGGGACACAGCCAACATGAGGAAGAAATTGCTCTGGTCAGATGAGACCAAACGTTATCTTTTTGGCCTAAAAGCAAAACGCTATGTGTCGCATAAAACTAACACTGCAACATCACCCTGAACACACCATCCCCGCCATGAAACATGGTGGTGGCAGCATCCTGTTGTAGGGATGCTTTTCTTCAGCAGGGACAGGGAAACAGGTCAGAGTTGATGGGAAGATGGATGGAACCAAATACAGGGCAATCTTATGCCCCATACACACATGCAGATTATCTGCAGACTTTTGTCTGCAGACTTACCAAAACCATATAATATGAGGTCAAACCTAAACACTTTCAATTTGTATGCAATCCGGCAGGCCCTTGCACTACATAGAAAAGGTAAGTCTGCAGACAAAAGTCTGCAGATAATCTGCACGTGTGTACGGGGCATTAGAAGAAATCCTGTTAGAGTCAGCAAAAGACTTGAGACTGGGGCGGAGGTTCAACCCTAAAGATACAGCCAGAGTTACAATGGAATGGCTTAGATCAAAGCATATTCATGTGTTAGAATGGCCCAGTCAAAGTCCAGGCCTAAATCCAAATGAGAATCTGTGGCAGGACTTGAAAATTGCTGTTCACAGACGCTCTCCATCCAATCTGACAGAGCTTGAGCTATTGTACAAAAAAGAATGGGCAGAAATGTCCCTCTCTAGATGTGCAAAGCTGGTAGAGACATATCCAAAAAGACTTGCAGCTGTAATTGCAGCGAAAGATGATTTTAGTATTGACTGAGGGGACTGAATACAAATGCAGGCCACACTTTTCACATATTTATTTGAAAAAAAATTGGAAAACCATTTATCCTTTTTCTTCCACTTCATAATTATGCGCCATTTTGATCACATAATATCCCAGTAAAATACATTTACGTTTTTGGTTGTAACATGACAAAATGTGGAAAATTTCAAGGGGTATGAATATATTTCCAAGGCACTGTTTATGCGGCGGCTGGGTCTTAGGCTAGGTTCACATCTGTGGGGGTGGTTCCCACTGCGGGTCCAAACCTGTTTCCGCAGCCGCAACCACCCGCACAGAAAAATGTGCTGGTACCATTAATCCTAATGGTATGCCATACACACTGAAAATCGCACACCCACACTGCACTTGTGGTTCCCATGCAGGCTGCGATTTCTAAATTGCTGCAGGAACATTTTTCCTGCATTTCAGGAGGCACAACAGCCCATTCAAATGAATGGACTGCTGTGCCAATGCAAAACACGGCATGTAGAGCTGCATATGTGTGAACCTAGCCTTAATGCCGAGCCGCTGCACAAATGCATCCATGGGGAATGCCTTTTCTATATTTTTTTTTCCACAGCACAGCACCTAACCTGTCATGGACAGCTCCTGGTCATTGTGTACAACTAGGAGCTTCCTATCATATGACTGCTGTTCTTCTCACTGCAAACCAGCAGCTGTGCGTATCTTGTGGCTGCTGGTGTGAACAAGCCCTGTACTTTTAATTGCAAGCAGTGTAAGAACCTGAATTTGACTAGGTATCAACTTCTTGCATTTCTTGTACAGCAGAGCTCAGACAGAGGGAGGGAGAAGCAACACAAGAAATCAATCAGTTAGTGTGCTGACAAAAAGACTTAAGCTAAGTACATGAGGCAAATATCAGCCGGTATCAGCCAGTTTAACAAGAACCGGCCGACATTTGGTCAGTGTATACAGTTGTCCTTCCAACAGTAGCTGGTCTAAAGACCAGCTTTTGTCAAAGAGACATGCTGGAATGCCAGAATCTGATCAGCGCTGGCAGCCAATGGCTAATCAGTGTGTTCTGGTGGGGGGACAGCCGCCCTGTCAGAACAGTATGACACAGCGGCAAAGATCGCCGCACTAACACTGCTTAGTTAGTACAGCAACCTCTACGTTTTTTTGTTCAGCCTTCTGGGTTGAACAACAAGAAAAATGTACATGTGAACTGAGCCTAAGGACATCTAGTGCTGCAAAAAAGTACTGCATAAGACAGCTCCATATAAAAAGGTACACATTTTTGCAAAAACTGCATTTTTATATTACCTTTTAATAAGTTATAAATTTATTTGTGTTGAGCTACCTCCGTGGGAGTCGCTGGATAGGATGGCTTCTTTGCCTTTACCTTTTCAAGAACTATTAACCCCTCTGACATATTAGGTTGGGTGTGCAAACGTACAATATCACAGGAATTCAGTAAAAGTATTACTTAGTACCTGATAGTAGTGCTGTATCAAAGCAAACAATTATTGAACCAGGTAGCAAAGGCAAACTTAATATATTGTCACCCAATATGGTTGGCAATTGGGCGAGCATGAAATGTATTAAGGATGGTAATAACACAATTTATCTTACAAAGTGCTTAAAAGTAGGGACTAGGCATAAGATGACATTTGGCATCCAGATCAGCATAAACAGTAGCAAGGCCACCTCAAGTGCAGCAGTGAGCAGTAGTAGAGTTTAATCAACTGAGCGCATTTATGGTGACAATGCTAGTCCTGGACTGACAGGGTATGCACTGTCCAAAAGAAAAGGAGGATAGAAGCAGAGAGGGCAGGGGAACAAAGGGGGCTTGCAGAATAATTATTACAGGAGAGGCAGTCCTTTGATATGTTCCTCTCTGCTGGCTATTGTTGGGGCCCTTTAGGAGCATCAGTGCACTTAAGGACATTCCCAGTTAACCTGCATGCAGCATAGGTACAGTTTGGGTACGGTATGGTACAATCTCGGCACAGGTGCAAGGTAGATGTGGTAAAGGTTCAGTATAATGTGGAAAAGGTGCAGTCTAGGTTTAGAATAAGTGTGGTACAAAGTGCAGTGGTGATTTATTATGGACTGGGTACCCTTGGTGTCCTGCTCTTAGTGGCTCTGTCCTTGCTAGCAGTATAAGCAATGAGCCAATAGCCCTCTCACCAGTCCCAGGATGCTGCAGTGACCTTTTGCTGTTGAAGGGAAGGTCCCCCTGAGTATCTCCCCGACAGTTTCCGGTGATCAGCGATGGGAAGCAGAGAGTGAGTGAATGCTCGAGTTTCCCTGCAGAAGCAGTGAAGGTGCTGTGATGTGGGCAGTGCCCTGCTGCACAGGGCCGGAGCTACCTATAGACAAGGTAGGCGCCAGCCTAGAGCACACATCAGTCAAGGGCGCCACTCAGTGGTGTTGCTATGGGCAGAGGCGGCTCGCTAATTTGTGGGTGCTGCGGATCCCCCTCCTGCTAGCTCTCCCCGCTGGCTAGAAGAAACTGTGCTTCTTCCTCCTCTCACCCCCCCCCCCCCGCTCAAGCCGCCGTTATCAGAAGATTGTTTCCTGCCTGTTCTCCCTCCTTCTGTCAGCAGTGGGGAGCAGAATGCAGAATATCGGAGCGGCTGTGTCTGACACTGTGGAGGGAGCAGCTGCAGGTTCTTCTTTCCCCCCTCCCTTTCCTCCTCCTCATGCTGCTATTTATTTGGGGGCGGCACTTGCCAGAACAGCCGCCCACTATCTGTCTTCCCTCTCCTTCCCCTCCTATTGGCCAGGAGGAAAAAAATGAATAAAAAATGAGCAGAGTATGGTGGGACATGTAGTCCCGAGGACTGGGGGAAACTGCAGCCCCCAGCATGCTCAGCTGAAGAGAAGGGACAGAGATGGTGGCAAGTAGTACACTGCAGACTGCGGATGGCAAGTGACAAGCTGCATCTGGTGACATGCGACAGTGGCAAGTGACATTCTGCATCTGGCGACATGTGACAGTGGCAAGGGACATGCTGCATCTGGTGGCAGGCGACAGTAGCAAGTGACACGCTGCATCTGGCAGCAGGCTGCAGATGACAACTGACACGCTGCATCTGGGGGCAGGCTGCGGGTGGCAAGTGGCATGCTAAATCTGGTGGCATACGACAGTGGCAAGACACATGCTGCATCTGGTGGCTGGTGACAGTGGCAAGTGATACGCTGCATCTGGTGGCAGACTGCGGGTGGCAAGTGACATGCTGCATCTGGTGGCAGGCGATGGTGGCAAGTGACATGCTGCATCTGGCGACATACAACACTGGCAAGTGACATGCTGCATCTGGTGGCAGGCGACGGTGGCAAGTGGTGGCAGGCGGTGATTGGTGGCAGGCTTCATCTGGCAGAAGGCGACAGTGGCAAGTGACACACTGCATTTGGTGACAGGTGATGGTAGCACGCTGCATTCGGTGGCAGATGACAGTGGCACGCTGCATCTGGTGGCAAGTGACGGTGGCACGCTGCATCAAGTGGCAGGCGATGGTGGCAAATGACACGCTGCATCTGGTGACAGGTGACGGTGGCATGTTGCATCTGGTGGCAAGCTTAGGGTTCCCACTGATTCTGCATTATGGTGAGTTTAACTATTTTATTATATATTACAATGTAAAAATAGAAATACAGTTAAACCTTGGTTTGAGAGCGCTTTGCAAGACAAGCACATTTTTAAAAAACGTTTTAACTTGATATACAAGCGATGTCTTGATATACAAGTAACGTCATGCCACAACTGGGTATAAAAGAGAAGAGAGGCGCCTCTAAGTGTAGCAATATTGTTACATTTAATGAAGGTTCAATATTTAGCAGCTCACATGGTTGATGATTAAAACAGGCACATCTAAGTATGCAGGCATCCGGGGTAAAGCTTTCCACATAGACCATCCTCTGCACAGCCATCTTCATCACACCCTTCCACGCTGCGCTCCAAAGTCTCGGTTTCAGATCACTCTACTGCAGGGTAGTCTTCCCAATCACAATTGCAGACTGACATCGGTCAGAGCCAGTGGTTCAGAAGATGATCTATGTGGACAGCTTTACCCCGGATGCCTGCATACTGAGATGTGCCTCTTTATCATCAACCACGTGAGTTGCTAAATGTTGTACCTTCATTAAATGTCCCCATACTGCTACACTTAGAGGCACCTCTCTTCTCTTTTATACTCTGTAGCTCCTGCTGGATTTTGCTTCTAATCCCCTTGTGGAGGCTGCCATTTGTGGATGGACATTTTATGATGACACAACCACATTGCTATAATCTTTGTATAAAGACTATAAACTAAAAGACTTATGAATAAATAGTTGTGGAACGGATCATCTAAGTTTCCATTATTTCTTATGGGAAAATTTGCTTTGATATAAGAGTGCTTTGGATTACAAGCATGTTTCCGGAACGAATTATGCTCGCAATCCAAGGTTTTACTGTAATGCGTTTCAATCAATCAAGCATGGTGTCGGGATGCCTAAAGTGCTAACACCAGCCAAATTCCCCTTCAACCTTAAGACTACCCCCCCCCCCCCCGCAGTCCCTGGCAAAATTTACTTCCAAGAAATTGATCCCCCATGTCAAAAAGCTTGGGGACCGCTGCTCTAAAAGTGACATCACTCTGTCCTAGCACTTTATGATATAGATAGCCATGTAGGAGGGAAAGGGGTGACAGATTCCAGATCAGCGAAAGGTTTTGAAGTAATCTTTTTTGGGAAGGGGTGTTCCTGAATGGAAGTTTGGAAATGCAGTCACCTAAAGCTAATGGGCGTGAGTGGGGCCTTGTGTCTAGGTTTTTTTCTGTATGCATGAGCAGGGCAAAGGGGGTGGAGTCAGGGGCGGAGCCAGGGGCAACAAAATGAGATTTCGCCTAGGTTGTCAAAAATCCTTGCACCAGTCCTGCTGCTGCACCCAGATGTCCTCACTCCCATTCTCAGGCTTGGATCTCTGTTGGTATGGTTTACCACTGGCAGATGATTATCCAGCCACAGGTGCTCTATCTTTAACTCCTTTGGTGCCAAGGGAAAAAAGTTGTTAGTTTAAAAAAAATCATCTTCCCACTCCTACTACACACTGCCTACTGGGACATGTAGTGTACGAAGTCTATTCATCCCATTATATGGCTGCCATCTCAAACTACAATTCCCAGGATTCTCAGAGCCCTGCATAGAAGTTTATGGGCTTGTTTGGCTTTAGCTCTCCCCTTGCTGGCCAAAGGAGAGTGGTGCAGTACAACATCAGTATATCAATAAAGGGAGAGAAGAATAAAAGGTAAAGTCTCCTGCTCCATGTTGCTGTAGCCATGCACTTAGCTACATTTGTTTTTATTTTTGGCTGGAATTATATTTTTAAAGTAGTGAAGCCAGAGACAGCCAGGCAGTTTTTTTTTTTTTTTTTTTTTAGAAGGAGGTGAGATAGCAGCCTTCATATTTGTCTGCAGGTTTCCTTAAAGTGACAATTAACTTATTTTAATAAGTTCATTTCTCAATAGCAAATCGTACATTAGAAGCAAGGGTGTTAAAAAAGATGCATACTTTTTATTGCGTTATAAAGGGTGTAGGCAGAAAGTTCAATCTGTGGTAAGGTGTAAAAAAAAAAAAAAAAAAATGAGTGGAGATTAGGGTAGGAGAAGTAGTCATGGAGTATGTCACTGTTAGGCTCCTTTCACACGGGCACCGTATGTCTGTTTTTCATCCCATCAGTTTGCGGATGAAAAACGGACATAATGCATGTCAATGGGATTGCGGATGTCAGCGGATGACCATCCGCTGACATCCAACTTGCGTCCTTTGCGTTCAGTTCCGTTTTTTGAGACGGAAGAGAACCCTATTTTTCTTCCGTTTAAAAAACAGAACGGACGCAAAAACGGATGGCAGCGGTGTCATTCGCTGACATCCGCAATCCCATAGACATACATTATGTCAGTTTATCATCCCCAAACGGATGGGATGATAAATGGACATACGGACCCTCCAAAAGTGTATCCGTGTCCGTTTAAAGAAAAAAAAAAAGTCACTGAGCGGAGGAAAAAAACGAACAGACCTTGTGAAAGGAGCGAGAGACCCTTCTAAGCTATCTTGCTGGTCTTGGTCATTTTCTTTTTTTGTTGTCCAAGCTTTTTACTATCTACTGTATATACAATCTTCATTATACAAATAAATATTTCATAAATGAAAAAGTCCCTGGGCGGGACTTTCGCCAATTCCGGGTGGATGTCAAATGATGTCCTCCCGCTGTTCGCCAGACACAGTCGATGACTGATCAGTGTACCGGCACGCTGCCAGTACCATGTGATCGCTGTGACCAATCCTTTTGTGTATCTGTGTATACATGCACATATGACGTATTCCTAGATGCCACAATTTTCCTGTTTGGGGAATACAGTATAAATACATGAGCAAAATAAACGCAGACACATGAAAGCGTTTGTGTTTACCTGAAGATAGCTGCCATTCATTTCTTTGACCACATGTACATTTCACCTGCAGCTTCCCAGAAAGGGAAAGACACCTGGATTTTTACACTACAGCAGATTTGCACATGAACTTACATACCGTATTTACATAGTTAGGTTGAAAAAAGACACAAGTCCATCTAGTCCCACCAATAAAGAAAAAAAAAATGTTCATGAGTCCTAAGATCTGAGAAAACAAAAAGACAGTTTTATCTTTTTTTTTTTTTTTTTTTTTTTATTCTTTTTGTTAGAGGTTTTTTACATAAACGTTACAAACATAAAAACACGTTCAACATTCAGCACTACAATTCAACAGCACCAGTGTACAATGCAGCTCCCGGACTCATTAAAGCAGCATACACAACTAATTTGCAATAAACAAAACCCTATCCCCCTGCAATATAGGGAGGAATATAATTAGATGCCCATCAGGGCCTACACAGACCCAGCATCTCGCCACAAAACAAACCCTTAACCAAAGAGCAATTAATCCAACGCTGTGAAATGATCTTCTATCCAACAATCCCATACCTTTTAAAACTTATCAGGTACCCCTCTATTAAGAGACAGTTTTATCCTTAAGTGATATTAAAGCTTCAACTTTTTTTTTTTTTTATTAAAACAATAAACATGTAATACTAACCTGCTCTGTGTAGTGGTTTTGCACAGAGCAGCTTTGATCCTCCTCTTCTTTGGTCCCACGCCTGGTGCTCCTGGCTCCATGTTTTCAGCAAGTGCCTCCAAAGAAAGCTGTTCTCTATTGGGGCACACGTGCAGGCTCACTCCCAAGCCACCCTGTCTGCATCTGTTGACACAGACAGGGCAGTCACGCTCCCTCATTACAAAATTGGATTGACACCAGCGGAAGATGTCAATCTGCCCAGTGAGAAGGGAGGAAGCCACTGCTCTCATTCACATCGCTGGATTAAGATCAGGCTCAGGTAAGTATGGGGGGGGGGGGAGATTCTTTGGCACAGAATCTTGGCAGAGAATGCATTAGGGTAGAAAACCTTTAGCCTTTACAAACACTTTAACATACACAGATCCTGGAGCCCCTCACCATGCAAAGGTGAGAAATCTAAGTGACCTATAGTATATACACCGTCAACAATTCTGCCAGCCAGCGCCTCCCAGTTATGTTTTTTTAATCCTTAAAGAAGTGGAGATACTCTTTGAGCCCCGGTCCACACTATAGCAATGACAGACATTGCATGTGATTCGGAGCGCACTGCTCTGAAAATCACATGCGATGTCTGTGCAATGCAATATCAGCCATACAGATTGTATGGCTGAATTTGGATCGGATTCGGACAAAACACACACAGGACCCTTTTTTTTGGGTCCGCAGCAGAATCAAATCGCATGGTGGTTCACACCAATGCGATCGGATTCATGTCCGAAATGTCAGTTCGCACTGCGATATGCAAACTGATCTTGGGGTGTCGTTTACTTTGCATTGACAACACCAGCGATTTGCAGTGTGAAATGCCTGCGATTTGAATGCAATGCGGGAATCTGCAGTGGATTCGCAGGGTTCCCACATCGCATATATGTGAACTGAGCCTAAGAATATAGGTAAGCAATAAAGGAATGAAGAGGCCAATGCGCTACCACTGGGGTATAACATAGAATAGGGGTGGGGATTAATCTGTAGATTTCAACCAAAATTTTGAAACAGATAGCCAATTCTGTAGTGTCACCACTTACTCACAGAAATAGGAGAAAAAAGGGGGGGGGGAATCAGTGCTTATTTCACTAAATAATCATATTAATCCAAAAATAGTATATATTCCTAAAACTGGGTATGACACAAAATCCTAGTTAAAGTGTGATACACGCTCCAATGGGTAACCCATTGGAGCGTGCATCACACTTTAACTAGGATTTTGTGTCATACCCAGTTTTAGGAATATATACTATTTTTGGATTTATATGATTATTTAAGGTAAGCAATAAAGTGTTCACTGTTTCTGATTCTATTTTAGCTTTTAATTTACAATAGTGAAATGACTGGGGGCATGTGTGTTCTTATTCACAGCAGCAAACACAACAGTGTATTGCAAATGATAGGACTCATAACCTGGGTCATAAACATCCCTGTAGGTGCCTGTTGCTACTCTGAAATGGTAATTATTACGCTGTCAATAATGATTAATACATCTGTGGTTTATGAAACCGCCTAGATATGCAACTTTATATATTGCATGAGGCTTGTAAAAATTCATGCTGCTTAGGCTGATGGTTTACAATTAAAAAAATAATTGAATCTGAATTGATTGGACATCAAAGAGTTGATGGTAGATGTACCCAATCACAGAGATGCTACTATAGTAAGACCCTTTTCTCTATTACTGAAAGAATAGGAGGGGAATACCAAGTGTGTGTGTGACCAGGCCATTTTGTGCAATACACCGCTGTGCTACTTTAACTGACAATAGCATTTAATCAGATATTGGCTGGATCAATAGCTGAGCTGATGGAGCACTAGGACAGAGAGTGTACTATGGGCAGCATGTGCCTAGGAGATGAGACAGACACCTACATACATATCATCACATGCTTTGTAATCAGCAGCTTAAAGTGCTCGATCCTCCCGGAAGAAGATCCATGAGAGCAGCAGTGCCATGCAGGTCCCCTGTACACAACACACACAATGGACAGGATCACACACCCACCACTTCCAATAACCATGTCACTGCTAAGTTCTAACAGACCCAGATCTGTGGCAAAAGTGCAAAAGACCCAGAGGGGGCAGCAAAAAGAGTTCCAAGACTTCAGCCCATTTCCATTGTGGCTTTCATGCATCTTATAGCCAGAAGCAATCGGACAAACCTGAAAATTTTAAGAACTTCATAAAGAATTTAAAGGTAGCTCTAGAGAATGTGGGGCAGGTATAATCAGGGATGGACATATACTTGTTTGCCACCTGTCCTATGCACCTAACCATTGGGTGGCAGGCCTCAGTACCATGTTAATAGGATCAACCATGATAGCCACACAACCACAAGGCACGCCAAGGATGGAGATGGAGGGGCTGAACAAGACAGCCCACTCTGCGTCAACACTTGTAGAATTAAAGAAGGCAAATTGTCACCCTATGCAGTTTGGTTCTACAGACCCTGCCAGCAACATAATGTGTGGGTGGTTGCATCGGGTTCCCGGCAGCCTTATTGCCCTGAAACACAATATAAGCAGTCAGTGTCAGTGAATAAAAAAAGTGGGCATAAGGTAACAAAGAATACATTCACTTAAATTAAATACTGTAAAGTGTGAGCCCGGCAAACTCTCCTGGCAGCTCCATCTCTGCTCTCAGTTACGTGATATCTATGTCTTCTGACACTGACAACTTGATTCATCACACAACACATACATGATGATACAGCCTGTATGATCCAGGTCATCATGCTAGAGCTGTGCCCAGGCCTGTGCCTCTGATTAGGAATTTAGGAAATGTGTGGAGTACTGGACTTACCTCACGGACAGTGAGTGGTGACCGACTGCGTGGCGTGCTGCTGGCCTGCTGCGACTCGAGTAGTAGGCCCGGGGCCGCGGCGGGAGTCGCGGGAGTCGAGTCGGATGGACACTGTCTGACTGAGTCACTCTAAGATGCTGTCTGGGCCTGGCAGTGGCTGGCTGCGGAGTTGCGGGAACTGAACCAGGCGGTGGGTGGTCTGGTCACTCACTGTCTGGAGACTGGAGAGAGACGATGATGACGATTCCGAATCCGAACAACTTCTTCTCCTGAGTCCTGCACTCCTCCTGATGCGCGGCTGAGCGGCTCTCCTCTGGCGGGAAGGTGTCGGACGGTGATCACGTGACGTGGTAGCGCCGGCCCGGGACGCAGTGACTGGCGCACGCACCGCCCCTACGCGCCACGTCACAGGTCCCGGGATGTCCTCCTGTGTGATTGGTCCAGGCTGGAGTCTGGATCAATCACAGGCAGGACATCACAAAAGTGGGGAGTGTCGGGGCGCATTGCGCATGACCCCCAGAAGGCCGCCAATCGGCACCTCTGTCTGCCGCACATGCGGTGGAAAACCCCACCCCCCCCCATACCCACCACTAGGTCCGGCGCCCCTAGTGGGCTAAAAAATTTTTTTTTTTTATCTTTTTTTTTCTTCTTCAATATCGGTCACCTTGGTGGCCAATCACGTTATGTATCGGGGAAAGTGCATATCGGCCCCCAATATACCGGTGTTGCCGATAATCGGCCGATCCCTATATATATATATATATATATATATATATATATATATATATACAGTATCTCGCAAAAGTGAATACACCCCTCACATTTTTGTAAATATTTTATTATATCTTTTCATGTGACAACACTGAAAAAATGACACTTTGCTATAATGTAAAGTAGTGAGTGTACAGCTTGTATAACAGTGTAACTTTGCTTTCCCCTCAAAATAACGCAACACACAGCCATTAATGTCTAATGTCTAGAATTGTTGCTCTACATAAAGATGGCCTAGGCTATAAGAAGACTGCCAAGACCCTGAAACTGAGCTGGAGCATTGTGGCCAAGACCATACAGCGGTTTAACAGGACAGGTTCCACTCAGAACAGGCCTCGCCATGGTGGACCAAAGCAGTTGAGTGCACGTTCTCAGCGTCATATCCAGAGGTTGTCTTTGGGAAATAGAGGTATGAGTGCTGCCAGCATTGCTGCAGAGGTTGAAGGGGTGGGGAGTCAGCCTGTGAGTGCTCAGACCATACGCCGCACACTGCATAAAATTGGTCTGCATGGTTGTCGTCCCAGAAGAAAGCCTCTTCTAAAGGATGATGCACAAGAAAGCCCGCAAACAGTTTGCTGAAGACAAGCAGACTAAGGACATGGATTACTGGAACCATGTCCTGCGGTCTGATGAGATCAAGATAAACTTATTTGGTTCAGATAGTGGAGGAGTGCAAGGTCTCTAACATCCACCAGTTCGGTGATGTCATCATGGAGGAGTGGAAGAGGACTCCGGTGGCAACCTGTGAAGCTCTGGTGAACTCCATGCCCATGAGGGTTAAGGCAGTGCTGGAAAATAATGGTGGCCACACAAAATATTGACACTTTGGACTCAATGTGGACATTTTCACTGAGGGGTGTACTCACTTTTGTTGCCAGCGGTTTAGACATTAATGGCTGTGTGTTGAGTTATTTTGAGGGGACAGCAAATTTACACTGTTATACAAGCTGTACACCCACTATTTTACATTGTAGCAAAGTGTCATTTCTTCAGTGTTTTCACATGAAAAGATATTATAAAATATTTACAAAAATGTAAAGGGTGTACTTACTTTTTTGATATACTGTATGTAGTGTAGGGTTGGCCAGAGGCCTCTCACCACTGTGTCAGCAGAGGGATCACCTTCTTCTCACTGGCAAAGTGTACCCTGGTTCTCAGTGTCCGTCTCCTCAATCAGGCAACAGGCTCAACCAACATCCAGGGTATTCTCTGATGTTCCAGAATGGCTGCCGCCGTGTCTCTCTCTCACTCAGGTGCAGCAGTCTCCTTGCAGCCTCATTTTTTCTGCAAATAGTTCTTTCTTCCTTACCTCAGCACATGAAAGTTAAATCACACTCCCTCTTGATAACCACAGTGCAATAGGGAGATGAACTTTTTGCCTCTTAATGTCTAAAGGCAATTTGGTCTGTAGAAATGACACCTCCCCCAATCCTCCAAACCTTTTCCAGACTCTCTAACAGTCCATATCCTCAGTTCTCCCCCTAGTGAATAGAGGACAGCTTAAAGATGGTTGCTGTATGTTCTGAGACAGCAGCCTCTCCTGTAGCCATGCTTGGTACATAGTTGGTAAATTTGACAAAAGACACCAATCCATTAAGTTCAACCTGTGTGGGTGTGTGTATGCATTTATGTCTCTCCTAGTTTTATTAACCTGTAGACACTTCCTGCTGACACTACTGACTTTAAAAGGGAGTTCCATATCCTTACTGTTCTAACAGTAAAGAAGTGTTTAAAGAAAAGTGATTCTAAAGGAAATATTTTTGTTTTACATTTTA
Organism: Pelophylax lessonae; assembly: GCF_965119305.1. Lineage (NCBI taxonomy): Eukaryota > Metazoa > Chordata > Amphibia > Anura > Ranidae > Pelophylax > Pelophylax lessonae. The sequence goes on along the minus strand of NC_138779.1, from coordinate 47,480,132 downwards.
AATAAAAAAATATATATATTTTTTTAAATAACAAACTTGTTATACTAACCTACTCTGTCCCCGATTCTCTTCTTTTTGGGTCCCCCCCCAGTTGTCCTAACTCCACCCTCCCCTACCAAATCCCCCAAATAGCAAGCCTCTTGCTATAGGGGCACTCAAGCAGGCTCCCTCTCGAGCCACACATTGTGTGTCCATTCACACACAGAGTGTGACTCAGCCTCATCCCCCACTCTCTCCTCATTGGCTCACTGGCTGTGATTGACAGCAGCAGGAGTGTATAAGGGGGAGGCTGGGGGGGGGTAAAACAACCTTAAATCTTTAGAACCACTTTAAGGTTAAAGCTCTTCCCATCCAACTTCATTGAGTAGCCACGTGTCCTTGTGAGTTACCTGAGACTGAACAGTTTTCTCCCTATACTAGAATCACCATTTTGATATTTATATATTGCGATCATATCCCCTCTTATGCGTCTCTTCTTTAGGGAAATTAGGCTCAATGTGTGTAACCTTTCCTCATAAATGAGGTCCTCCAGACCCCTTATTAGTTTTTTTGCCCCTCCCTGAACTCTCTCCAATTCCAGCACATTCCTCCTGAGAACTGATAACCAAAACTGGACAGCATACTTAAGATGCAGACAAAGCAAAGTTTTGTAAAGTGGTAGAATTATAAATTTATCTCTAGAGTAAATACCCCTTTTAAAGCATGCTAATAGTCTCCTGCCCTTGCTTGCTGCAGTTTGGCATTGCATGCTATTCTTGGGTCTGTCATCAACTAGAACCCCCAGATCATTTGCCATCCTTGATTCCCCTATGGATTCTTTTCCTATTGTGAATCTTACATTCTTATTTTTAGTCCCTAAGTGCATCACATTTCCCTAAATTGAATCTCATTTGCCATGTAGTTGCCCACCCTTCTATTTTTATTAAGATCCCTCCACCCAATCACCTAGTTTAAAAGTTCCTCTTTTAAGCCACCCTTTCCCCTAACAGAGCTGCACTCTGCCCATTTAGGTGCAGTATGTTCCTTCTATATAGCAAGTAACCAACTTAAAAGTCAGCCTAGTTCTCCATGAACTTAAAACTCTTCTTCCTGCACCAGTTCCTCAGCAACTTGCTGAGTTCCCTAAGCTCCTGCTGCCCCTCTGGTTTGACGTACAGGCTGTATTTCTGAGAATACCGATTTGGAGGTCCTTTTCTTCAATATAGCTCCTTCCAAAGTCCCTGAAATCATTTGTAAGATACTCCATCTTCCTCTAACTTTGTCAGTGGTATCAATATGTACCATGACAGCTGGGTCCTCCCCAGCCCCTCTAAACAATCTGTTCATCCAATCCACGATGTACCGAACCCGAGTACCCTGTAAACAACAAATTCATACATCAAGGGATTTCCATTATAAATGCGTTGCTTATGAAATCCTCCTTCAGGCAGTGCTAAAACTACTGCAATATGGAAGGGGGAGGAAATAGTGGAAGAGAGAGTGAAAGTCAAAGCCAAGCATCACTAAGCGCTGACACCATGCTTGACCAAAAGCGAGGTGAGGCATTCAAATGCATATTGGTGTTTAGTAACCTCTACAACTGCATTGCATATAAAACTCTATCCCTACAGCAAAACATTCAAACCTTTATGAACATAAAAAATGTCCTTACATATACAGTAAAGTTACAAACTGTCATGATTTACCGAACATATATTTGCATACAAAATTTTGCAAATAAAATTACTCAGGACAGTTGCCTATGAGTCTCAAAAAAATCTCCCACATTTTGCATTTTTTTTTTTTACGACAGTTGTATATAGATTTTTAAAGATTTTTGTGTGATTTTTAAAAAGGAAATCTCCCATTTTTTTTAAATCACAAAAAAAAATAAAATAAATAGGAAAGCATAGAATAAAAAGAGAGAAAAGAAAAGAAAAGAAAAGAAAAGAAAAAGGATCCTTTCACTTACGATAAAATACATTTCTTAGTTATATTTAAAGGTACATTTATTGGAGTTTATTAAAGGACACATGATTATCAGACAATTGGGTTATAATGCAGTGCACAGGAGCATTTGAACAATGGCAAAAGAAAAAAAAAACAGTGAGCAGACAGGATAACCCCTCCTGCTCTGAGCATGCTTTAGCAGTATTAGAAAGCAGCACTAGCAGTAGATCACAAAAACACATATGAATGGGACCTGTGTCCCTTAACTACTTCAATGCAGGGCACTTATACCCCCTTCCTGCCCAGACCAATTTTCAGCTCTCTCACACTTTGAATGATAATTACTGCTTCACACAAATAGAGCTTTCTTTTGGTGGTATTTAATCACCACTGGGCTTTTTATTTTTTGTGACATAAGTGAAAAAAGAGCGAAAATATTGAAAAAAAAATACCTTTTTACTTCATATTATAAAATTTTGCCAATAAGTAATTTTTCCTCATAAATTTGGGCCAAAATTTATACTGCTATATGTCTTTGGTAAAAAAAAAAAAAGCCCAAGCTAGTGTACATTATTTAGTCTGTGTGAAAGCTATAGAGTCTACAAGCTATGGTGCCAATCATCGAACATTGACCACACCTGATGTACAGACTGCCTATCTCATTTCTTGAGGCTCTGAAATGTCAGGACAGTACAAATACCCCCCCAAATTACCCCTTTTTGCAAAGTAGACAATCCATGGTATTTAGTAAGAGGCATGGTGAGTTTTTTTAAGTTGTAGTTTTTTTCCCACAATTCTTGGGAAAATGAAGATATATATATATATATATATATATATATATATATATTACACAAAATATTCATATTAACAAGTTATTTCTCACACACAGCGTATGCATACTTGCAAATACACCCCAAAATACATTCTGCTACTCTTCCTGAGTTCGGTGATACCACATGTGTGAGACTTTTACACAGCCTGGCCACATATAGAGGCCCAACATCCAAGTAGCACCTCCAGGCATTCTAGAAGCAAAAATACACATCGAATTTCATGACAACCTATCACACTTTTAAAGCCCTGGAGCACTGGAACAATGTAAACGCCCACAAAATTACCCCATTTTGGAAAGCAAACATCCCAGCATATATTCTATGAGGCATTATGAGTCTTTTGAATGTGTCATTTTTTTACATGTTTTTGGAAAACGTGGAAAGAAAATGAAAACTTTTTTTTTTTTTACACAAAGTTGTCAATTTATGTGATATTGCTAAAACACATACATTCTGCTACTCCTCCTGGTACTCCAATACCACATGTGTGAGAATTTTACATAGCAAGGCCATATACAGAGGCCCAACATCCAAGTAGCACCTCCAGGTGTTCTAGGAGCAAATATTATACATTTAATTTCCTGACAACCTATTGCATTTTTGAAGGCCCTTCATATTTCTAACACATAGCATATACATACCAACTACATCCCAAAATAAATTCTGCTGAGCAAAGGGTAAACAAAAGATTACCTGTGGTTTTGGTAGTGCAGTGGTCCACAGAGGGGAGCATCCAGGTAGCAGGCAGGGATGTGGTCAGCGACAGCAAAAGCAATCAGTCAGGCAGCAGGCAGTAATACTGTCCATAGTCAGTACAGGCAGCAGGCAGAGACACTGTCAGCACAGCCAAATCATAAGTCCAGGTAGCAGACAGAGATGTGGTCAATAAAGTCCTGGGTCATTACAGGCAGCGATATGGTCAGCCCAACCAAAGTATTGGTCCAGGCAGCAGGAAGGACCATCAAGCTTGGGGTCCTTTGTCAGAGAAGAATGGGGACAGGGGTAGAGGCTTTTCCCACCCAAATCTCTTTGAAGCCTCCAGACTTGAGACACTGTTCTGGGGACACAGAAAACCAAAAACTGTTTTTCTCTACTCAGAACACTATTCTGAAGCTATTCTGAAACATATGTGAGACCCCTGTGAACTAAAGTAGAAGGGCTAAATATCAGTCCAAGTGACAGGCAAAAAGCATGGTCGATTAACAGGCCGAGGTCAGTGCACGTGGAAGTCAGAAACTTGGTTTCAAACGGTAGGCAAAGACATTGCCGGTAACAGGCTGAGGTCTGTGCACGTGGAAGTCAGAAACATGGTTTAAAATGGCAGGCAAATGCATTGACGGTAAACAGGCCAGGGTCAGTTAACTTTGAAGGTAGAAACGTGGTAGCAGGCAAATAAACCGCACAGGTATTTGAAACAGGGAATTGGCAGTCAGTTAAAAATAAGGGGAATTAATATCTTACAGATGTGTGATAAATTCTCACGTATTCTCTGATGCATAGGCCAGGTTGGGATGGACATTGGGGATAATGAGAACTAGTGTCTCTTCTAACTCTTCTTCTGCTGCACACACAACATTTCTTTTGGTGATTCTGTGGGGGGAATGTTATAGGGAAAATATTGCTCATGAAGTCGACTCACACTATCAGAGCGAATGCTTCCTGGGGCGGGTCCTTGCTGGTAAATCAGGGCAGTGACGATATCTTCAATATATTTGAGGTAGGTGATGGGTCGGCTTTCTGTTAAATTCTGATAGCAGATATACAAATTATACATGGCCATATGAAAGAGATAAAATGCAATTCTTTTATACCAGTAACGGGACTTTCGGGTTGATAAGTATGATTGTAGCATCTGCTCATTTAAATCCACCCCCCCCCCCCCCCAATGAACTGATTATAATCGTGGACACATTCAGGCTTTACAATGGGGCCAGGTCTTTAGTGAATCTCCACCAAGGTGTCATTGTGGATGGTGGACATGACATAAACATTTTTCTTGCCCCTCCACTTCACGGCCCTGTGGTGGATGGGGTTGGTGGACCAGTAGGCATTCACCTAATTTTTCATTGTAAGCCCCGTATTAAATGTAAAGCGATTTGAATTTGTCTAGTGTGAGACGTTGCCAATGGAACATATAGGCATAGGACGAATTTGGGTTGGAGGCAATAAATTGCTCTGCAAAGAGATTTGTTTGGTCCACCATATACTGCAGCAAATCTTGTGGGAAAAACAAATAAAAATAATCGAATTGTGAAAAATTAGTAGTGTTGAGATGCACACCTGGCTGTGGATTATAGCTGACTCTGAGTGGGCAGGCAACCATAAGGGGTTTACCAGGGCATCGGGAAGGTAGGTTTGAGCCCAGATTCATCTGGTTTGGTGTGTTATTACAATGCTGGCACTGGGCTCCTCTTCCTGGAGTCTAGCTTTGCTTGTGTTGGTGCCTTTGGGATGTATGCTGGTGGTAGGTAGGTCTTCTGATCTTGTTCTCCTTGTTCTTTTAGGATTGACTGTTTCCTCCTCTGATTCGGTCCCCGATCCACTACTCTCTACTGGCTCGAATTCTGAACCGGAATCAGATGATGACATAGTAAGGATTGTATATGCCTCCTCAGATGTAAAAAATCTTTTGGTCATGGCGGCTGGTACTCATGGCCTGTTGGACAGATCACTGATGGTGGTACTGGTGGTGGTGTGTGAAGGCCTATTTGACTGGTCACTGATGGCGGTACTGATGGCCTGTGTGACAGGTCACTGATGGCGATACTGATGGTGGTCCTCTTGGCCTATGTGACAAGTTACTGATGGCAGGACTGATGGCCTATGTGACAGGTCACTTATGGCAATACTGATAGCGGTACTGATGGCCTGTGTGACAGGTCACTGATGGCGTTACTGATGGCCTATGTGACAGGTCACTGATGGCGGTACTGATGGCTGACACCTGGCAGAGTGGGTGGCTGGCACCCTGTTGTGGGTCGGCGGCTGATGCCTGGCAGTGTGGGTGGCTTGCTGGCACCCTGTTGTAGGTCGGTGGCTGACGCCTGGCAGTGTGGGTGTCTTGCTGGCACCCTGTTGTGGGTCGGTGGCTGACGCCTGGCAGTGTGGGTTGCTTGCTGGCACCCGGTTGTGGGTCAGTGGCTGATGCCTGGCAGTGTGAGTGGCTTGCTGGCACCCTGTTGTGGGGTGGCTGGCTGCTGTCACCCTGTTGTGGGTCGGTGGCTGATGCCTGGCAGTGTGGGTGGCTGGCTGGCACCCTGTTGTGGGTCGGCGGCTGATGCCTGGCAGTGTGGGTGGCTTGCTGGCACCCTGTTGTAGGTCGGTGGCTGACGCCTGGCAGTGTGGGTGTCTTGCTGGCACCCTGTTGTGGGTCGATGGCTGACGCCTGGCAGTGTGGGTTGCTTGCTGGCACCCGGTTGTGGGTCAGTGGCTGATGCCTGGCAGTGTGAGTGGCTTGCTGGCACCCTGTTGTGGGGTGGCTGGCTGCTGTCACCCTGTTGTGGGTCGGTGGCTGATGCCTGGCAGTGTGGGTGGCTGGCTGGCACCCTGTTGTGGGTCGGTGGCTGACGCCTGACAGTGTGGGTGGCTTGCTGGCACCCTGTTGTGGGTCAGTGGCTGATGCCTGGCAGTGTGGGTGGCTTGGTGTCACCCTGTTGTGGGGTGGCTGGCTTGGTGTCACCCTGTTGTGGGTGGCTGGCTTGCTGGAACATTGTGGTGGGTGGCAGGCTTGGTGTCACTCTGTTGTGGGTGGCTAGCTTGCTGGAACACTGTGGGGGGTGGCTGGCTTGGTGTCACCCTGTTGTGGGTGGCTGGCTTAGTGTCACCCTGTTGTGGGTGGCTGGCTTGCTGGAACATTGTGGTGGGTGGCTGGCTTGGTGTCACCCTGTTGTGGGTGGCTGGCTTGCTGGAACACTGTGGTGGGTGGCTGGCTTGGTGTCACCCTGTGGGTGGCTGGCTTGCTGGAACCCTGTTGTGGGGTTGGTGAGCAGCTGCTGGCACCCTGTTGTGGGTGGCTGGCTTGTTGTCACCCTGTTGTGGGTGGCTGGCTTGGTGTCACCCTGTTGTGGGTGGCTGAATTGCAGGAACACTGTGGTGGGTGGCTGGCTTGGTGTCACTCTGTTGTGGGTGGCTGGCTTGCTGGAACACTGTGGTGGGTGGCTGGCTTGGTTCACCCTGTGGGTGGCTGGCTTGCTGGAACCCTGATGTGGGGTTGGTGACCGGCTGCTGGCACCCTGTTGTTGGGTGGGTGGCTGGATGCTGGCTTGGCACCCTGTTGTGGGTCGATGACTGGCGACTGGTACCCTGCTGTGGCTGGCTGGCACCCTGTGGTGAGTGGCTGGCTGGCACCCTGTGGTGGGTGTTTGAGGCCAGGGCATGTGGGTGGCTGGCTGGCTGGCACCGTGACCCGGACTGCAGCTGCACACACTGTCCGAGTCTGTCCGAGTAGTAGGAGGCAGTCTTAGAAGGCAGAACGTGTCAAATTATAGGTCCAGCGCGGGGAGACACGTGAAGCAACACACGCAATGATGTCACGTGTACGCCGCACACAATATGGGCAATATCAGTAACTTCCAGGGTCGATTCCGATATATCGGGGAAAGTGCATATCGGCCTCGATATTTTGACCTTGCCGATAATCGGTCGATCCCTACTTCTTTAGTGTGTACATGCCTTAATACAAAGCACCTAGTGTGATATCTTTCTGCTCTGTCATTCTTCTGCTGACTGCATTAGTCACTTCTGATAGTCTACTGTATGCCAATCCCAGAAGCTGTCATTGACAGCTGTGAATGAAAGCCACCAGGCATGTAAAGTGTTGCCCTGTGGCTCACAATGAAGGGCGCATGGAGCATCATGCTAGGGAGCAAAAATATAAAAATTGTGGATTGAAAGATTTTCAGGCCTCCAGGTAGTATTATCCCTGTAAGGGTCCTTTCAACGGGGCGGACCGTATTTTCCTCCGCTCAGGCACTTTTTTTTTTTTTTTACACTAACACGGATGACACTCTGGAGTGTCCGTTCCGTATGTCCGTTTATCATCCCATCCGTTTGCGGATGATAAACAGAGATAATGTATGTCAATGGGATTGCGGATGTCAGTGGATGACACCGCTGACATCCGTTTTTGCGTCTGTTCCGTTTTTTTTAAACGGAAGAAAAATAGGGTTCTCTTCCGTTCCAAAAAACGGAACTGATCGGAAAGGACGCAAATCGGATGTCAGCGGATGGTCATATGCGGACATCCGCGATCCCATTGAGATACATTATCTCCGTTTTTCATCCGCAATCGGATGGGATGAAAAACAGACATACCGCCGGTGTGAAAGGACCCTAAGGCTTGGTTCACATATATGCAAACTGGATGTGTTTTGAATTGCATCTGATTCACGTGACATTTAAACCAAACCGGCTTTCTATGGAGCCGGTTCACATAAGTTCGGGCCGACCGCAGTCAATTTTTAAAAAGAGTCCTATACATTTTTCAGTCCATTTTAGGTGCGATTTGAAGTAAAAATTTGCACTTGAACCAGTGAACAAAACTGCACTGGGCTACTTTTAAAAATCATACTGAAACCATGGCCGAACATATGTTAACCAAGCCTTATACTACTATATTCTCTCCACAGTTGGGTGTGTGTTTAATAAATGATGAAAAGCCAGTGATAAGACTTTTCATTGCATATCATAGTGATAAGTCCCTTATACAGTGATTAATAAATGGTGATAATTCACATAGAAACAAAAAATCAAGGGATTTCTCATTCCTTATTTTCACCATAAATTCTTGGTGATAAGTACAGAGAGTAAGGGAAACGTACCTGTTTAACGGTGAAAGGTGTTTGAGTGCCTTATCAGCTTGATAAATATGGTGAAAAGTCCCTGGATTTTAATCTTTTTCCTACATCCATTTCCTGTTGATGTTTGTCAAATTTTGAAGTTAGGAAACTACATGTAACCTTTCACTATCACGTAAAACAACTGTAAAAGCATCTCTAAAATTCATAAAGTATTCAATTAATTTAAAATGAAAGATTTTATAAGTTGAAAAGAAAACAGCCCAGATGGGATGAGAAAACCCTGCAAGGCGGACAGTTTTGTCGAGCCCTGACGGTACATGCCAAGTTTTTTTTTTATACATCCTTTCTTTTAAATTCTATTTTATAGGTTGTTTGTTTGCTTAATATTTAACCATATGAAACCTGGGTTCAATTTTATCAGTAACTAGTTAAACCTTTGAAGATGATCCATGCATGACTGTGATCTCTTCTAAGAAATGATAATGGGCATACATTATGTTCCCATAAAATATTGATTGGCAGGTACAAGCAGGAAAACAATGTTGTTGTTCTGTGCTAGATTCTCTCAGGGTTGAACACAAAAACGACCGCACAGTTGTGATTCATTCTGATCATTAGGCTCCATGTAATGCATAGGGTCTAAATGAGCAACTTTTAAGCACGGGAGACATGTATATGAGACATGTATGTATGAGACATGCATGGGGTGATTGTAGCCATATTACTGCAAAAACACTTGAGTAATGTCCATGAAACTTTTTTTATTTGCACTAACATTAAAATTTTCAGGACAAGTTTTTAGCGTGTAAATCGCTCTTTAAGGTCCAAGCAGTACTAATACGCAAAGTTGCAGCAGAATGTTAATAAGACAATCTCTGAAAAAAAAAACACACACACACAAACATACACTGCAATGGTAATTAAACTTGGATAGTTAGTGAGATAAGGCAGGTATGAGCTATGGAATGGGAGGGGGAAAGAGTCACAGAGATGAGAATTGTTGTAAAACTGTTGGATAATAATTTAGAAAACTGATGTCCACATTTAGACCGTTATCTTTTGTATCAAATAGAATTATAATTCTTAATTTGTTAGATTATTCTAGGAATGCACCGATGCCGATATTGGTATCTATGCCGATACCAAGCATTTGAGCGAGTACCCGTACTCACTCAAATGCTCCCGATACTGAAACTGACACTTTGCAATGTGATTTGCATCAATACAAAATTAATGGGAGCAAATCGCACTGTAAAGAATCACATAGGATTTGAACAGTAATGCAGTGTGATTCCTGTCCAAATCGAATGCGATTTCCCCCACCACTCCTGTGTGTGTATATTTGTGTATGTGTGTAAAGCTCCATCTAGTTAGGTTAAATAATGTTAGAACTCACAGTACATATCTGGTAGCAAATCAGGGGCCGCTGGAGGAGATGTAGAGGCGGTCCGCCCCCAAGCTGACATCACTTCCAACCTATACCTACGGGGTCCCAGAACTTCTCCTTCAGCCCTGTCAGAACCTCCAGCGGCCCTAACTTGCTATCAGAAATGTAATGTGAGTTCTAACATTGTTTAACCTGACTAGATGGCGCTTTAATCCCTTTGTACACACACACACACACACACACACACACAGAAGCAGTGGGGGAAATCAAATGCAATTAGGACAGGAATCACATGGCATTCCTGTTCTAATCACATGCAATTCTTTGCAGTGCGATTTGCGTTAATTTTTTTGTATTGACGCAAATCGCACCGCAAAGTATCGGTACTCGGTATCGGTGAGTACTTGATCGACAGTATAGGTACTCATACTTGCCAATTACAAAATAGTATCAGTGCAGCCCTGGTATTTTTTTTTTTTCCATTCCCTCAGAGATTGTCTTTTTTTAATATTCTGCTAAAACTTTTGTGAATTAGTACTGCTTGGACCTTGAAGAAGGGGACTTACCCCTGAAAGCTTGTCCTGAAAAATTGTATGTTAGTGCAAACAAAAAAAGTATCACAGACAGTACTCAATTCTTAGTTCAAAAGTTTTCCTTTCCTGAGTAGTTTTGAAGCTCCTTCATGCCTTCCATAGTGTGGTCTGGTTGTGAGAAATGATGTCCCACAGATATGCAGAGAAAAATTTCCTAATGTTCCTTAACCACTTTCCGCCCGGCCTATAGCAGAATGACGGCCGGGCAGGGGTTTCATTGTTCTGAGTAGATGTCGTGTGCCCTCCGGGCCAATCTCCGGTGTGGTGTGTCTCTCGGACACACCGCATCTCCGATCACAGTAAAGAGCCTATGACCTAGGCTTTTTATCATGTGATCTGCCATGTCCAATCACAGCTGATCACAGTGTAAATAGGACGTGCAGGTTATCAACATTCCTCTACTCACGCTGACAGCGAATGAGGAGAAGAGATCGGATAAGCAGCTTTCCTCAGTAGGGACATCTGCACTGATAAACAGTGCAATGATTATCAGTGAAGCCCCATCAGTAATGCCTGTCAGCGCCTGCTAGTGATGCCAATCAGTGCTTATCAGTGCTACCTTTCAGTGCCCATCATTGATGCCTGTTCATCAGAGTAACCTATCAGTGCCGTCTATCAGTGCCACCTATCAGTGCCCATCAGTGCCCATAATTGCTGCTCATCAGTGCCGCCTATCAGTGCTGCATTTTAGTGCCTCCTCATCAGTGCCCATCAGTGCAGCCTCATCCGCACACACCAGTGAAGGAGAAAAATTACTTATTTACAAGATTTTATAACAGAAACTACGAATTTTTCTTTTTTCAAATTTTTCGGTCTATTTTGCGTTTGTTTAGCAAAAAAAAAAAAAAACCCAGTGGTGATTAAATACCACCAAAAGAAATCTCTGTCTCTAAAAAAAGATTAAGCTTTCATTTAGGTACAGCATTGCATGACTGCGCACTTGTCATTCAAAGTGCAACAGCGCTAAAAGCTGAAAATTGGCCTGGGCAGGAAGGAGGTAAAAGCGCCCAGTATTAGTTATTGATTTGTCTGTGTAAATTCATTCTTTTTTGCAATTCTTGTCCATTTTTACCAACATTTCTGGAGGTAAAATTGTACGATCTTTTAATACTGAAGGTTTATGTGTGTGACAATTTTTGATCCATTGATTTGGCTGCATAGTTTGCAGTGTTTTTTGTTCCAGGGCTTGGTTCCTTCATTTCTGACTTCTTAATCAGTTTCCTGCTGAATTATTTATGTCTTGGGTTGAGGCAACCACCAATCTCCTTCCCACTGTGCAATTGTATTCTGACAGGGTGGGTTCCCTTTTCTCCCTGTGGATTGTGTAAAAAGGCTGTTTGATCCTGTATGCACAGATCCCCTTCTTCTTCCAATGACTCCAGAACATGTCTGGATGAGAAGGAGCCTTTGGAGTCAGGCTGCACATGCTCAATTTGGTGTGTATTCCTAGAGAGTTTTTTTTTCTAGGGAGAGTGCATGTGATCAGCACAGGGCCAATCAGCACTGTTGAGTCAGGGGTCCTGGATCCTGATAGGACAGCTCAGTGCAGTATGAAAACTCCTCCTACAAGCTTTAGTGGCGGTTAACACTATAGCGATGTCAGACATCGCATGTGATTCGAATTCAGCCATACGGGTTGTATGGCTGAATTTGCATCGCAGTCGAACCAAAGTCGTGCAGTACACTTTTTTTGGTCTGCACCTATGCAATCCGATTCCTGTCCGAATTGACAGTTCGCACTGCGATATGCAAACTAATCTGGGGGTGTCATTAACTTTGTATGGACACTCCCAGCAGTTCCCATATGGCAGTGTGGACTGCCTGCGAGTCGAGTGAGATGCGGGAACCTGCAGTGGATTCACAGGGTTTCCGCATCGCACCAGTGCGCACTTAATCAGGAACTGATAGAAGTCACAAGACTGCTATACACTGCTGATGATAAAAGGTATTTCGCAGTTTATATTTATTAAATCTATCCCATCTATTCCAATTCTATTTCCATGTTCTGTGTACTGGGGGAGACCAGATATAGTGAATGCAGGCTCCTGGGTTTAGTAACACTTTGAAATATAATTGTAATTTTTGTACAATAGCTTTATAACATACACATGTATATGTTTCCTGAATATTAATTCTAAACAGTGATTGACTCCTTTCTCAAAGGAAGTCTATTAAAGCTGGTTATACACTAGTAGATTTTTGAACAAAACATTCTTAAGATCATTAATATGAACATTTGCCCAAAAATTCTCAGTATATTCAATATTTGACAAATGTCGTTCAAAAGTACTTCAAAACTTAATTTGCTTTTACCATTTGCTATTGAAATGAATTTCATTTCTTGGAAGAAAACCACATACACTGAAACGTTTTCACAAAATGATTTCCGTCCTGCCCTTCAAATTGAATGTCGATTTTACACCACTAACAATTAGAAAATCTATCGAACATTCTTAAAATTAAAAATCTCTAAAGAATATTTAGTGGTTTATGGCCAGCTTTTTCCTGACTAAAAAAAAGGAACTCTGTATGGCTTATCTTTTATCTCTGACACTGTTTGGCAGGAAGGATAACAGCTGTTCATTCACAGGGTCGGTTAACACCAGGAATCGCACAGGAATGTGCTGCATGTTCCTGTGAGATTCACATGCAATGCGGTGTGATTTTAGACCATTCATTGTAAATGGGCTGAATCGCACTGGATCACACCAAAAGTAGTACATACACTACTTTAAAAAATGCACTGTAACAGATCACATGGTACTTCTCTTCTTTGCAATTCAGTGCAGGCAAATGCACTGCATTTTGGGAGTCTGGTCTTGGGAAGGAGAGAGATGGGAACTAAATTGTGCCAATTGCGGCTGCAGTATATACAGTATCTCACAAAAGTGAGTACACCCCTCACATTTTGGAAATATTTTATTATATCTTTTTATGTGACAACACTGAAGAAATTACACTTTGCTACAATGTAAAGTAGTGAGTGTACAGCCAAACGCACTGGGTTTGCGACCTGTGATTGGGGCGTTGTTAACTTAACATCGGCACCCACTACAGATCACAACTGCAGTGTGTTTCTAATGCAGTGCAGAAAATGTGCACAGAACGTGGGTTTACTACACCGTATTCTGGTGTAAATGGGCCCACAAACTGGATAGCTAGCTGTATGTGAAACTGTATGTGAAACATAATTGCTGAAGTATAGAAAAACAAGCATGTAAACATGTGAAGGTAATATTAGTCAAAATACACACAAAAAATATATACATTTTTTTTTAATCTTCTCTAGAACTAAGGTGACGTCCAATAAAGCATTCTGAGTGAGTTTGGCCTCTGCAGTGACCTGAAACTACTTAAAGGAGTCTTAAAGTCAGGAAGGTTTTTTTTATCTTAAGGTATTCTATGCATTAAGATAAAAAGCATTCTGTGTGTAGCAGTCCCCCCAGCACCCCCAATACATACCTGAGCCCCCTCTCTGTCCAGCGATGACCACGAGTCCCTCCGCTGTCCTGGGACTCTTTCTCCTGATTGGCTAAGATACAGCTGCGGCCACATTGGCTCCCATGGCTATCAATCATAGTCAGTGAGCCAATCAGGAGATAGAGGGGGCTGGGCCAAATGGCAGCTCCGTGTCTGAATGGACACACAGAGCTGCAGCTCAGCACAGGTGTCCCCATAGTAAGCTGCTTGCTGTGGGGGCACTCGATAGGAGGCAGGGGCTAGGAGCAGGAACCAAAAAATCAAACTGTACAGAGGAGGGAAGTATAACATTTTTGTTATTTTTTATTTAAAAAAAAACAAGACTTTACAATGACTTTAAGACCCCGTTCACACTGGTCGCCGTAGGTCGCCTGACAGGTCGCCGTAGGTTGCCTGGCATAGAGAAGCTGTGGACCCGTTCTAATAGGAGCGACACAAGTCGCTCCGACTTAGAAAAAGGGTCCGGAGCTTCTTTGGGGCGACCTGGAGCGACCTGCATTGACTTCAATGTTATGAAGTCCATGCCGGCCGCTCCGAGGTCGCAGTGCGAGCAGCGTGCCGCGTCCTGTGAGGTCACCCCGGGAAGTCGGTTTGGCCCCAGTGTGAACGGGGCCTGAGTTTCTGCATCCTATATCTGTTTTGTCAGGAAATTTAGAGATGTGTTATGATGACAGCCAAGCACATTAAAATTACTAATTGTCAATGTAATAGATACAAGGGAACAGATACAAAATGTAAACAAACACAAGACATGTGAGAACAGGAAGAAGTGAAGTTTCCAGTTAATGTAGTGGCAGAATATTAGTCAGCAAAATGGAATTACTCAACTTCAGGAAAACATCATTTTACTATCCATCAAAGTATTGGAAAGGCTTCACAATAAGGAGGCATGTACTGCAGAGTTCAGGAATTTGTAACTCAAGCATTATTATAATTCATGTAAAAATAAGCTGCTGCTATTTACTACCTCCATAAAAATCTTAAAGGGTCATTGACAGCGCAGAAATGTGGTTCCATCATCTACTAGTGCTTTAAAGATTTGTATGTGTTGTTGCTTATGAAAGGTATAGAGGAAGAAAGGGAGGGCAGTAAAGAAGAAAAGGAAAAAAGAAAAAAAAGGGAGAAAGTGAGAAAGGAAGTAAAACGCAAGGAAGAAAAGAGAGAGGAAGGAAGGAGAAAGGAAAGCAATTAAGGATAGGAGGGAAAGAGGGAGGAAGGCAAGCAGGAAGAGGGAGGAAGGCAAAAGGAAGAAAGAACAAAGGAGGGAGGGAGTAAAAAAAGAAAGGGGAGGGATAGAAAAAGAGAGGATGGAAGGGAAGGAGGTACATCTTGCAAGTGTTCTAAACCAATCTTTGTCAACCAAGGTGCTGAGGCAAATACCTACAAATTGTCTCATATTGCCCAAAAATTGGCAACAAGCTGGCAGGCGGATCAATGAAAAACATCGGTCTAAACCAGCCCTCAAATTTTCCACTCGCCTGCTCGCATTTTGCAAGTGGAAAATTATGTAGGGCGAGCTCCGGGAGCGAGAGGAGAGGAAAGCTGGCCAGCCGTCAGAGCACGGATCATCCCACTGTAACAGCTTTAATTGTAATTGCCGGGCGCTCGCCGACACACACAGTCCCGCCTCCTAGCCCGGGTTCTTTGATGGACAGAACACCTGGTCAACCAGGATGTGTGACGTCTATCAAAGAATCTGACATTATCCGGCCAGCAGTGGCATACCAATGGGGGGTGTCAAGCCAGTACTCGTGCCGATCATTTCCTCATGTTAAGGCAGCTGCTCCCTCGGTCTGTGCTGCACTGCTCGCAGGGCTGGAAGAAGGTGAGTGCCCAAGGATTGAGCAGCCTCCCTGTGTGACTGGATAGGAGGAGCGGTGGGGCGGCTGCATATAGAGGAATTGATCTTTCCATATTCCTCCTGTAGCCGCTGGATGCCTGATTCTCCTCTCTGCAGGCATTCAGCAGTTGCAGGAGGAATATGGAAAGATCAATTCCTTTATATGCAGCCGTCCCACTGCTCCTCCTATCCAACTTCTTTTTTTCTTTTGCTGGCCCCCCCCCCCAGTGCTGTACAGCCCCCCCCCTCCAGCCCCTTAGTGCTCTTCAGCCCCCCCTCTTCAGCCCTCCCAGTGCTTTCCAGCCCCCCAGTGCTCTTAAGCCCCCCTAGTGCTCTTAAGCCCCCCCTCCATCCCCCCAGTGCTCCTCAGCTCCCCCTCCAGCCCCTCCCAGTGCTATTCAGCCCCCCTCCAGTCCCCTAATGCTCTTAAGCCCCCCCTCCAGCCCCCCCAGTGCTCTTCAGCTCCCCTCCAGCCCCCCCCAGCGCTCTTCAGCCCCCCCTCCAACCCCCCCAGTGCTCTTCAGCCCCCCGCCCTCCAGACCCTTGATGGGCACTGATGAGGCTGCACTGATGGGCACTGAAAACGTTGTTATTAATATTTATTTTTGTAACTTCTACATTAATGCAAAAACATTTAACAGTGTAATTTTATGAGATAATTTATGGGCGTGTTTAGGGGCAGAATTAGGGGCAGGGCAGGGCAGGAGTTGGGTGGGGCAACTGGTGGCGAGTAACCCTTAAGGCCTGGCTAGTAGCTCTGTAACAATAAATGACTACCTAAAATCAATTTTTGGCCCTAAAAGGGTTTCTATAATTCAAAATTACATAGTTGCCAAGCTATGCATTTAACCAATATTGTTTTCTTTCTTGTTTCTGAAACCAGGAGGACTGATGATATGTCGATTGGTAAAGCTTTGTTGGCTGTGATCAAGCCATGGGGAGTGATTTGGTAAATGGAATAGCCATTTTATTTATCAAACATTTATTTACGATTATCAAACATTTATTTCTGATTAAGCAGATACTGTATATTGGATGTATATTTTGTCATAAGTCGTATTGTGTAACAGCTGTATTTTGTGTTAAAATGCTATGTACACCTCCAGCTGGGAAGATGGTTCTCTGTCTTTTCAAGCTCTTCCTCCAAACAACTACTGGAAGTAACAAGCCTATGTAAACAGTTATTCGCATATCAATAAATGTTCCACCTATCTTAGGCCATATAAATTGTATTAGATCTCCTAGCCAGTTAGAGCAATCCTTTTAAAACCAACACTATGAATTGTGCTGCTCTCCAAGCATGTATTTCTACCTACATGCTTGTATAATAAATACATCAATTTGGCTTCAGCATTTAAAATGTTATTGATCCCATGAGTTTTAGGGTTTCCCCTACAGGGAGTCAGCTGGAAGCAGTGCCGTGTTCTGTGACTACTGTTAACATTCTATGTTTAGAGTAGGCATAGGTAGATAGACATGGTCAAAATGCAAAACAACTCAGGCATAGCTGAGTAAATCCCAAAAGAGAAAAATTGGCACAAACAGGGGCACTAGGAAAGGGTTAAAGTCCACTGATTAGTAAAATTCCAGGGATAAAATAGTCAATGTGACGAAAGCTCACTTCTGTTGCAGCTCGGTCATGGGAGCATGAAGCAACTCTGGAGAAAAAGCATAATGAAGTAGAGAAAAGCGCCAGCTAAGTGTAGCAGTTAAAATACTTTAGTGTAGATAAAAGTAATGCATTAACAAAAGGGGATGTAACTCAAGCATGTAACACTATGTAAGTATATTCTCGCCACGGGTCCTGATCCACCAGAGACTAGAGGGCTGAAGCCCAATCGGTCGATGGCGCCGGAGGCTCCCATGGCTTCCTGGATCCTGTGGAATGCTGAGCCAGGCGGATGTGACATTATGACCGTACGTGATGGTGGAACGTGGCGACGTGTTTGTGGAGCATGCGCTTCTTCTTCAAGCTATGGAGTCGCTGAGTTATGTATGATGTATATGGGCAATAGGAGTGGCAGCCGTCGGACGACGAGCTTCCAGCCCAGCGTCCACAAGATTTACATATATTCAAAATCACTAAACACCATATTAAACATATGCAGAGCAATAATGGATCACAATAAAAACAATGAGAGATTGAAACATTGGAATAGGTGGGATAAACATAATAATAAATAATCAATACAAAATAAAAGTAAAAGATAAGATAAAATATTCAAATGCACAAACAAAAATATTATTATACATACATTTATAAAATGTGCTGCTCAATGACATGCACAGGCAACTGTCATTAGCCTGGAACTGCTGTAGCAATAAATATCGCTTTATCGATAATTTGCATTTTTATTCTCATGGGTAATTGTGTAGGCGGGGCCCCAGTGCACTGCATTGCCCGGGGCCCTTTAATGCACTTTTATACAGGTAACTAACCTCAGCTCGTTACCTATATAGAAGACACCTGGGAGTCAGAAATCTTGCCGATTGATAGGGGATCAAATACTTATTTCACTCATTAAAATGCAAATCAATTTATAACTTTTTTGAGATGAGTTTTTATGTATATTTCTGTCTCTCACTGTTAAACTAAACCTACCATTAAAATTATAGACTGATAATTATATAAATATATATATACACAAAGCATACATAGATACAGTGGGTACGGAAAGTATTCAGACCCCCCTTCAATTTTTCACTCTTTGTTATATTGCAGCCATTTGCTAAAATCATTTAAATTCATTCTTCTTCCTCATGAATGTACACATAGCACCCCATACTGACAGAAAAACACAGAATTGTTGACATTTTTGCAGATTTATTAAAAAAGAAAAACTGAAATATCACATGGTCCTAAGTATTCAGACCCTTTGCTGTGACACTCATATATTTAACTCAGGTGCTTTCCATTTCTTCTGATCATCCTTGAGCTGATCATCCTTGAGGTGGTTCTACACCTTCATTTGATTCCAGCTGTGTTTGATTATACTGATTGGACTTGATTAGGAAAGCCACACACCTGTCTATATAAGACCTTCCAGATCACAATGCATGTCAGAGCAAATGAGAATCATGAGGTCAAAGGAACTGCCTGAAGAGCTCAGAGACAGAATTGTGGCAAGGCACAGATCTGGCCAAGGTTACAAAAAGATTTCTGCTGCACTTAAGGTTCCTAAGAGCACAGTGGCCTCCATAATCCTCAAATGGAAGATGTTTGGGATGACCAGAACCCTTCCTAGAGCTGGCCGTCCGGCCAAACTGAGCTATCGGGGGAGAAGAGCCTTGGTGAGAGAGGTAAAGAAGAACCCAAAGATCACTGTGGCTGAGCTCCAGAGATGCAGTCAGGAGATGGGAGAAAGTTGTAGAAAGTCAACCATCACTGCAGTCCTCCACCAGTCGGGGCTTTATGGCAGAGTGGCCCGACGGAAGCCTCTCCTCAGTGTAAGACACATGAAAGCCCGCATGGAGTTTGCTAAAAAACACCTGAAGGAGTCCAAGATGGTGAGAAATAAGATTCTCTGGTCTGATGAGACCAAAATAGAACTTTTTGGCCTTAATTCTAAGCGGTATGTGTGGAGAAAACCAGGCACTGCTCATCACCTGTCCAATACAGTCCCAACAGTGAAGCATGGT
This sequence comes from Pelophylax lessonae, assembly GCF_965119305.1. Lineage (NCBI taxonomy): Eukaryota > Metazoa > Chordata > Amphibia > Anura > Ranidae > Pelophylax > Pelophylax lessonae. The sequence continues at coordinate 47,460,633 of NC_138779.1, read as the reverse complement.
GGTGGCAGCATCATGCTGTGGGGGTGTTTTTCAGCTGCAGGGACAGGACGACTGGTTGCAATCGAGGGAAAGAGGAATGCGGCCAAGTACAGGGATATCCTGGACAAAAACCTTCTCCAGAGTGCTCTGGACCTCAGACTGGGCCGAAGGTTTACATTCCAACAAGACAATGACCCTAAGCACACAGCTAAAATAACGAAGGAGTGGCTTAACAACAACTCCGTGACTGTTTTTGAATGGCCCAGCCAGAGCCCTGACTTAAACCCAATTGAGCATCTCTGGAGAGACCTAAAAATGGCTGTCCACCAACGTTTATCATCCAACCTGACAGAACTGGAGAGGATATGCAAGGAGGAATGGCAGAGGATCCCCAAATCCAGGTGTGAAAGACTTGTTGCATCTTTCCCAAAAAGACTCCTGGCTGTATTAGATCAAAAGGGGGCTTCTACTAAATACTGAGCAAAGGGTCTGAATACTTAGGACCATGTGATATTTCAGTTTTTCTTTTTTAATAAATCTGCAACAATGTCAACAATTCTGTGTTTTTCTGTCAGTATGGGGTGCTATGTGTACATTCAAGAGGAAGAAGAATGAACTTAAATGATTTTAGCAAATGGCTGCAATATAACAAAAAGTGAAAAATTTAAGGGGGTCTGAATACTTTCCGTACCCACTGTATATGCACAAAGCAAGGTCCATAAAGACATGGATGAGCAAGTTTGGGGTGGAGGAACTTCACTGGCCTGCACAGAGTCCTGACCTCAACCCGATAAAACACCTTTGGGATGAATTAGAGTGGAGACTGCTAACCAGGCCTTTTCGTCTGGCATCATTGCCTGACCTCACAAATGCGCTTCTGGAAGACTGGTCAAACATTACCATATACACACTCCTAAACCTTGTGCACAGCCTTCCCAGAAGAGTTTAAGCTGTTATAGCTGCAAAGAGTGGGCCAAGTCAATATCAAACCTTATGGACTAAGACTGGGTTGCCATAAAAGTTCATGTGCGTGTAAAGACAGGCGTCCCAATGCTTTTGGTAATATAGTGTATATCTAAATGTGTTATATCAGATAAAGAACACTTATCTGTCTATGTAGGTATGTGAAAAGATACATCACTAGGGGAGAAAATGACAGTGTATTTAACAGTACACCCTATAAAGAACCATGTAACTAAACTGTAATGTTTTCTATGTGTGCATCAACAAGGTGATAGTATACTGAGACCTGTGAGGGACAGTACCAGAGATGTTAGGTTAAGGATTGGTTAAAGGAGAGTACTGGCCTCCAATTCCTCATTAAAGCCACCTGGTGTGAGGGTATCATAATTCCAAAATGTTTTCCTTTGGCAGAGAAGCTTAAAGCGCTCCGCCACCAGGAAAGTTTTGGGAATGGATTTGATAATCTATACTGCTAGACCTGAGGATGATTTGTTATGGAACTCCAAGAAGTGTCTGGGTGCACAATGTCTGTTGCCACATTCTTCGACAAAACTACAGTGTTCTCCGAATCTTTTTCTTAGTCCTAATAGTTCTACCAGCATAGAACAAACGGCACGGGCAACAGAGACAATATACAACAAATTTGGTTGAACAGTTGTAAAATTGTTCATAGAATAAATCTTGTCCTTGAAAATAAAGTTATTTTGCCCATGTGTGGCCTGTTTTCAGGTCAAACACTTAGCATTACGGCATGGATACATGCCTTTGAGTGTAAATTCGAGGTGTTAGTCCCCGTTCACACTAAGGCGACCTGTGAGGCGACCTGGTCGCCTCACAGGTCGCCTTCCATAGGGAAGCTGCGGACCCGTTCTAATAGGAGCGACACAAGTCGCTCCGACTTAGAAAAAGGGTCTGGAGCTTCTTTGGGGCGACCTTGAGGCGACCGCCATAGACTTCAATGTTATGAAGTCCGTGCCGGCCGCTCCGAGGTCGCAGCGCGCTGCTCGCACCGCGACCTCGGAGGTCGCCCCCCCAAGTCGGATCGCCCCTGTGTGAACGGGGCCTTATTAAAACGTTTCAAGACTAGTTTTGTAACATGCCAACAGATGGCAACACAAGATTGCATGCACAGTCACAGGGAGCACCGACTTTCATAAGTTAATGTACCAAAAGACATTGATTCTGACAAAGAAAAGCCGCTCAGGTGAGACAAAACATTCTGGTGCCAGTCGGATCCGCCATCCAGATATTTCATAGTCAAAGAGAAAAAATGACCGCACTCAGGAACTTGATGAAAACATCGAAGCATTTATTCCTCAACATGAATAAAGTGCAGACAGTACATAACAGGGACATGCGACAGGTTGATGCGCTTCACGATACTGGAGATTGCTTACTAATGCGTCAACCTGTCGCATGTCCCTGTGATGTACTGTCTGCACTTTATTCATGGTGAGGAATAAATGCTTTGATGTTTTCATCAAGTTCCTGAGTGTGGTCATTTTTTCTCTTTGTGTACCAAAAGACATTGCCCTGTGTACATTGGGAGCTGTGCAAATGGTGCTATTCTGACCACATGCATTACCACGTCTGCTATTTCATCATGTTAGAACAAAGAGCAAACATGAAATTCTGTGTACAATGCTGCAATGAGTTGAAGATCAGCTCAAAGGTCGCATTTTGACACCACTGTGGAGATCTAGTGCAAATAGCAGGAGGTGCTTGGCATGCTTTGAGAAGAAGACTTCCAGGACACATTCCAGAAGTGGCAGGAACGCTGGGAGTGCTGTTTTGCTGTGCAAGGGGACTATTTTGAAGGTTATAGTGTATAAACATACAGTATCTCACAAAAGTGAGTACACCCCTCACATTTTTGTAAATATTTTATTATATCTTTTCATGTGACAACACTGAAGAAATGACACTTTGCTACAATGTAAAGTAGTGAGTGTACAGCTTGTATAACAGTGTTTGCTGTCCCCTCAAAATAACCCAACACACAGCCATTAATGTCTAAACCTCTGGCAACAAAAGTGAGTACACCCCTAGCAAAAAAATGTCCAAATTGGGCCCAAAGTGTCAATATTTTGTGTGGCCACCATTATTTTCCAGCACTGCCTTAACCCTCTTGGGCATGCAGTTCACCAGAGCTTCACATGTTGCCACTAGAGTCCTTTTCCACTCCTTCATGATGACATCACAGAGATAGTGGTTGTTAGAGACCTTGCGCTCCTCCACCTTCCGTTTGAGCATGCCCCACAGATGCTCAATAGGGTTTATTTGGCCAGTCCATCCTCTTTACCCTCAGCTTCTTTAGCAAGGCAGTAGTCGTCTTGGGGGTGTGTTTGGGGTCGTTATCATGTTGGAATACTGCCCTGCGGCCCAGTCTCCGAAGGAAGGGGATCATGCTCTGCTTCAGTTTTTTACAGTACATGTTGGCATTCATGGTTCCATCAATGAACTATAACTCCCCAGTACCAGCAGCACTCATGCAGCCCCAGACCATGACACTCCCAACACTATGTTTGATTGTAGGCAAGAGACACTTGTCTTTGTACTCCTCACCTGGTTGCCGCCACACACGCTTCACATAATCTGAACCAAATAAGTTTAACTTGGTCTCATCAGACCACAGAACATTGTTCCAGTAATCTATGTCCCTAGTCTGCTTGTCTTCAGCAAACTGTTTTGTGGGCTTTCCACTGCATCATCTTCAGAAGAGGCTTCCTTCTGGGACAACAGCCATGCAGACCAATTTGATGCAGTGTGCGGCTTATGGTCTTAGCACTGACAGGCTGACCCCCCCCCCCCACCCCCCACACCTCTGCAGCAATGCTGGCAGCACTCATACATCTATTTTCCAAAGACAACCTCTGGATATGATGCTGAGCACGTGCACTCAACTTCTTAGCAAGGCCTGTTCTGAGTGGAACATGTCCTGTTAAACCGTTTTATGGTCTTGGGCACCGTGCTGCAGCTCAGTTTCAGGGTCCTGACAATCTTCTTATAGCCTAGGCCATCTTTATGTAGAGCAACAATTCTTTTTCAGATCCTCAGAGAGTTCTTTGTCATGAGGTGCCATGTTGAACTTTCAGTGACCAGCATGAGAGAGTGATAACACCAAATTTAACACACCTGCTCCCCATTTACACCTGAGACCTTGTAACACTAATGAGTCACGTGACACCGGGGAGGGAAAATGGCTAATTGGGCCCAATTTGGACACTTTCACTTAGGGGTGTACTCACTTTTGTTGCCAGCGGGTTTAGACATCAATGGCTGTGTGTTGAGTTATTTTGAGGGGACAGCAAATTTACACTGTTATACAAGCTGTACATTCACTACTTTACATTGTAGCAAATTGATATTTCTTCAGTGTTGTCACATGAAAAGATGTAATAAATATTTACAAAAATGTGAGGGGTGTACTCACTTTTGTGAGATACTGTAGATAAATAAAGCACTTTCTTGTAAAAAGAGCTAGTCCTAAAACATTTTGATACCACCTCGTAAACTTAGAGATTAGTGTTGGACTTCAGTTTACTGGGATCTACTGAGTTTTTAACATTTCGGGGCTTTCTATAGAAGATGTTGGGTTTGGGAGGAAGGGATTGTTTAAAATGCGGATCTTTCTTTGACCAATGTTTATTGATTATGTGTTCCATCTTTTTAAACTGAACATAAAACTGGGTAGTAAATCTCACAGGCTGTGAGGTGGTCATCTAGGGGTCTATGAAACCTACTGAGTTTTCAAGGAGATAAGGAGAATATGCTTGACCAATGAGGCAGATGTGATAAGCTTTGTCGATTAATTTCTGTTTTGCGAAGTTTACTCACCACACAGTCAACCTCTCAAGTACAATTCCTCCACAGATGGCAGAATTGGCTCTTGGATATATTTGATATTTGGTGGCAACTGTTGAAATGTAAAAGAGAGTTCCAGGCTGTGGGTTTGACATGATTTCTAGCGAAAATGTGGCCATTATCATGGTAAAGCTCAAGATCCAAAAAGGCTAAATTCATGGAATCTCGAACAGAGGTAAATGACAAACCAAAGCGGTTGGTGTTAAAATGTTTGACAAAGTCATTCAGAAGGGTTCTGGGCCATAACAGATGACAATAATGTCATCAATGTAACAACTATAGAAGATGATGTTGGAATTGGGATTGTAGGAATATGGCGGGGGCGATCTTATATACTGGGGGGCGTATTCACTAATGATTGGTCTAAGGACCCCCTAGTCACTCCAATCACATTCCTAGCATTCTCCTGCCCCCTCAATTGGCTTTTGTCCAATCACGGGCTTTTAAAGCCTATTTCCTGAAGCATTGCATTTTGGGCGGTTCTGGTTGCCGAATTCCGAACTTTTTGGGCAAAAAGTTCTAAATTCGGCCGAACCTCGAACACCCAATGTTCGGGCCGAACCGATGGTCGACCCGAACCGTTCGATCATCCCTAATTGTAACACCAGATGAAATTGAATTCTGAGAGCCCATGGTCAGATTAGCATAACTGGGGTGCAGTCCCAGACACCTGCAAAAAATATTCTCCATCGCACTCAGGTGTATTCCGTCTCTGATATATGATGGTAGATTTTACGCAAGGGGCTGGAAAAATTGGTCTATATATAGGGAAAATTAACTAATAATACTATCCGTGACTGATGGCTGCTACTATTGGTCGACCTGGGGGATTCTGAGGATTTTTATGAATTTTGGGCAAATTATAAGAATAGGGGGTGGAGTATAACTCCCTATGAAAAAAAACAATTTCCTATTTAATAATGCATCATATGCCTTTTTCGCAAGAGAATGGGCCTCAACTATAAATGTTGGTAGCGGAACTTTCCGCAATTTTCAGTAGTGTATATTGGAGAGTCAGATGCAGGCCTCTGTTAGGTAATCTGTCCTATCTTGGACAACTATGCCACCTCCTTTGTCGTCAGATTTTATGATTAGGTGATGTTTATGGGAAAGGTCCTTTAGAGCTTGCAATTCTCCTTGAGTCATGTTTCCCCATCACATGCGATCGTGACGTCACATCGCCTTGGCTCACTGTTCCACAGGATCCAAGAAGCCCTGTGAGCCTCCAGCGCTTCCAACCGATTGGTCCCCAGCCCTCTATTCTCTGGTGGACTAAGACCCATGCTGTCGAGGATATATTTACATAGCATTACATGCTTGAGTTACACCCACTTTTGTGAGTGCATTACTTTTATCTACATTAACCACTTAAGGACCAGAAGGTTTTACCCCCTTATGACCAGGTAATTTTTTGCGATATGACACTGCATTACTTTAACTTACAATTGCGCAGTCGTGGGACGCTGTACCCAAACAAAAGTTATCGCGTCTAAAATTTAGGGGAAAGATTTATGTCAGTTTTATTTATTTGTTTGTTTTCCTAGTAATGGCTGCGATCAGCGATTTTAGTGGGACTGCGACATTGCGGCAAACAGATCGGACACCTAACTGACATTTTTGACACTTTTGGGGGGACCAGTGACATTACTACAGTAATCAGGGCTAACAATATGCACTGTTACTGTACTAATGACACTGGCAGGAAAGGGGTTAACACCAGGGGCAATCAAAGGGCTAAATGTGTCCCTAGGGGGTGCTTTCTAATTGTGTGGGGGATGGGCTCACTGGATGAACACAGAGACCTATGTTCCTAAATAGGAGGAACACAGGATCCCTGTGTTCATCATTCACAGAACATTGGACTGCTGGGTTTATATCAGCAGACCTCCGTTCTGTCTCCACGGGGAGCGATCGCGGGTGCCTGGAAAACAGACCCACTGATTGGCTCCCCCTCTAGCCAATCGGTGCGTGTGTGCGCCCACACTAACTGCTACATGAAGCGATGTATTTGTAGGTCCTTTCGCATAACAGAGCTGACCTGCCGCAGTAAAACTACGGCAGCTGGTCAGCAAGTGGTTAAACTATTTTACCTCCTATACTTAGCTGGCGCTTGTCTCTCCCTCCATGTGCAGCTGAGTAAATATTCCAGGATGCAAATAAACGCATAGTACAACACATTTTTGCAGGTAAATACAAACCAATATGTAGCTCATATTAAGCGCCTTGAAATCACAGGCTCCCAGTTTCATAATTAGAAGAATGCCTGTGTCTAGCGTCATCCACTGTTGTATCCTGATGCCCCCCAATTTTTTCCATAATTTAGCTGGAATGGGTTAGATAAGGAAGGGAAAAAGAGGAAAAGGAAAAAGAAGTCAAAGAGGTAAGGGACAGGCTTCTAAAAGCAAAAGGAAAATTGGCAGGGGTAAAAGAAAAGGGAAGTGGGAGTAGTGCCAGGAGGAAAGGATGGCCATTATTTAAGAAACGCCTCTGTTGGACGTTTTAAAAACAACCAGCGGTGTCTCGTAAAGATTAGGCCAGATATGGTGAGCCATAGGGGACCCCCAGCTACATTAGTTGTGGTCTACTTTCATAGGATGCATCATTTCTAGATATGCCGGGAAGTAGGATACAATTTCCAAGGACACCATGTACTAAAGAATTGTTGTTCTTTTTAAGGTGGCAGTGCGATTTCCCATATGTTCAAATTTTTTAAATTTCAGCCAGCCAAAGAGAGATTGGAGGGGTAACAGACTACTTCCACTTGGCTTGAACACATGCAGCATTTAGAAGGTAAACTGTCAACAAAGATTTGTAATAAGCAATCAAATTCCATTAACATATAGCAGACAGCTCATGGGTTCATGACGCAAGTCCACTGAGGTAAGCTAAGGAACAAATTGCCTTATTTTTTCCCAAAATAGGTATATTTTCAAAGAGCTAAAAAAAAGCGTAGAAAGGAGCCCTCTGTAAAAAAACATTGCCAACACAGGTTGGAAATGCTGGGAAAAATCTGATGGAGAGTGACCGACACCCTGTACCATCGAGAAAAAATCTTGTAGCTCTGTTCTTGAAATGTAATACCAACAAAGGGCTTATGTAGAAATAGAATGACTCTAGAGCGTCAGCTCTGAATCTCTTTCCCATTTATGAATGTAAGGCAGAACATAGTCCAGTGGAGGTTACCAAAAGTTGGTATATCTGTGACAAAAAATGAGGTAGTAACACTGTTTCGTTACAAAAATGTTCAAAAATGGTTATGTCCCAGAGGCCACCAGAGACCTTCGGAAAATGACAGATCTGAAAAAGCTGACCACACACATATATATATATATATATATATATATATATATATATATACACAGGGAGTGCAGAATTATTAGGCAAATGAGTATTTTGACCACATCATCCTCTTTATGCATGTTGTCTTACTCCAAGCTGTATAGGCTGGAAAGCCTACTACCAATTAAGCATATTAGATGATGTGCATCTCTGTAATGAGAAGGGGTGTGGTCTAATGACATCAACACCCTATATCAGGTGTGCATAATTATTAGGCAACTTCCTTTCCTTGGGCAAAATGGGTCAAAAGAAGGACTTGACAGGCTCAGAAAAGTCAAAAATAGTGAGATATCTTGCAGAGGGATGCAGCACTCTTAAAATTGCAAAGCTTCTGAAGCGTGATCATCGAACAATCAAGCATTTCATTCAAAATAGTCAACAGGGTCGCAAGAAGCGTGTGGAAAAACCAAGGCGCAAAATAACAGCCCATGAACTGAGAAAAGTCAAGCGTGCAGCTGCCAAGATGCCACTTGCCACCAGTTTGGCCATATTTCAGAGCTGCAACATCACTGGAGTGCCCAAAAGCACAAGGTGTGCAATACTCAGAGACATGGCCAAGGTAAGAAAGGCTGAAAGACGACCACCACTGAACAAGACACACAAGCTGAAACGTCAAGACTGGGCCAAGAAATATCTCAAGACTAATTTTTCAAAGGTTTTATGGACTGATGAAATGAGAGTGAGTCTTGATGGGCCAGATGGATGGGCCCCTGGCTGGATTGGTAAAGGGCAGAGAGCTCCAGTCCGACTCAGACGCCAGCAAGGTGGAGGTGGAGTACTGGTTTGGGCTGGTATCATCAAAGATGAGCTTGTGGGGCCTTTTCAGGTTGAGGATGGAGTCAAGCTCAACTCCCAGTCCTACTGCCAGTTTCTGGAAGACACCTTCTTCAAGCAGTGGTACAGGAAGACGTCTGCATCCTTCAAGAAAAACATGATTTTCATGCAGGACAATGCTCCATCACACGCGTCCAAGTACTCCACAGCGTGGCTGGCAAGAAGGGGTATAAAAGAAGAAAAGCTAATGACATGGCCTCCTTGTTCACCTGATCTGAACCCCATTGAGAACCTGTGGTCCATCATCAAATGTGAGATTTACAAGGAGGGAAAACAGTACACCTCTCTGAACAGTGTCTGGGAGGCTGTGGTTGCTGCTGCACGCAATGTTGATGGTGAACAGATCAAAACACTGACAGAATCCATGGATGGCAGGCTTTTGAGTGTCCTTGCAAAGAAAGGTGGCTATATTGGTCACTGATTTGTTTTTGTTTCGTTTTTTGAATGTCAGAAATGTATATTTGTGAATGTTGAGATGTTATATTGGTTTCACTGGTAAAAATAAATAATTGAAATGGGTATACTGTACTGTATATTTGATTTTTGTTAAGTTGCCTAATAATTATGCACAGTAATAGTCACCTGCACACACAGATATCCCCCTAAAATAGCTAAAACTAAAAACTACTTCCAAAAATAGTCAGCTTTGATATTAATGAGTTTTTTGGGTTCATTGAGAACATGGTTGTTGTTCAATAATAAAATTAATCCTCAAAAATACTAATTTGCCTAATAATTCTGCACTCCCTGTATATGGGAGGATCTAGCAAATGTTGACTGGCCGAACATCTGAAGCATCTGAAAGGCGGTACAAAATGCAAAAGATAGAATTTGCCAGCTTCAAAAAGATGGTCAATGTGTTTGTTAAGCATTTCCAGATACGAACTTTTGGTTTCTTCCATGTCAGATTTTGATATGCGACTGTGTCTATGCAGCCACTGTGTCTGAATCCACTTCTATAGGCTGTCTGCGTGCAGCTTCAAGCTGGATATGTACGCAGCAAAAAGAGGCTCAACATGGAGGACAGGTCTCAAGGTAGGTTCCTCTCTCCCATTCTATATTATTATTGAAGTGGTATTAAACCCAAAAACAAAACATGTCGAATGTTTCAGATTACCAATCCATTAATTTGGTGGGGGCAGTCAGTTTTCTTTATTTAGGCTTTTTTTTCATTATTTTTATCTGGTAATCTGGCCAGTAACACACCTCCTGTCTTAGGGCGTTCCCAATCTGGATCGAGAAGCAGCAGAGACACCTTTAAACATCAGCACTGTCAGCCTGGGGAAAGGGTAGAATGTGTAAGGTGGACTAGCAGATTTAAATGGCCTTCACTAACAAAAAAAAGCCAGATTTCAGCCAACATTTTTAAAGCAGTTACATCAAAATTTATTTATATTATTTATAGTGGTAAATAGTTTGTCTTAATCCTCTAACTGTCACTTTTGCTGGACAGCTTGGTCTGTTAAAAGAAGGGGAAAATAACCAGCTCATTGCGGTAAATTACCACATTAACCACTTTAGGACCGGAGGATTTTCCTGCTTTACGTCCAGGCCACTTTTTGCAACTTGGCACTGTGCGACTTTAACTGAGAATTGCGCAGTCATGCAACGCCATACCCAAACGAAATTTACGTCCTTTCTTTCCCACAAACAGAGCTTTCTTTTGGTGGTATTTGATCACCTCTGCGCTTTTCATTTTTTGCGATATTAATAAAAAAAGAGCGACAATTTTGAAAAAATAACAATATTTTTCTACTTTGACAGTTAAAAAATATCCAATATATTAAATTTTTGTCATATATTTAGGCCAAAATGTATTTAGCTACATGTCTTTGACAAAAAATTCTCAATGAGCGTATTTTTAACCCATTCCTGACCAGGCCATATTTTGCGATTCGGCACTGCGTTATTTTAACGGACAATTGCGCGGTCGTGCGATGCTGTACCCAAATTAAATTTATGTCCTTTTTTCCCCCACAAATAGAGCTTTATTTTGGTGGTATTTTATCACCTGTGCAATTTTTACTTTTTGCGCTATAAACAAAAAAAGAGCGACAATTTTGAAAAAAATAACAATATTTTTCACATTTTTTTATATGAAATTCCCCCCCCAAAAAATATGTAAAAATTTAATTTTTTTTAACATTTTAGGCCAATTTGTTTGGTAAAAAAAATCACAATAAGCGTATTTTGATTGGTTTGCGCAAAAGTTATCGCAGCTACTAACTACGGGAAATGTATGTCATCTTTATTGTTTTTTTTTTAACTAGTAATGGTGCCGATCTGCGATTTTTTTTGCGGGACTGCGACATTGCGGCAGACAGATCGGACCCCTAACTGACATTTTTGACACTTTTGGGGGTACCAGTGACATTACTACAGTAATCAGTGCTATAAATATGCACTGTTACTGTAATAATGACACTGGCAGGGAATGGGTTAACTTTATTGGTGATCAAGGGGTTAAATATATGCCTGGTGCTTACTGATGTGTGTGGGGGGAGGGCACTGTGTGACACAGGCACAGATCGCAGGTTCAGCTATGCTGAATCCTGTAATCTGTCCCTGTCACATAGGAGTTCCACCCGCTTTGTTTTGTTCTCACTCGATCCCAGACGATCGGGGAAGAGTGGCGGTGATCACCGCCTCTCCTCCCCTGGCCCGACTCCTGCAGTGTCTGAATACAGCAGGAGCAAACCTCCGGTGGCGCGCGCCGCCCACAAAGGGGAGGGGTCAAGCGATGTAGGTCTACGTCGCTGTACGATAACGAGCCATTTTACCGCAGTACGCTCAATGTGAGCGGTCGGCAAGTGGTTAAATAATGTGGCAATTACCGCTAAATAGTACAAATACCGCATCCGGTATTTAATAATAATTTATTTAATCCCAAACTCTTAGTGAATTGAACTTTCACAACTGATTTACCGCAAGCTTTATTTTACCACATTTTTTTGGTCGTTATTTTATTTTTATTTTTTTTAACTGTCTTTATTGAGAAACAAAGTACCAAAATACAGCAGCGGCACAATAGGTATGGGAATGAGAAGTACAGGACAATGAAACAGGATAAGCAGTATAACGTGCCAGACTGAAATCCAGGAGGACAGAGACTGATTCGGATACAAAAGGTACAGTGACTGAACGAATAGATTTTAAAACAGGGTGGGCTCCCACGGCCCACACGGGATACAACAAGATGAAGGAACAATTGTACAATATGTAATGACCGAGGGAACCCAACTGGCATCCTGAAAAGGACGTTTCTGATATACAAAGAAACAGGCATTTGGTCATTATTCAACTCTTAGTGAATTGACCCGTTGAGTCACAGGGTTAAAATAATGGAAAAAAAGATTAAAAAACGAATGTAGCCAAATGAAATACTGGCCATATATAAATTAATAATAATTTCTAGGTGGTGAATTCTATCAAAATCAGTGGTTTTCAAAAGTTAAGGAGTAGCAATTTTACCTATAAAAATAAAAACGGAACAAAACTAAATGTAAACTACAAGTAACACTAGAGCACAGAACATCTACAAATATGAGACAACTGGGTTGAGGACCTGCTGTATACAAGTTTTCATTTGGCGCCTACCTCTGACATACCTCCACTAATCTTTGTTTGGCAAAGGGCTTCACTTTTACTACAGCAGGATGGCCAGCAATAAGGTCCTCTGTGGTTATAAATAGAAGTTGAGGCATGCAGAGACCTTGCAGGAGCACAGGAATGCTGACATTCCCAAAAGGGGTATCAAAATGCCAAAACCAGACATTGACTACACTGGAAGACCAGGAAAATGTTATAGTCAATGTACAAGTATCTTTTAGCTGATCTACGTTGAATGTTAAAGTATAACTAAAGGCAAATCGTTTTTTAGTTTTGGATAGAGTGGAGAGGGATTACAACATCTGTCAGTGTTTATTGTTGTCTGTGCCCCCGTTAGGGAGAATCTCTATTTGTCCTGTTCACCATTATCATTGCCAGTAAATGTAAAAGAAAATCCTAATTTTTTGATGTTCCCTAGAAAGTAATAGAGAGGAAATGTTCCAATGGGGACACTAGTTCTGGTGACCGGAGGGTCCTCAATGATTTATCTTAGGGATTTCCTCTATCTTCCTGTTGGATATGGGACAGGAAGTGAAGGGAAATTTCCACAATTTTGACACTGACACAGATGGCGAAAAAAAACTCTGACAGGGGTTATAATCCCCCCTTACTCTATCCAAAATGAAAAAAAAAAAAAAAAGGTTTGTCTATAGTTCTACTTTAATATAAAGAACTAGGTAATGACTCTCCAACAAGAAAAATAGTTTTTTTTATTAAACACTGAATTAGGTTCTTTGTTGTAAGGGGTGATCAGACTTTACAATTCTCAGCCAAGAGAGTGAATTCAAAGGGGGATCAAATGAATAAATGTATCCACCTCTAACTAGTAGCATTTATCAGTATAGTGATTAATTCAAGGAATTATCCTGACTGCCACTGAAAGAGCCAATACATTTTTATGCTGTGAAAATACACAGACAGCTGCCACAGTGAGAATTCTATCTTGCCCTTTTCTTAATTAAACAATTTTGTGTAGAAATTGGTACTCTGATCTTTTTCTTAACCCCTTGACACCGACGTAACACATATATGCAGCCCCACTGCACTGGGCTCCTTTCCGTGGGGCCACATATATGCCTATCTCCCTTTGTGCTGGGAGCATGCCACACAGCAAGTTTCTAGCACAGAGACTGTGGTCTCACTAAGAACAGTAACAAGAAATATACAGCTAAATTAAACACATTCTTTTATTTACTATTTTAAGCCAGGTTTCCTTTGCTAATAAAAAACAAATCAGGACATATCCATTACCATTTAACACCAAATGAATGCTCATTTTGTCCTAAACAAAAAAAACAAGGAATAATCTACCTGGTGTCAGGCATAAAATGTTGTTTTATTAGGCTTGTAGGGGTTAATATGTTGAAAAAAAATATTTTTGAGATATAAAAAAAAAAAAAAAAACAAGATAAATCACTTCATAATTGTTTTCCTCCTGTGACCTATAATCTGTGCAATTTAAATAAAAACAAACTGCAATCTTTAAGTGGGGGGGGGGGGGGGGTAAAAGTAAAAAACTTGCATAAATATCCACACCCTTAAACTTATACTTTGTTGAATTATCTTTAAATTTTATGACAGCATACAATCTTTTGTGGTGCAAGTCTATCAGTATGACACATCTTGTCTTGGGAATCGTTTCTAACTCTTCTTTGAAAAGTGCTCCAAATCTATAAGATTTTGAGGGCATCTCCTGTGCACAGCTCTCTTTAGGTCAACCCACAAATTTTTAATTGGATTCAGGTCTGGACTCTGGTTGAGCCATACCAAAACTTTGTGGACTTCCGTCAGTATACAACTTCCTCCCAGTCGTGAACATAGATATCAGATTTTCCCAGCCGCCCCCATACAAAGCTAGCCGACAACTTAGCTTGTATACGTTTTGGAACCTTCCAGGATAAGAACTGTTTATTCAAACACAGGCACAAAGAGATATACACTTTGGGACAACCCCCCTCCCCCTTAGCAGCCAATCTACATACACATATACATCCCATAATAGGTTGATCTTAAAGAGGTTGTAAACCTCCGATTTTTTTTTTTTAAAACGAACACCTGAAAGAAAAACACATAATGAGCTAGTATAAATCACATACTAGCTCATTATGAAATACTTACCTAAGAACGAAGCCCCTGAAGTGCCGACCGCTTACCTGTCCATGGGCGACATGTTCTGTCCCCCTTCTTCCGGGTTTGCGGCATCCGGCCATCTGATTGGCTGGAGCCGCGATGACTTCACTCCCGCGCATGCGCGCGGGAGCCGACGGTAATGGCACGGGGCTCTGAAGGAACAGCACGAGCAGCTGTTCCTTCAGAGTGCATGTACCAGTGATGTCACTGGCTGCATGCAAAGTAAATATCTCCTAAACATGCACCGTTAAGGCAGACAGAAACAATAGAACAATGGGATACAGGCACTTACCAATAACAAACCCCACCCCACCTCACTATCTAGCAAGGGTCTATGAGAGACTCCAACAATATTCAAGCAATCTGAAAAGTCAAATTGTTTATCTTTATATATTTCTTGAAGGATATTGTTCAGAAATATAATTTTCCCAAGTTACAGAGGCCTTTCATTCGTTCAACACAAACCACCTATAAGGAACCCAGGACAACTGGGGTAACACGAAATGCGGTGTGGTTGTGCAACAAGTCTGATTAATGCAGACCCGACTGGGGTTCTTGGTCACCCTGTGCCCTAATAGACACAGGGTGACTTACACATAAGAGGGGCGGGAAATCTGGACAAGAAGTATCCCAACCTCTCTAAAGTAATCTGGATTCCACAAGCCCCCCACCCAAAGTGACTCCTGTCACATATGGGTTCAAAGATGTTGACAACAGATGCTGCCTTCTACTGGGGAAACAAATTGTACCCACAAATAGTAGGGGGACATGGGATAAGGTTTCCTGATTAACCAGGAATTAAACGTCTATTAAAAAACATAATGCAACTTTAGGTTGTTGCAGTAAACAACTGGACCAAAACAGAGGCAAAGCCTGAAGTACTCTCAAACCAGAATGGACTGATGTGGAGTCAGGTATAGATGGCCAGAGTGATAATATCACTTAAGACAGACAATGCAATTCATGTGGTCCTACTACACGGGAGTAAATCTTGATAGGTGGAAGCAAGAGTGAGAAGGATGCGCAGTGTCCTATGCTGCGAGTGACATCAATGCTAATGTCTCAAGGCTGATAACGTTATCTCAGTACAAAAGGTTGGGATCGGGAAGGCTTCAATTCTCAAACCTAATTCCTGAGAGGCGAGCTGTGAGTTAATTTCAGCTGTTTCAGTGTCCTCCAAGGCAGTACCAAGGAATAGCTGATCTGGATAGCTGCTGTGTAGAGGCCAGATCAAACAGTGTAAAAGTCTTGATTGAAGAGAAAAAACAACCACAATGCACCAGGTATGTTAATAAATGTTTTTTCAGAAGAGAAAAAAAATTGTAAAAATGTAAACAAAGGTTTCCTCTGCACAGCTGAGGAGAAAGCATCCAAACTCCTAGAATACTAGGAAATAACTGATGGGGCTATAGTGAGCGACCTTCATTGGTTTTTCTGTTTGCTAGTGTCCACCTTCTGAAAGCTGCAACATAACCTAGGATTTCCCATATCCCTGTGTCCCTGAAAGAATGATAAAGCACCCTATATGTTTTAGGATGGGAAATCTTTATATTACAAGCTAGTGAGCAGATCTGGAGGGAATTGCATAACTTAATCCCTGTTAACTGACAAGCTGATGATTTTTAAACCTCCTCATTACACATTATACTATCAACTGGGGTTACGTTTTCACCATATATGATATGATATATGTCAGACATGGGTCTTTACCCGCAGACATATTCACAGCTCACCAATAATCCAGTAAATTACACATTCTTGCCTAATCTAGTTTGAGGTTTTGTTGCTGCACATTAAATCTTTTTAATTCAGGGATTTAACAGCTGAACATTTTTGATTCTGGCAAATCTCTTAAAATAGAAAATAGCCTGAAGCCTCATGTCAGGTAACTGATGTTCAGAATCACTTGAAAAGGTCATCAGAAGGGCACATCACTAACTATATGGAAATCTCATGGTGCTTCCCCGCTTAAAATTGATTTCTCCTTGTAGGTGGCGATGGGCACAGTTAGATCTTTTCTGATTATCCACTACTTTCTGGGACAACGGTGGTCCTCCAATCACCAACAAGCTTCACCAGGAACTGATAGAAGTCACAAGACTTCTATATACTGCTGATGGGAAAAGGTATTTAGCTGTTTATATTTACTAAAAGCATTGCATTTTCATGTTCTGGTACTGTTGGAGACCAGATATAGTGAATGCAGGGCCCTGGGTTTAGTAACACTTTAAATAGGGTACTACAACCACACACCAGGGGCGCAACTAGATGCTTCAGGGCCCCGCTGCAAGAAACCA
This sequence comes from Pelophylax lessonae, assembly GCF_965119305.1. Taxonomy (NCBI): domain Eukaryota; kingdom Metazoa; phylum Chordata; class Amphibia; order Anura; family Ranidae; genus Pelophylax; species Pelophylax lessonae. The sequence goes on along the minus strand of NC_138779.1, from coordinate 47,443,618 downwards.
TGAGGGGCCCCCCTTACTCCCTTTATTAAGGTCCCCTAGTGGGCCACAGTGCTGCTGTCTTAGGGTCGCCAGAGCACAGTCGCAAGTGCAATCTTTGCAACCCTGGTAGTTCTGCCACTAGTGTCAGTAGTTTTTTATTTTTGTTGTTTTTTTTTTTTTACCATTTTATTTTTTTTAACAATTTCATTTTTATTATTTTTTACATATTTTTAGGACCCCCCGCTGGGGGCTTTGGTAAAATATCAGGGGTCTCACTTTTGAGACAGAGAAGAGGACTGAGGACAGATTCTTCAGTCCCTTTCACTGCAGCCTCAGCTGCGCAGAATGAATGAACAGGAAGCTCTGTACAGAGTAAGTGATCGGTACCGATTACTGACTCTATTCATTAGGACAAGGAAGAGGCCTGCAAATTAGACATTTACCAGCCCCTTCCCACTCTCCATCCTGACAGATCCCCGCAGCAACCAGCGGTAGGTGGGAAACCCAGCAGTGCTGCTGGGGGGGGCGGGAAAGTAGACAGGGGCTCGGGACAGGGATAGGAAGGCGTGGCATGTGGAGGATGCGATGCCTTCCATTTCCTTCCTGCAACCATTAAATGTCTGCAGGAGGGAGAGGAGAAGAAACTGCATTAGGCAGCTACATCAAGGGATTGGTTCTTTTACATGCCGCCAACCCTGCCGCCCTCCTGTCCAGGCATACATGGGGGTCGCACGGGCCCCCTGGAGCATGGTGACCCCTGCGACCTCTGTACGTACACCACTGCTCTAAACTATACAATGCTGACCTGCTAATTAGTAGCACTATTACTTTAAGAGCAAAAAAGTACAAATATACATTTCTAAATAAAAACAAAATGAGTATTATTACACTTTCACCTTACCTATCCTCCTTAGGGAGATGTGTGAGATTATTTAAAGGGGTGTCACCATCAGTCATTTTTAATAAAGCAATTTAAGTCAATATCAATATTTAATCCTGATGGTTCAAGAGTATCAAGTCTATAATTCTAATTTGTCTCATTTTGGCATAGTTTCTTTGTTTTATCCTCAGTCACCTCTCCAATGTCCTTGTATTCTGTCTATACCATAAAATGTCAATAAACTGGCATCCTTATTGTGGTACTCCTTAAAGTGCTTTGAAATGCTACGTGTGTCAAAACCCTTGCAAAAATGATTCATATTTTCACGAATTATTTTTCACCAAGGAGGAACTACAAGTTTTAGATCTTAGTTTGGATTACTATCAGAGAAGGGCACATACAAGATTCGACTAGGGAACCCCACTATCAATTTCCCCATACAAGGTGTCTTCTGGGATTGGAGGCACTGGGATCGGAGGCTTCCAATCCCAGAAGACGCCTTGTATAGGGAAATGTGTAAGTGGGAGCTAGTAGTGATTAAGCACGGGCCTGCTTCAGGACATTGCGGCTGTGCTGGAGTGTTTACTGCTTGACATTCCTTCATGTAATCATTTTAAAAATAAAACATTATCGCTACAGTATAGCGCTATTTGATTTCTTCCTTTGCTTTTGATATATATTTATGCCAGAGCTTGTTGATGGAATTAAGGCCAAGTGTTATACTTTCACAGCGGGGACAATGTTATTGAAAGTGGCCGGCGGGAACGCAGAGCTCCTGTGAGATCCGATGTTGAGATCGTCGGCTCTCCAGAGTGGAATGTACTGAACCCTTGCGATATCTTTATCGTGAGATCATATTGGTCTAGTAAGCTGTCCCCTTATCTGACAAGCACGCTTTGGCACTGAAGCACCTTTGTAGGATTCTAAGTCTGAGCACTTTTTTCGAGCACCTGGATGGACTTTTCACTATAGAATGATGAACTTCTGCTTGAAATTCTTTTTATTCACTTTAAAGTGGAGTTCCACCCTATTTTTATACTTACCTCCATCTTCTCGCTCCGGGTCACCTGAAAAAGAAATGGATAATCGCATATTTTTTTTTTTTTTACTTACCTCGTAGCGAAGAAAATATACTTACCTTACTTCCTTCTTTCTCCTTCCTCGGCCGCGGCCCGTCGTCACTTCCTGGCTCTGCAATGATTCCTGGGAGCTGGACATCATAGCTCCCAGGAATCATTGCGCCTGCACCGGCCCCGACGTCAGTTCCGGGTCGCGCGCGTCATCCCCTTCTAAACAGCTTCTGGGCATGCCCAGAAGCTGTGGAGGGATGACGCGCGCGACCCGGAAGTGACGTCGGGGCCGGCGCAGAGCATCGTGGGACCAAAGAAGGCGGAAGAAGACGCCGAAGAGGATCTCGCTGGCTTCAAGCTGCCCACATCTGAGATGGCAGCGCTGGACAAGACGTTTGCAAGGTAAGTATTTGTCCTAACAGGTAAGTGCAACCCGGGACAGATCAGAGGCTAGCCATTGTGGAATGCACTAGCCCTGACTGTCCCGGGGGTATTAAAAAAAAAAAAAAAAAATCCAGGGTGGAACTCCGCTTTAAAGATATGAAATTATTATTTATATAATTTATACATTTTTGTTATATTTCAACCTTGCACTTTTTATTGCGGTTTTACATAATATGCAGTTGCACAATTTATCAAATATTGTTCACTACTGTATATCATTTATATATTAATTGTTCACTTTATGATGTGAGAGATATTTCGAGATAGCGCACTTTTCTTTTTAGTATTTTCCATTCCCTGTAATTCATCTTTAAGTTGTGCTACTTGACAGCAGGCCACTGTATTGGAAATCTAACAACGTGTTTGCCTATGCAACAAAAGTAAAGATTCACATACATGATGACAGATCAAGGGACACCGTGAAGGTGGGAATTTTGGTGCAGGGCCTAACCCTAAGCTATTATGTTACAGGCAAAGGTCTTCGATATAGGGAGGAAGGAAGGTAAATTACTATCTGTAATAAGATTGTGCTCCCTATGTTTAAAATGTTGGCAACAATACAAAGCTTGTTTTGTCACTGGACCATTGCCAGAGTTTAAATCCCTGCCTGCAGCAGCTCACACTGTTACAGAGAGAGCTTGTCATCTACATTTTAAATGAGCATTAGGAACTTTACACTATTGTATACTGAAAGAGCTTTATCATCACCTTTTACATGTTCCAGAATTATATCTGCTTTATCTAGAAACTCAAAGTGATTTATGGGCTTCCTTGTGCTAAAAGGGGGGGGGGGGATTTTCCAATTATTTTCATATTAGGCACTTTCAGGTTATAACAAATTACACCATTAAACATACCACAGAAAAGGAAACGATAATAATATACTGCTCATTTTTTGTCAGACCACCACATTTAAAGTAAAATATAATTTTCACTAATATCTTGACTACTATCAACTCTAGAGGAAAACTCAATCTATAGAAAAAAACTTCAAAATGGACAGTGAAAGGAGAAGCCGCAAACTAAGCAAACTTTTCTGTTACTCAGCTATCTCTTCCTATCATGCTCCTTGTTAGCACATGCACATTGAAACATACCTGATTGACTTCTTGCACTGTTTCTCCTTCTCCTAGTCTGAGATCTACTGTACAAGGAATACATGAGACCGACACCAGGTCAAATTCAGGTACTTACACTGTTTGTATATAAAAAAAAGAAAAATTATTTTAATATTGTAATGACACATCTTGCATTAACCTGTGTGTTTAATACCTGGCTGTGTGGAGCTACATTTTTAAGATAAGCTTGCCACAAACAAGGGCAATTCGAACCGATCATCAGATGAAAAAAAATGATTCTTAGTGCACACTAGATCAGGTGTCACTTCATGGTGGGCCGCGGTCCAGACACAGACTGAGTGACAGTCCCATCTAGACTGTGGCTGCACCACTTAGCAGCCTGGGTGGACTCCTCTCCTGTGTATCTTCGCCCGCCTGCCACCACTGCTGCTGCTGTCTACCTCATAGCAGGGCAGAGGGCTGGATACAGCAGGTCTACTTATTCACTTGAATGTTAAAATGAAGTGTTGGGCAGTTCTTGCTCTCTGTGTAGACCCGCCGTATCTCCAGCCCTCTGTGAAGGGAGGGAGGGACCTGTAATAACAAGAGGGGCTGTGCTTTAATGGGGGACTGTGATATAAGGGGGGAGGCATTGATGTGGGAAGGGGATGGAACTGTGAGATGGGGGGGTCTGTAAATGCAAGGGGAGCTGTGATGTAAGGAGGGAGGAGCTGTGATATAAAGGAGGACCGTGATGTGAGGAGGGGGGAATTGTTATGTGAAGGGGGAGCTGTGATGTAAGGGGGGCTGTGATATGAAGGAGGGGCTATGATGTGAGGAAGGGGCACAGTGATTGCAAGGGAGACTGATGTAAGGGGGGCTGTGATATGAGGAGGGGAGGAGCTGTGATGTGAAGTATCTGAGTCATAAAAAAGAAATGAGATTCAGACCTCTGCAGGAAGGAACTATTAGTAACCGGACCTTAGATCTTATTACAGACCTGTATCCTACCCTGCTGTATAAATGGATAATCCTGATTAGTTGTGAACTTATATAGTGATATACAAAATACTGCGCTGAAGCAAAGTGACACACACCTCTCTGTGCACTCTAAACCAATATTGGTGCAAATGTAAATTATAAATTAAAAATAAATGTAAAAATAAAAAAATATAAAAAATATAAAAGTCTCTTGAAAGCCACAGAGGAAATAGAAAGTTCTTATATTCCTTGAAATGCTTCACACCTCCACCAAGCTGGTTACACCCAGTGTGCACAAACCGCTTACTGAAACTAACAGACCCCTTAATTACAGGGGGTCGGTTACAGCCATATTCCCAGTAGGTTATGGACAAAGCGATTCAGCAATAATAAGCAAGGCACTGTTTGTCTTCCAATGCTACCGATAACTTCCAGTTGATACCTCTCTATATTCTCATACCCATATGAATGTATAACAGCCTGTATTTCACCATTTAGATTTGCAGGGATGTAATAGGAAGATAAGAGAAGGTTCTCATGGTGTAGTATCAGATTAGTAAATTATTCAGACAATACAGGTTGCACTTACATAAAATCTTCTTGAAATAATCAGTAAAACAAGCAGGTCGCGGTTCCCAATAAGTAAACGCGGCATCCGCGTTCCAGCTGCGTTCCACAGGAAACCAGAAGTTGGGTATTACGATCCCACATCCCGACACGTTTCATCAGCGCGTAGCCAACATCATCAGGGGTCAAGGCCATGACCCCTGATGACGTTGGCTACGCGCTGACGAAACGCATCGGTTTACGTTGCTGCTCATTGTTTGGAATCAATTTCCACACACGCAACATATTTAATTCATCATAGTTTATTTATATATACACAACAGTTACATATTTATCATTTATAAAACATCACTTCACATATACACAAAATCAATTATGTTTTGTGCAGGTGTTTTGGTGCTTAACACTAATTATTCCAATCCTGATTAGTTGGTCATCAACTTATTTTCTTGGTTTAAGTGCAATATTTTGTCTACACACTATTTTGTTCTATGACCACATTACTAAATTTGTAAAATGTGAAATTTCAATAAATATTTATTAAAGAAAAAAATCACAAAAAACTACCTTTAGGGAAAACTACATGTCAAACTGACTGGCATATCCACTAATATAGGCAGCTAAGGTTATATGCAAATCTCCACCTTTCTTGTCAAGCTTCTCTCGGTGCCTTGATGGCCAGCTTTAATAACTAATATTGATGCTCAGGATGTAGGAAAGGTAGGGTAAATTCTACCCCTTATAGAAGTAGAGATCTGCACATGAATTCAGCTGTCCCTGTTTTGATTATTATGTGTTTTAAATTATGTACTCAGTTCATATTTCAATGTTTTTGTTAAAGTTTCAAGAAAGATACAGTCATTGATTAATATCAGATACAACAGGCAAACAGTAGGAATGTTTAGTAGCATTGTGCGATAAGTGGACAGTCATTTGCAGTTTATTCATTAAGCAGCATCCAAAAGATGCAGAATTATAAGATGGTTACATGCGTACGGTTTCAGGTTCAAACATAATGAAAAAATTAAACCAAGTAAAGATGGACGGACAAAACAGTCCAAAAAAGAGAGTATCTACTCTATGTAATGTTGACAGATGGAGAAAATCATCTCCAGTGCGATGAAAAAAAGACAAGATGAGGAAAAGCAAGAAAGAGAGAAGAGACAAAAGTCCAGGGATTAGGTATAGAAGATAAAAGAAACAGCACTGACACAAGCAGCAAAAAAGACTATCCACTGAGGAGGATGGGAACCAAGACCATACAGTAGTCCCCTCTTCCCCCTCAGACACCAAATGCTTCAAAGGTTCCTAAGAGTAGCAGTTTTCATTTCTAGGTGGTATTGTGTTATCCAAGGTTCACAGATGTTCAGAAACTTTTTGTGCTTATCATCTAGGATACTGAAAGCTTTACATTGACCGTATTATTGTCTACTTTGTGATAAACTTCAGGAAATGGAGTAAGTTGTTTCTTTCAGATCCCACCAGGTGTTAACCTGCTGGAAGCAAAATATGATGGGAGAGCGCTTGCTATTTCCTACTCAACAGATCAGTCACACAATGTGGGATAACTTGCCAGGGGTGCTTGAGGATGTCCCTGCAAAATATTATCTTGAAGAAGATAACTAGGTATGGATGTTTTTACTGATTGGATAAAGTGAAACGCATCACAAAGTTACAGTCCACTTCATCCAATCAGAGAATGTTTTGCATTCAATTAGAAAATGCAAAGCATTCTCTGAATGGCGCCTATGCTGAGCATCCAACCTCATGTGTTCAGATGCAGTGACAAATGGACATGTCTACCAAATATGCAGCATGTACCCTACAGGTGGGGGCTCAGTTTGGTGGAGGGTAACTAAAGTAAAGGCTGGGCAGCTTGGTAAGGAAGATGTGGAATATTCAAGAGTCCTATACCCTCTTCTGTGGAGCTATCAAGGAAGCTAGCCTTTTATAATAGAAGAGAAGTCACCAAGCTCCAGGGTTTTAGCTGATTTTAAAGATTCGATAGAGGTCACAACCTCTTCCATGGTAACATTAGCATTCAGGAGAACCAATGCTTCTGGGGAAGTTCCAGGTCTTGGGACTTACGCTCAACTTGCAAAACCTAGAAAATTATGAGTTTAGAGTACAGTTGCTTTTTTTTTTTTTTTACCCACTTAAGCCCCGGAGGATTTGGCTGCTAAAAAACCAGGGTTTTTTTTTGCGATTTTTTACTGCGTCACTTTAACGGACAATTGCGCGGTCGTGCGACGCTGTACCTAAACGAATTTGACGTCCTTTTTTTCCCACAAACAGAGCTTTCTTTTGGTGGTATTTGATCACCTGTGCGATTTTTTGATCATGCGCTATAAACAAAAAAAGAGAGAAAATTTTGCAAAAATAACAATATTTTTAACATTTTTTTAAATGAAATTCCCCCAAAAAAATGTAAAAATCAAAATTTTTTAACATTTTTGGCCAATTTGTTTTATGCTACCTATGTTTGGTAAAAAAAATCGCAAAAAGCGTATTTTGATTGGTTTGCGCAAAAGTTATCGCGTTTACTAACAAAGGGAAAGATTTTTCTCATTTTTGGTGTTTTTTTTTTTTAACACGTAATGGCGGCGATCTGCGATTTTTTTTCGGTACTGCGACATTGCGGCGGACAGATCGGACCCTTGACTGACATTTTTGACACTTTTGGGGGTACCAGTGACATTACTGCAGTAATCAGTGCTATACATATGCACTGTTACTGCAAAAATGACACTGGCAGGGAAGGGGTTAACTTTATTGGACAGGGAGGGGTTAAGTGTGTCCTAGGGGCGTGTTTCTAACTGTGCAGGGACATTGCTATTGGTGTAAAAGCAAAGATCCACGGTTCTACATAGTAGAACGGTCAGATCTTCACTTTTACACAGGGAGAACTGACAGGCGGCTTGTTTACATAAGCCGCTCTGTCTTTCTCCCTTCACAGGAGCGATCGCAGTGTGACTGGCGGACATCGAGTCCGCCGGTCACACGCACTGACTTGTCTGTGAACGAGCCGCGGCGAGCACGCGCCTCGGCGGGCGCGTGCTCGCCCGCAATTGGCTCGCAAGTCAGTGACAGGCGAGTGACGTATCGATACGTCACTCTGCCTGGCCAGGGCTGACCGCCGCAGTATATAGTCGTGCGGCGGTCGGCAACCGGTTAAAGAAGAATTTTTTGTAAATTCGTTTATTGAGACAGAAAAGGCATATGACCAGTCATAAGAAAAAATACAGTGAGCAGTATCGAGACAAAACAGAATACACAGCTCTCAGTCCACACATCTAACATGAAATAACAGGATAACAACGTATTCGTATTGGAACGTGAAGATGGATACAACACGACAACCTAATATAATTACATCAACCCCTGAGAACATAGCACAGAGAGATATGTGGTACCCAGTGTATACCAAGGAGCCTAAAGACCATGTCGGGGCAACCCCCCGTCATCACCGGCATCTAACATATGGCCGGCAACCGGTGCACGGGGGGCCGCGCCCCAAAGGCCACCAAATCGTTCCTCTGTCACAGGGGGAACTGATATCAGCATGTCCGACTGGGAGCAAAACATGGATCAAATAGACAGCTAGGGAATTATGCCTTGAAGAACAAACCAGAAATATAGGAGACAGCAAAGAAGAAAAAAGAGAAAAAGGGTGGGGGGGGGGGACCCAGCGACGCCCGTGGCATCAGAGCAGTAGGTCACGGTATTCCGCAGTAAACGTGAATTCGTGCCAGTAGTACCAGCGCTTCAAAAATTTCTGGTTCCCCGCTCCGTTGCCATCAGGACTTCCATTTCATTGATGCATTTAACTTTACGGAGCCACATGGCTGCAGTCGGGGGCTGAGTCTGCTTCCAAGGGGGGGGGGGATGCAACTTTTCGCTGCCGTGAGCAACAACGGTAGGATGGACTTCCTATAGGACGCCCTCGGAAACTCGTGATGGTGGAGAAGGAAAAGAGCAGGGTCCAGCGTCAGAGAATGGTCCGTGAATTTTTGGGCGATGGTACGTACCGAAGTCCAAAAAGGCTGCAGCAACTCACAAGACCAGAAAATATGGAGGTAGGTCCCCCCCTCCTTCCCACATTGCCAGCAAGTGTCAGTACAGGTCGGGAACATTTGACTCAGCCTTGCCGGGGTGTAATGCCACCGGGTCAGGCATTTGTATCCCACTTCCTGGTAGCGAGAGCAGAGCGAAGTTTTATATGCGAAAAACAGTAGGCGTTTGACATGTTGATCGGTGAAGGTCAGGCCGAGTTCTCGCTCCCAACGTGCAATGTAGGGGGGTCGAAATGGTGCCTCGGGTGTGACCAGAGCCCTGTACAACAGGGAAATAGTGTGTCGTAAAGGAGACGGGGCAGAGCAAAGTTCTTCAAAATAGGTGAGACGTCTAGTAAACAGAGGTGCCGCAGGCAGAGACTGCAAAAAATGAGAAAGTTGGACCTGCTGCCAAAAGGTGAACGTAGAGAAGGTGGCGTCGGAATGAAGGAGAGACCTAGGGACCCATGCCCCGGCCCGCACAAAGTGAAGGGCCTGGCCAAATCCGGCCTCCCTCAGGGACCAAAATCCCGGATGGCCCATGCCCGGCGGGAAATCAGGGCTGTCAACCACCGGGAGAAGAGGGGACGGCAGAGTAGCCAGTTGGCCCCCGTGGCACAACCGCCTACCGACCCGCAAAGTAGGGCCGATGGTCGGATGGTCGGACAGTTCCCTAGGAATGGAGGAAGGAGTCCACAAAGAGGACTCAGGGGGGGGCCCTACCGAGTGCCCCTCCAACCGCACCCACTGCTTCAGGGGGCCATGGCGGTACCAGTCAAGGACACGGGACATGTGGCACGCCTCATAATAGGCCACGGCATCTGGTAGAGCCATACCCCCACTCAATTTAGGCATGCGCAGGATACGCAAGGTCAGCCTTGGGGGACCTCTACGCCAAAGAAACTTCCGAAACAGTCAGTTCACCTTCTGAAGGAAGGAAGACGGGACGGCCACCGGCAAAGCCTGGAACACATATAGTAGTATTCAGTTTAATGATATTGCAACGCCCGAACCAGGAAAACCTGCCCTCGTGCCAGTCATTGAGATCTTTCTTAATCTGTGCCAGTAAAGGCGGGAAGTTACACTCAAAAGCCCTGTCGAGGCACAGAGATCCCCAGGTACCGAATATGAGAAGACCCCCATTTAAAGGGGAAGTCCTGAAGGAGAGTGAAGAGAGCGGGCGAAATCGCGACTGCCAGAGCCTCTGATTTTGTCTGGTTTATCTTACAGAACGAAAGGGATTCATAAATGCGGAACTCCCGCATCAGATTGGGCAGAGAGGTAAGAGGTTTAGTGAGAAAAAAGAGGAGGTCATCCGCATATGCCGCCACCTTAGGGGATAGCGTCGGGGAGACCGATACCCCAGCAACATCAGCATTGGCCCGCAACATTCGCAGGAAGAGCTCTAGGGTCAGAACAAAAATCAGCGGGGAGAGGGGGCAACCCTGTCGAGTCCCATTAGAGATCTCCAGGGGGTCAGACAGAAAACCATTGACCCGCACTCTCGCCGAGGGGGCTGAGTATATAGCCTGCACCCAAGACATAAGTTGCTCCCCTGCCCCCACGTGCTCCATTGTAGCGAAAAGGAATTCCCAATTCACCCGATCAAATGCCTTCTCCGCGTCCGTGGATAAAAGCAAGGTCGGGAGGCGGCGGGTACAGGCAAGGTGAACCAGGTCAAGCGCTTTAGTGGTATTGTCACGGGCTTCCCGAGAAGAGACAAAGCCCACCTGGTCGTCATGGATCAATTGCGGTAACAGCGGGGCCAACCTAGAGGCCAGGACCTTAGTAAAGAGCTTTAAATCAACGTTCAAGAGCAAAATAGGCCTGTAGCTGGTACAGACCAGGGGGTCCTTTTCCTCCTTCGCGAGAACCGCGATATGTGCTCTGAGCGAATCCGTCGGGAACGCCGCTCCCTCACCCGTAGCGTTGTATGCAGCAAGGAAATGAGGGGAACGGAGGTCTAGAAAGCAATTATAGTATTGGATGGAGTAGCCATCCGGGCCCGGAGCCTTCCCCGGCTGCGTCGCCTTCAGAGCCATCAAGAGTTCATCAGATTGTAAAGGTTCATCCAACTTCTCTACCTCCTCCACAGGAAGGGAGGGGAGGCCTGAAGCGCAGATGTACGAACGGATCGCATCGATCCTCTCCGCCCGGAGAGGTAAAGAAGAATTTTGATAGAATTGCCTCACTGGTATTTGTATGCCCCTTGAAGACATGTGTGAAACGTGTAGGGTAGAGGTTTAGCAGTGACGTCACCACACCTGTTGGCTTCTTGGAGAGGCACGGAAATTCTATCCTTGTCTCTTTTGTGCACATGTGAGTACCCTTTGTTTTATGCTACATATGTTTGGTAAAAAAACCCCGCAAAAAGCATATTTTGATTGGTTTGCGCAAAAGTTATCGCGTTTACTAACAAAGGGAAAGATTTTTGTCATTTTTTTAACGCGTAATGGCGGCGATCTGCGATTTTTTTTGCGGTACTATGACATTGCAGCGGACAGATCGGACCCTTGACTGACATTTTTGACACTTTTGGGGTTACCAGTGACATTACTACAGTAATCAGTGCTATAAATATGCACTGTTACTGTAAAATTACACTGGCAGTGTACACTGGCAGTGAAGGGGTTAACTTTTTTTGAGAGGGAGGGGTTATGCGTGTCCCCAGGGGCGTGATTCTAACTGTGATTGGCTGTGGCTTGAGGTGTAGGAACAGTGATCAACGGTCCTACCTAGTAGAACCGTATGATCACTATTCCTACACAGGGGAGAATGACAGGCGGCTTGTTTACATTAGCCGCCTGCCTTTCTCCCTCTCCACCAACGATCGCGAGACGATCGGGTCCGCCGGTCACACGCACGGGGGGGCCCGTGACCGTGCGGGAGCGCGCCTCTGGCGGCGCGCGCTCGCTCCCGAGATCCTCACGGGCTAGCGACGTAGTACTACGTCACTTTGCCTGTGAGGGGCTGACCGCCGCAGTAAATAGTCGTGCGTCGGTCGGCAAGCGGTTAACTGCTGGTCTAATGATTTAGGGGAAAAAAACACTTGTTGACCTCCATTACCTTGTGGGTCTGTTTTTCTGGTAAGAGGCTTATCCAAACAAGGTGGTGGAGCACTGAACACTTGAGAAAGAAAAACTTATTTTTGTTTTTTTGGGGGGGATTTTTCATTCACTTATCTAGCACGTTAGACTTTATTAACCACTTAAGCCCCAGCCCTATTTCGGACACTTTTTGTTTACAAGTTAAAATCAGTATTTTTTCCTAGAAAACTACTTAGAACCCCCAAACATTATATATATTTTTTTAGCAAAGGCTCTGGAGAATAAAAGGTCTTTAAAACGCCATTTTTTTGGAAAATTTTTGAAAAATCACATTTCACTGCATTTAAAAAATACTAAACAGTAAAGTTAGCCCATTTTTTTGTATATTGTGAAAGATGATGTCACACCGAATAAATAGATACCCAACATGTTACGGTTTAAAATTGTGCCCCCCCCAGACAAACTACGGTCAATACAGATCTCGATAGGCGACGCTTTAACTTTTTTTAACGGTTACCAGTTTAGAGTTAGAGTGTAGCTCTTTTTTTTTAATTATTGCTCACGCTCTGGCGATCACGGCGATACCTCACATGTGTGGTTTGAACAGCGATTTCATTCACGGCTCGACTTCCGTATAGGTTTTTTCTTGTGCGCGAGCTAACGGTGAGGGGGGGGGGGGGGCTGATCATTTTTTATTGCTGTCACAAGCAATGTAAACATCCCTTGTGACACCAATATGCAGTGACAGGTACTCTTTATGGAGGGATCAAGGGTCTAAAAGACCCTCGACCCCTCCACTACACTTTCATGTATGCAAAACGCCGAAAACTGCGTTTTTGCATACAGCCGTTTTTTTAAAACTGCCGCCTTTTGCAGCAGAGTAACCCGGAAGTGACGTCGTGGACGCCGCCTCCGGGTTACGTCATCGGAGACCCGATCAAAGTTGAGGAAGGCGGCGGGAGGGGCGGAGGTCCCCTCCCACTCACCCAGGTAACGATCGAGCGGCTCCCGGCCCGCATCAGTCGTTACCGACGGAAAGCTGACCGTCGGCTGTTAACCACGGTAACGGGATGGTGTCTCTAGCTAGAGGCATCATCCCGGTATAACACCGCAAAGTCTGCCGACGTAGATCTACGTTAGTATGCGGTAAGTGGTTAAGTAGTTTACTTAGTGCTGCACTTGTTGCCAACAAACGGCAGTGTTATATACAAACTCAAATGAAGCATGTATGGTACCAAATCTAGTCAAAACTGTCCATGTGTACAGGAAGACCAGACGGTGTGAACACAAGTCTAAAGATTACTAAAAGTAAAGATAGAACTGAAAGAAAGAAGTCCCGAAGGAGAGCCAAATATGTAGATGGATAAAACCAAGAGTCTTTAGCTGACTCTGTATAGTGGAGATGAGGCTGCCTCTGGAGCAGGCTGGGAACCCCACTACTGCAACAAACAATCAAGAGGCGCCAAGCTGCCAAAAGTGTAGTACAGTTTATTAGATGATTGACATTAAAAACATCAGTATTGCACTCACAAGATATCCAAAAAGACAGGCATGTGTTCTCTCAAATCAGTCCACTCGAAGGGTTCTGGTCTGTGCTGTGGCAACCGTGAAGCTGGATCCACCAGAGGAGGAGATGCAGGGAGCCGGGTGGATGCCGGCAAACTGTGGCGGCGACACAGAGCTGTCAGACCTGGGAGTGGAATGGTCAGAATGCATTTCGGAGGCAGGACCACACCCCCTTATCAACCTCTGAGGTTGATGAAGGAAGCGCAGGCCTTCCTCTGTAATGCGTCTGCATCCCTTTAGACCAGATTTCCATTTGGGAGTATCCGACCAAAAATGAAATTTTTGTTGCAGGGGATGCTAAAAATCTGATTTGTATCTTACTGCAGACTGGGAAAATCAGTGAGCAGATCACAAAAGCAGGAAATTAAATATTCAGGGGGCGTCCTGTGCACATCTGGATGTGGTGTATCTGGACTTTGCAAAGGCCTTTGACATCGTTCCCCACAAGCGCTTACTGTACAAACTAAGGAATGTAGGTATGGACCATAGGATGAGTACCTGGATAGAGAACTGACTCCAGGGGAGAGTCCAGAGGGTGGTGATTAATGGGGAGTACTCGGATTGGGCGGGTGTGGAAAGTAGGGCCCCCCAAGGTTCTGTCCTGGTACCAATCCTGTTTAATTTATTCATAAATGATCTAGAGGAGGGGATATCTAGTACAATCTCAGTATTTGCGGATGATACTAAACTAACCATGCCAATATCTTCTATGCAGGATGTGGAAACCTTACAAGCGGACCTGAACAAAATAATGGGGTGGGCAACTGCATGGCAGATGAGGTTTAATGTTGAAAAATGTAAAGTAATGCACTTGGGTGTCAGAAACACGAAAGCAAGCTACTCACTAGGGGGGAAACCTCTGGGTGAAACTAAGATGGAAAAGGATCTGGGGGTCCTAGTGGACAACAGGCTTGGCAGTGGCATGCAATGCCAAGCCGCTGCAAGCAAAGCCAACAGAATACTGGCATGTATAAAAAAGGGGATTCACTCCAGAAATAAAGAGATTATTCTCCCACTCTACAAGACTCTGGTCCGGCCGCATCTGGAGTATGCTGTCCTGTTCTGGGCACCGGTCCTCAGGAACGATGTGCTGGAACTGTAGAGAGTGAAAAGAAGGGCAAAAAAAAAAAATTAGGGAATGGAGGGCATCGGCTATGAGGAAAGACTACAAGTACTGAACTTATTCTCTCTGGAGAAGAGACAATTGAGGGGGGATATGATATCAGTGTACAAATACTGTACTGGCGACCCTACCATAAGGAACAAACTTTTTAGAGAAAGGGAATACAATAAGACACGTGGCCACTCACTAAAACTAGAGGAAAAACGGTTTAACCTTAAAATACGTAGGGGGTTCTTCACCGTCAGAGCCATAAGGATGTGGAATTCGCTTCCACAGGCAGTGGTATCAGCAGGGAGCATCGATAGTTTCAAAAAGCTATTAGATGGGCACCTTAAAGACCACAACATACAGGGGTATACAATGTACAGTTAACAGCAAACACGCACGCGCATCATAGGTTGAACTGGATGGACTGATGTCTTTTTTCAGCCTCGCAAACTACGTAACTATGTAACTAAGAAGCCCCCCTCACCCCTCCTAACATTTACCTGAGTGGTCTTTATCCAGTGATGTTGCAGGAGTGTCTATGCTGCCTGGGACTCCCCTCCTCATTGGCTGAGACAGCAGCGCAGCGCGATTGGCTCCCACTGCTGTCAGTCAAAATCCTTCAGCCAATCAGGAGAGACAGAGGGCGGGGCTTGTGTCTGAATGGACACAGGGAGCTGTGACTTGGCTCGGGTGCTCCCATAGCAAGCTGCACTCGACAGGAGGGCCAGAAGAGCCGAGGGACCTGAAAAGAGGAGGATACAGGCTGCTATGTGCAAAACCAACTGCATAGAGCAGGTAAATATAAAGTGTTTATTATTAAAAAACAAAACAAAAAGGAGACAATACAATCACTTTAACTTTATGCTGACACCCGCAATGGTTTGCAGAGCGCAGTGTGAACTGCCTGTGATTCTGATGTGGTGCAGGAACCCACACAGGAATCGCTGTGGTTCCCGCACCCGCATCAGTGTGAACCCAGCCTAAAAATGCCCACAGGCAACCAGATTGGTTAAAAATTCGTCATTCCCTGCTCTATACCAATTATATTACAGGAGAGGGAGTAACACTTTATTATATTTTTCTAGGCACAGTTATGAATAAATGTATGCTTTTTCTGATGTACAGTAAAATAAACAATCCATTCACTACAGATATAATATTATAATATTATCATCTCCACAATAAACAGACTGACTAACCACCCACAGTAATATGTACTAACACAGAAGAGAAGGTGTGGAATTATGCAGCACCTGCAAACAGGGGACATAGTTACAAACACATCATTGTCTTTGGTAGTTACCAAACAAAGAGCTTTAAATGATCAATTCTTAGCAATTCTGCATCACTTTATGAAACAAAATCTGTCAGCAACCAAAAATGTGAAACTCAGAAACTAATATTTTCTGCCAGGGCAATTAGAGGAGTTTGCCAAATCCCTCAGTTTCAGTCTTTTGACAGTAGATTTATTAGTACAATGGGCTGTTTCAACACAAAAGGTGCTAGAGGAATGATGTTTAAATACTTCACCTGTGACATAAACTTGAAAAATTCTTCACATTTTGCTAACAGCTCCTAGAAGCAATCTGTGCACTGCCCTGTATTAAGACCAGTGCAATTACAGGACAAACTGAAAAAATGAAGAGGCTATAACTGAGTTGTCAGAAATGTAACACATGGAACACACAATCACACAACAAAACTGTGTGATACACTGACTGGCAGGATTGTGGACAGAGTGTGCCATTAGTGTGCGCAGGCTATTGCATTAGGGTGTGCATCCCAGAGCACAAACACATGTGGGTGTATATCAGCAGAGCAGTGGACGCTGTCAGCAGAGCAGAGATTGGTGTCATTAGCGCAGTGGATGGTGTCAGTAGTTTTTATTTTTATTTGTATTTATTTATATTTACAATTTGTTTTAGGAGCCCCGTTGGGGGGCTTTGGTGAAATATCAAGGGTCTAAACCAGTGGTTCTCAACTCCTGTCCTTAGGACCCACTAACAGGCCAGATTTTAAGTATTAGCTTGGGAAGATGCAGACTAAAATACAGCAATCACTGAGTAGCAAATGATATCACCTATGATGTATTTCAGTAATCTTGCAAACCTGCTGTGTTAGTGGGTCCTGAGGACAGGAGTTGAGAATCACTGGTCTAAACAAAAAGAAAGGGGCTGAAGATAGAGCTTCCCCAGTCCCTTTTGCTGCAGCCTCAGCTGCACTGCATAGTGAATGAATGGGAAGTGCTCTGTTAGATCCCAAACTGAAGCATAGTAAATAGTTAAGATAGCTAAGAATGAACACAGGAGCGATCAGTACAGATCCCTTACTGTGTTCATTCATTCATTCTGAAACATCCCCTGCAGCAGTGGGCAGGAGAGGAGAGGAGGGAAGCTGGCACCACTGCAGTGGGGAGACAGGGGACGCCAGGAATCAGGGGGAATTGGCACTGCACAGACTGATTAGAGTGTGGCCAGGCATGCCTATTTTTTTTCACATAGACAAGATAAGAGGCTCCAGGGTTTATGGTGATGTGGATAAAACTAAATTTTTGTTTTCTCAGAATCCTAAAGTGGTATTAAACTCGAGATCAAACATTTATTATATTGCAGAGTACTGATTCTTAGGCTCCATTCACACCTGGGTGTTATGGGATCTCAAAACGCACTACAATGCAAAACTCAGGTTCAGGTGCCATTATTTTCAATGACACCTAAAACATAGGGCGGTTTTGCCACGTTTGTCATGGCAAATCACATTACGTGAAGCTTGTCATCCCTAAAGAAGCTCCTGTTCCTTTCTGGGCAACAATTATGCAATGTGATTTGCTGCGAATGCCATTGAAAATAATGCCACCTGAACCTGCATTTTGCCATTGTAGTGCGTATTGAGATAGCATGCCGAATTGCAGAGATTCTGCCACAATCCCAAAACGCCCAGGTGTGAAAGGAGTCTTCGATGTGGTAACTGCATTTTTAGGCTTTCTTTTTATTAGGCCTCATGCACACATGATGTTTTTCTAACTCTCCTAAACTCCTTTCCTCCTGGGCAGCAGAGTTTTGGCAGAAAAAATGCTTGATGCTTGTAAACTTGTGTAATGCATTTCGGCGTGTCAAGCACTTGGGCGTAATAATTTATTCTGGCCTTTGAAATTAGTTAATCACTTCAGCTCCGGAAGATTTACCCCCCTTCATGACCAGGCCATTTTTTGCGATACGGCACTGCGTTGCTCTAACTGACAATTATGCGGTCGTGCGACGCTGTACCCAAATAAAATTTATGTCCTTTTTTCCCACAAATAATGCTTTATTTTGGTGGTATTTGATTACTTCTGCAGTTTTTATTTTTTACGCTATAAATAAAAAAGATCAACAATTTTGAAAAACATTATTTTTTACTTTCTGTTATAAAACATATCCAATAACAATAAAAAAAATGTAAAAAATCTAATTTCTTCATCAATTTAGGCCAAATATGTATTCTGCTACATGTTTTTGGTAAGAAAAATCCTAATAAGCATATATTGATTGGTTTTCGCAAAATTTATAGCGCCTACAAACTATGGGATATATTTTTGGAATTTTTATTTATTTATTTATTACTGGTGAGAGCGGCGATCAGCGACTAATAGTGGGACTGCGATTTTGCAGCGGACAAATCAAACACCTAACTGAAACTTTTGACTTTTTTAGGGGGCCAGTGACACTACTACAGTGATCAGTGCTAAAAATATGCACTGTCACTGTACTAAAAACACTGGCAGGGAAGGGGTTAACATCAGGGTTAAATGTGTTCCTAGGGAGTGCTTCCTAACTGTGTGGGAGGTGCTTGTACTGTGGGAAGGCAGAGATCCATGTTTCTGCTTAGCAGAAACACAACATAGTTGTATATCTCTGTGGACCCTCCGCTGGATTTTTGGAGTGGTCTCCAGCTTCGGCATTTCCTTCGGGGGGGGTCCTTCGCCTTCCTGTCATCTCCCGCCAGCTGACTGACATTGAGCGCATATGCCACAGACGAGAACCGACCTGGCACAGCCTCTCTGTTGCCTATGCAGCCCTGATTAGCCCCCGGGCGGACTTCTCCCCTCCCTTCCTTGCGCCCTGGGAAGCCTACCTACATACCACATTCACGAATGCCCAAAAGGATAAGATCATTTTCTTTGCGCATAAATCATCTTTTGCCTCCAAGATACAGGAGACGGGCTACAAGATCCTCACGCGGTGGTATAAGGTACCTTCCTTGCTGCATCACTTTTCCCCCATGTATCGGATAGATGCTGGCACTGTGATGGCGCTAAAGGGACAATGTTCCATATTTTCTGGGAATGCTCACTGATTAAACCTTTTTGGCAAGCGGTGACCGACACCATCAAACAGCTTACTAATGTCGACATAACAGATGACCCAGCAGCGTGCCTGCTGCATCTCACCTGAAGGCCAGCTAAAAAATACAAATCATCTTTGACTATTCAGCTCTTATATTCTGTCAAAGCCTGTATCCCCCTTTGTTGGAGATCGACTGTCCCACCTGCGAGGTCTCTGTGGTTCTCCAAGGTTAAAAAGCTCTGGGACATGGAGGAATTGTCTGCCACTTTGTACAACTCAGAGAGTGCTTTCCAGGACAAATGGGAAACATGGGACTTCTTCACCTCCACTGACGCATACCTACGGGAGCTCCTGCGGCCCTGGCAGAGGAGAGGAGGCGGTGGGCGCGCGGGTCTGGGGGCCCGGGTACTGCTACTGTTTTCTCTCTCTGTTCCTCTTTCACACGTTCCCTTCTCCCTGCCACTGCTTCTTCCTCTTCTTGTCTTCTCCCCTTCGTGTTATACTCTAAACCTTTCTTAGTTGTCCCCCTTGTGTATACTTCAAACTATGTCTCTGCTACTTGGGACCTTCCCATCTACTCCCCTCTACTCTATATAAGTTTTTTGTCTGACTCCTTGGTTCAGAGCTTGATATCTGCTCTAGTACTGATTGGGAGTCGTTCCGTCGGTACTACATTTGTACCCGACACACGTAAATATCACAAGATTTGGTTGTCGATTGTTTGCTTTTCTTGACAGTTAATGCCTGTATAATACGGTACATCTGTCACTGCACTCTGCCTTGTTGGCATTGCGCCCACTCCTCTCCAGTTGGTCTTTTTCTTTTTTCTACCACTTTGAAGTTATGTGGAGCATTATATCGGGCAATGCTGTACGTTTTGTATTATTCCATTTTATTCAATGCACTTTTTTCTCATGTTTGTATCACAACCTTTTATTAAATAAAGAAATTAAAAAAAAAAGAGTTAATATTTGCAGTGTTGACCCTTCTTTTTCAAGACCTCTGCAATTCGACATGGCATGCTGTCAATCAACTTCTGGGCCACATCCTAACTGATGGCAGCCCATTCTTGCATAATCAATGCTTGCAGTTTGTCAGAATGTGTGGGGTTTTGTTTGTTCACCTGCCTCTTGATGATTGACCACAAGTTCTCAATGGGAGTAGGGTCTGGGGAGTTTCCTAGCCATGCATAAACCAAAACTTTTGATGTTTTGTTCCCGAGGCCACTTATCACTTTTGCCTTATGGCAAAGTGCTTCATCATGCTGGAAAAGGCATGGTTCCTCACTAAACCATTCTTGGATGGTTGGGAGAAGTTGCTCTCAGAGGATGCTTTTGTACCATTCTTTATTCATGGCTGTGTTCTTAGGCAAAATAGTGAGTGAGCCTTCTCCCTTGGCTGAGAAGCAACCCCACACATGAATGGTCTCGGGATGCTTTACTGTTGGCATGACACAGGACTGATGATAACGCTCACCTTTTCTTCTCCACACAAGGTTTTTTCTGGATGCCCCAAACAATTGGAAAAGGGATTCATAAGCGAAAATGACTTTACCCCAGTCCTCAGCAGTCCAATTCCTGTACCTTTCACAAAATATCAGTCTGTCCCTGATGTTTTTCCTAGAGAGAAGTGGTTTCTTTGCTGCCCATCTTGACACCAGGCCATCCTGCAAAAGTCTTCGTCTCATTGTGCGTGCAGATGAACTCACACCTGCCTGCTGCCATTCCTGAGCAAGCTCTACACTGGTGGTTCCCCCGATCCCGCAGCTAAATCATCTATAGGAGATGGTCCTGGCGCTTGCTGAACTTTCTTGGGCGCCCTGAAGCCTTCTTCACAATTGCAATGGAAATGTTTTTATTAGATTAAGTTCATTTTAATGGTAAAGAGGGACTTTGCAATTAATTCCAATGAATCTGATCATTCTTCATAACATTCTGGAGTATATGCAAATTGCCATCATAAAAACTGAGGCAGCAGACTTTGTGAAAAAATTTTTTGTGCAATTCTCAAAACATTTGGTCACAGCTATAGTGTGGTGTGTTGTACTGCTGTGCGGTGTTATGCAGTGCCTACATATATGCTGTGTTAAAAAGCAAAATGTCTGCATTTTACTGGAGCTCACTACATTGCACCTCCAGGTATCATGGCAGTACACACAGGGCACATAGAAAATAGGTATGTGCCCTAGTGGTGACTGGTGTTTATCCAGTGCAGAAAAACACTGTTCTAAGGGGGAGATTAACTAAAACTGGTGCACTCAGAATCTGGTGCAGATGTGCATGGTAGCCAATCAGCTTTTAACTTCAGCTTGTTTAATTAGGCTTTGACAATAAAACATGGAAGCTGGTTAGTTTCTATGCAGAGCTGTACTAGATTTTTCATGCTCCAGTTTTTGTAAAGAATCCCCAATGTGGCACCAAGTCCTCAGTCAGGTAAAGCCGGGTACACACGGGCCAAATATCAGGAGACAATGTTAAAAACATAAAAAGAAATGGTCGACATTCGGCCCGTGTGTATGTCAGTCTGTCGGATGTGCATGCTGGAAAACCAGCAGCCGACCTACTCCCAATCAGTGCTCCTAGCTAATGGCAGAGACGGCTGGTCAGAGTGTTCTGCTGTTCTGCTTGAAGCCCTCCTGCTTGGAACTGTGTTTGTTTACTGACTTGTTGAGTAAAAGTGCAGGACAAACCTGGTTGGGCTGTTCCTTGGTGTTCTTGTCTTGCATGGTTTACTGCTGCCAATACCGGTTGAGTATGTCCCCTATAGGAATAATAATAATAATAATAATAATAATAATAAAAAGGCTTACTTTAATCCAACAATATTAACAATTGGGAATAATAGCAAAAGATACAAAAAAATTCCACCTCTCACTAAAAGTAAAAAGAATTAAAGCCAACTGGCTTCTTTTGAACGGAAAAATCAGCTTTTGAGCAGCACTCGCGCCAATGGCTGCAAGCGCTGATCAGTGTATTCGGGGGGGGGGGGGGGGAAGGAATACCCTTGTCAACATTGCTTGCCAACATCGCTTGTGTTTATGCAGCGATCTGTCAGGTTTTTTCAAACCCACTGATTGAAAAAAAAAAAAACCTGAAAGTGTGTACCCAGCTTTAGAGAGTCAGGGTGTCTCAGAAGTAAAGATAGGCAGAGATTTGCCAATCTGTTAAAGGGTGCGCCTAGAAATCTACATTACATAATATTATCGAAAAATCCTGAGAATCTGGAGAAATCTCTATGTGCATCAAATTACAGATTCGACATTCTTATAATATGTCAATATGTCAACAAAAGTTAGATTTTATTTCCATCATTTACACTTTCAAAATAACAGAAAACAAAAAAATGGCATCTGCAAAAGTATGGGCACCCTGCAGAGTTAATATCTTGTACTGCCCCCTTTGGCAAGTATCACAGCTTGTAAACGCTTTTTGTAGCCAGCCAAGAGTCTTTCAATTCTTGTTTGAGGTATCTTTGCCCACTCTTCCTTACAAAAGTCTTCCAGTTCTTTGAGATTTTCTGGGCTGTCTGTCACGCACAGCTCTTTTAAGGTCTCTGCATAGATTTTCAATTATGTTGAGGTCAGGAGATTGTGAAGGCCATGGCAAAACCTTCAGTTTACGCCTCTTGATGTAATCCCCCGTGGATTTCGAGGTGTGTTTAGGATCATTATTGATTTGTAGACGCCATCCTCTCTTTAACTTCAGCTTTTTCACAGATGGCAGATTCACAGACTTTTAAATTAAGAAAATATGTATTTAGCCTGAATTTCAGATTTTAAATTAGGCACTGTTCCGGGTGTTCTGTGCAGGGGAGGACTGGGCCAGAGGGCAGGGGAACAATTACCCCTTGGGCCGCTCTGATGCCCTGTAAAAAGCCTGCTCTGTTTCTGCCACAGACATGCCTAAATGATTCCTGGTGAAGAGAAGTAAAAAGTCCCCACTGCTGACCTACTGAGTGAAGGATCAAGAAAAAGGGAAGAGCGCAGCCCCCCTCCTCCCCCCCCATCATGGATGGTGTAAACTGTGTCTGACCAGAAGCCGGTTCCATGCCCCACTGGAGACTCTACCCCGGCCAGCCCCAACTGAGCTCCCCCCAACCGCCCTCTGCTGGCGAGGTTGGGAACCCATATTCGGACAGTGGGTACAAAGTACTTGGAGCGGAGCTTCAGCCTGGAATGGGGGTCAACAGGAGGCCAGAAAGAGGGAGAGTGGGAGGGGGGCCGAGTCGCTGCACCATGGGCTTCTGGATTGTACTTGCCCCCTGGGCCGAAAGTTGCCAGTCAGCCCCTGGTTCTGTGCATCCCCATGCAGGCAGTCCAGTTGATGTCTATTGGAATTCAGCAGCTTCACAAACAATGCCACTGCTCCCAAGTTATCATTTGTGCAGGTGCACAGCCCCAAAAGCAGACAGTGTGCATTTGGGGACCATGCACCCCATAGCATGGAGCCATGCAAAAAATCTGACATGCTGGTTGTACTCAAGTAGATTGATGGATCGACTTGGATACAATCTGCCTCAATCTAATCTCAACCGGTGCCTGCTGAACTGGTCGAGATTCCATCCACTTATGGCCGGCTTTAGTTAAGTGAAACCAGGCCAAGGATTCTAGAAGCGGGGTACATTTCCCATTATCATTCATGACTTTGATGTCTACTGTCCCCAGATCCTAGTCTGCTCATCAAGCAAAACATTCTTATTAGCAGTCCAATTTTAAAAGCAGCTATGTTGCTACAGCACAACTGATTTATATGTACAATATCTCACAAAAGTGGCAACCCTGAAGAAATGACACTTTGCTACAATGTAAAGTAGTGAGTGTACAGCTTGTATAACAGTGTCAATTTTCTGTCCCCTCAAAATAACTCAACACACAGCCATTACTGTCTAAACTGCTAGCAACAAAAGTGAGTACACCCTAAGTGAAAATGTCCAAATTTGGCCCAATTAGCCATTTTCCCTCCCCGGTGTCATATGACTCGTTAGGGTTATAAGGTCTCAGGTGTGAATGGGGAGCAGGTGTGTTAAATTTGGTGTTATCGCTCTCACTCTCTCATACTGGTCACTGGAAATTCAACATGGCACCTCATGGCAAAGGACTCTCTGAGGATCTGAAAAAAAGAATTGTTGCTCTAAGACCCTGAAACGGAGCTGCAGCACGATGGCCAAGACCATACAGCGGTTTAACAGGACAGGTTCCACTCAGAATAGGCCTCACCATGGTCGACCAAGGAAGTTGAGTGTACATGCTCAGTGTCATATGCAGCGGTTGTCTTTGGGAAATAAACATATGAGTACTGCCAGCATTGCTGCAGAGGTTGAAGGGGTGGGGGTCAGTCTGTCAGTGCTCAGACCATACGCTGCACACTGCATCAAACTGGTCTGCATGGCTGTCTTCCAAGAAGGAAGCCTCTTCTAAAGATGATGCACAAGAAAGCCCGCAAACAGATTGCTGAAGACAAGCTGACTAAGGACATGGATTACTGAAACCATGTCCTGGGTTCTGATGAGACCTAGATAACCTTTTTTGGTTCAGATGGTGTCAAGCGTGTGTGTCGGCAACCAAGTGAGGAGTACAAAGACAAGTGTGGATTGCCTACAGTCAAGCATTATTGTGGGAGTGTCATGGTCTGGGGCTGCATGAGTGCTGCTGGCATTGGGGAGCTACAGTTCATTGCGGGAACAATGAATGTCAACATGTACTGTGACATACTTAAGCAGAGCATGATCCCCTCCCTTCGGAGACTGGGCCACAGGGCAGTATTCCAACATCATAACGACCCCAAATACACCTCCAAGCCGACCACTGCCTTGCTAAAGAAGCTAAGGGTAAAGGTGATGGAGTGGCCAAGCATGTCTCCAGACTTAAACCCTAATGAGCATCTGTGGAGCATCCTCAAATGGTAGGTGGAGGAGCACAAGGTCTCTAACATCCACCAGCTCCATAATGTCGTCATGGAGGAGTGGAAGAGGACTCCAGATGCAACCTGTGAAGCTCTGGGGAACTCCATGAAAATAATGGTGGCCACCAGTGGCGGCTGGTGCGTTGAGGGCGCATCCATGCTTCCGGCCCCCTAATCTGCATGCAGGGCGCCGGACGCATGGAGTACAATGGGGTTTTTTTTTTCAATCACCTGATTAGAGCCAGAGGCTCTAATAGGGCGATGCAAAGGGTGGACCCGGGGCGCAGAGCAGTGCGTCCCGAGCCCACCCATTGTGTGACAATAGCGAATAAAAATTTGCAATTTTCACACCGATCCTCCTCCTGGGCAATCAGGAAGCCGGTCTAATACCGGCTTCCTGATTGGCCGCATGGCAAACCCCATGCCATTGGCTGAGGAGGAGGCGGGAGCAGAAGGACCAGAGAAGACGCACCGCTGGAGTGAGAAGAAGCCGCCCGCTGAAGCCGTTGCCGGAGTGAGAAGAAGCCGCCCGCCAAAGCCATCGCCGGAGTGAGAAGAAGCCACCTGCCGAAGCCGTCGCCGGAGTGAGAAGAAGCCGCCCGCCGAGAGTCCAGGACCTGCTCCAGGTAAGTGCACTGGTCTCGGGGGGTGGCACACTGCATTGAAAGGGGCACGCATGCTGAACTCTGCATTGATGGTGGCACGGCACGGCACAATGTTCATTGCATTGAAGGGCGCACAGCACAGTATTCATTGCAATGAAGGGGGCACAGCACAGTGTTCATTGCATTGAAGGGGGCACAGCACAGTGTTCATTGCATTGAAGGGGGCACAGCACAGTATTCATTGCATTGAAGGGGGCACAGCACAGTGTTCATTGCATTGAAGGGAGCACAGCACAGTGTTCATTGCATTGAAGGGGGCACAGCACAGTGTTCATTACATTGAAGGGGGCACAGCACAGTGTTCATTGCATTGAAGGGGGTACGCACGCTGAACTCTGCATTGAAGGGGGCACAGCACAGTGTTCATTGCATTGAAGGGGACATGCACGCTGATCTCTGCATTGAAGGGGGGCATGTACACTGGTCACTGCATTGAGGGGGGCATGTACGCTGGTCTCTGCATTGAAAGGGGGCATGTACGCTGGTCACTGCATTGAAAGGGGGCATGTACGCTGGTCTCTGAATTGAAAGGGGGCATATACCATCTCCTGTACCATGACCTGTGACATGCCTGTACCATGACCTGTGCCATGCCTATACCATATCTGTGACATGCCTACACCATCACCTGTGCCATGACCTGTGCCATGCCCTTACCATGACCTGTGCCATGCCTATACCATCTCCTGTACCATGACCTGTGCCAAGCCTGTACCATCACCTGTGCCATGCCTATACCATCACCTGTGCCATGCCTGTACCATGACCTCAAAGCCACGCAATTTTTTACCATGTTTTTTGACGCAAAGCAATACCTATTACATTTTTCTTTTTGTGTCCCCCCAAAAATTTTGAGCACCAGCCGCCACTGATGGCCACACAAAATATTGACACTGTGGGCCCAATTTGGACATTTTGTGCTAGGGGTGTACTCACTTTTGTTGCCAGAGGTTTAGACATTAATGACTTTGTGTTGAGTTATTTTGAGGGGACAGCAAATTTACACTAGCTGTACACTCAGTACTTTACATTGTAGCAAAGTGTCATTTCTTCAGTGTTGTCACATGAAAAGATATAAAAAAACATTTACAAAAATGTGAGGGGTGTACTCACTTTTGTGAGATACTCTATATCTTCTCTGGATGTGGTGGAACAGGACACTTCAGTCATTTCTTGGAAAGTAGAGATTAGCAGAGAGAAACTCCCGGAATGGTCACATTATATAAGCTTGCTGTCACTCCCAATTGTGATTGATGACATTCAGCGATTTCCCTGGAATAAACACACCCTGCATTCACACTCTTATGTGACCAAGACATGGAGGATGCCTTACAAAGAATAGAGAACTGTTGTAATGGTGGGTGGGGGAACCTGTATCTTCAAGGCTCTTAAAGGTTCAAAAATATATCTTATACTAACAGTATTCAAACAGAAAGCAGATTGAGAACACTGAGCTACTGAGATCTTCGCCTAGTGGCTAATCTATGTACAAGCTTTTACAACTTTAAAAGTAATTTATAAACTTTTGAAAATCTGCATCTTTCATTAAAATAACCCATAGTAATCCTGCTATGAAGGTCCTTTTTCAGGTATTTCTTGTTTTAGGATGACTCTCCTCTACTCATTTCTGAATTGTGCACCTGCATTGTCACCCTGCCACATGGGTTACCTATGAGCACTACAAGTGGCCTTTTCAACACACATTACGTGGGCTTGTATTTACTGTTGTCATCAATAGAAAATTCGCCCTAAGAAAAAACATGCAGTCATTGCTGGAGTGCATGCAGACAGGAAGTGGCTTCAAAGAGGTTGTGAAAGATCAGAAGCATTGAGATATAACAAAGGATGACAAAGTTGAAAACAAGGGTTTTATTAAAAAAGGCAACTGTTTATGATACATGGGGCACTGAGCAAAGTAAATATCAACCAGGGTTTACTTTTACTTTTAGCTACCCACATGCCTAAGTGTCGGTTCACATTTGTGCGGTGCGGGAACGCTGCGAAAATACAGTGTGTTCCCGCATCGCATCCGCACCCCTGGCAGTTCGCACTGCCATATGCGATACGCAGGGGGTGTCAATTAAAAGTTAACGACACCCCCAGTTGAGATCGCATATCGCAGTGCGATCTGCAAGTTCGCACAGAATCGGATCGCACTAGTGTGAACCACCATGCGATCCGATTCCGCTGCGGATTAAAAAAAGGGTCATGTGCGTGTTTAGTGCGATTGCGGTGCGAATTCAGCCACACAAACTGTATGTCTGAAATTTGCACTGCACAGAGATCGCATGCAATTTTAGGAGCAGTGCGCTCCGAATTACATGCGGTCTCTGTGATCGCACTAATGTGAACCGGCACTAATAATGTGACTAGAAGTAATAGGCTAGTAATTTATCCAAGAAAGATCATTCTTACAAGCCATCTTTCTTACAAAAACTCCACCAGAGGAATCGCATCTTAAAGTGGTATTAAACCCAAAACAAAAAATGTAATATATTGCAGCTTAGCGATCATCAGATACTGTATCTGCATTTGTTTTTACTTTTTTAGGCCCTGGTCACATTTGGAGATTTGGGACTCTTCTACTATGAAAGCATGCTGTTGTCATAGATGCAGTATGGGATTTAGCATTGTCCTGCTGAAATGCAAGGCCTTCCTTGAAAAAGCTGCTCTCAAACCTTTCCAGATGGTTCCTTTCCAGATGTGCAACTGCAAACTGTCCTTTTAATACACACTGCAGAGATTATTACTAATATTCATATAAAAGAACATCTGGGTAGCAGTGACCATAATATGATTTAATTTATTGTTAGCTGTAAGCAACAAACGCATACAGGAAATATAAAAACACTTAACTTTAGGAGAGCAAATTTTCCAAGGATGAGGGCTGCTCTTCAAGACTTATGCCCCGTACACACGTGCAGAGTATCTGAAGACTTTTGTCTGCAGACTTACCAAAACCATATAATATGAGGTCAAACCTAAACACTTTCAATTTGTATGCAATCTGGCAGGCCCTTGCACTACATAGAAAAGGTAAATCTGAAGACAAAAGTCTTCAGATAATCTGCACGTGTGTACGGGGCATTCGACTGGAAGGGGATAATGGCATCGATGAGCATAGACAAGAAATGGGAAATTTTCAAAAAGACTGTATGCAAACTCACTGCAAAGTATACTCCCATGGGCAATAATTTTAAAAGTTTAAAACCTATGTGGCTCATGGCCAAAGTTAAAAAAGCTATAAATAATAAGAAAAGAGCTTTTAATAAATATATAAAAATGAAGGAACACTATCATTGTTAAATTGTTAAAAAGAATATAACAGAATATGTAAAAAGGAAATCAAGGACGCAAAAATTAAAAATGAACGACAGATTGCATAAGATAGTAGGACAAACCCCAAAAATTCTTCAAATATATTAATAGTAAAAAGGTCAGGTCTGAGCATGTAGGCCCTTTACAAAATAATCTGGAGTGGGTGACTGGGGACAAAGAAAACGCAAATTTATTAAATACTTTTTCAGCTCTGTGTATACAAAGGAGCATGGAGGAGCCTGTGACCGTAATGAGTATGGTATTGACACAGCCCCAAATAATCCACAATGGCTCAAAAGTGATATGGTCCAGAAATATTTATACAGAATAAGGGTGGATAAAATGCCTGGACCAGATGGCATCCACCCACACATCCTAAAAGAATTGAGCTCTGTCAGTTCAAAGCCTTTGTTTTTAATTTTTTAGGGACTCGTTAGGACTGGAATAGTACCACTGGATTGGCGTAGGGCCAATGTGGTGCCTATATTTAAAAAGGGATCAAAGTTTTTGCCAAGTACCTATAGACCTGTTAGTTTAACTTCTATAGTCGGGAAGATACTGGAGAGTTTAATAAAAGACCACATAGATGAGTTCTTGCTGGAAAAAAATATTTTAAGTAACAGACAGCATGGATTCAGGAAAGACAGAAGTTGTCAAACAAACCTGATTTCTTTTTATGAGGAGGTACATAAAACCTTGGACAGAGGGGTGGCTGTGGATGTAGTATACTTGGATTTTGCAAAAGCATTTGACACAGTTCCCCACACATGGCTAATGTGTAAGGTAAAGTCTACAGGCTTGGAAAGATCAGTTTGTAAATAGATAGAAAATTGTCTAAAAGATATAATTCAGAGAGTAGTGGTTAATTATTACTCTGAATGGTCTAAGGTTATCAGTGGTGTACCCCAAGGTTCAGTGTTGGGACCCTTAGTTTTTATTATCTTTATAAATGATATTGGGTCTTGGATTAAAAGTACCATTTGCAGATGACACCAAGCCGACCTCAGTGCACTGTTTTATTGGGCAACTATGTGGCAAATGAGGTTTAACCACTTTATCACTAAGCCTATTTTCCACACTTTTTGTTTATAAGTTTAAATCAATATTTTTTGCTAGAAAACTACTTAAAACTCCCAAACATTATATATATATATATATATATATATATATATATATTTTTTTAGCAAAGACTCTGGAGAATAAAATGGCGGTCATTGCAATAATTTTTGTCACGCGGTATTTGCGCAGCGGTCTTTCAAACGCCATTTTTTTGGAAAAATTACGAAAAATCAAATTTCAATGCATTTAAAAAAACTAAACAGTAAAGTGTGCCCAGTTTTTTTGTATATTGTGAAAGATGATGTCACGCCGAGTAAAAAGATACCCAACATGTTACGGTTTAAAATTGCGCACACCTGCGGAATGGCGACAAACTACGGTCAATAAAAATCTCCATAGGCGACGATTTAAAATTTTAACGGTTACCAGTTTAGAGTTAGAGTGTAGCTCTTTTTTTTTAATTATTGCTCACGCTCTAGCGATCGCTGCGATACCTCACATGTGTGGTTTGAAAAGTGATTTCATTTGCGGTGCGACTTCTTGTGCGCGAGCTAACGGCGTCGGGGGCGGCTAAATTTTATTTTATTTTTTTCCTATTTATTTTATTTTTTTTTTTATTTTAACACAGGTTTTTTTTTTTTTTAAATCTGATCACTTTTACTGCTGTCACAAGCAATGTAAACATCTGACAGCAATATGCAGTGACAGGTACTCTTTATGGAGGGATCAAGGGTCTAAAAGACCCTAGACCCCTCCACTACGCTTCCATGTATTCAAAACGCCAAAAACAGCATTTTTGAATACTGTCACTTTTTGAATCTGCCGCCTTTAGCAGCAGAGTAACCCAGATATGACATCATGGACGACGCCTCCGGGTTACGTCATCAGAGCCCTGATCGAAACCACTTCGGGACTCCATCCAGCCGGCGGACATGCCAGCTGGGTGCTCGGGTCTCCCGGTGGGACGGGAGACCCGGGCAAAGCCATGAAAGGCGGCAGGAGGGGGACGTCCCCTCCCGTTCGCCGGGGTAATGATCGAGCAGCTCCAGAGCCGCATTGGCCATTACCGCCGGAAAGCCGACCGCCGGCTCTAAAAAACGGTACCAGGGTGATGCCTCTAGCTAGACCGGTGTGATGCCTCTAGCTAGAGGCATCACACCGGTATAACCACGCAAAGTCAGCCGACGTTGGTCTTTGTGGCTAGACGTTAAGTGGTTAATGTTGATAAATGTAAAGTTATGCACTTGGGGGCTAAGAATATGCATGCATCATATATACTAGGGGGAGAAGAACTGGGGGAATCCATAGCGGAGAAGGATCTGGGTGTTCTGGTAGATCAAAAGCTTAATGATAGCATGCAAAAGTCCTTTCTTGTATTAACAGAGGTATGGACTACAGAGAGAGAGATATAATTTTGCCCCTGTACACATCATTAGTAATACCTCATCTGGAATATGCTGTTCGGTTTTGGGCACCAGTTCTCAAAAAGGATATCGGGGAACTGGGGAAAGTGCAGAGAAGGGCAACCAAGCTGATAAGAGGCATGGAGGAGCTCAGCTATAAGAAAAGATTAGAGGAACTGAATTTATTCTCTCTTGAGAATATAACAACATGGGGATATGAACAACATGTATAAATACATAAGGGGTCCATATAGTGAATTTAGTGTTGAGTTATTCAATTTAAGGTCTAAGAGATTTTGTCTACAAAAATGCAAAGGTTTCTTCACAGTAAGGGCTGTGAAAATGTGGCATAGACTCCCGCCAGAAGGGGTTGTGGCCAGTTTAATGGATTGCTTTAAAAAAAAAGCCTGCATTCATTCCTGGGTGTAAAAAATATAACTGGGTACTAATATTGATAGGTAAAGTTGATCCAGGGAATATCCGATTGTCTCCCGGGGGACGAGGAAGGAATTATTTCCCCTGCTGTAGCAAATTGGATCATGCTTTGCTGGGCTTTTTCACCTTCCTCTGGATCAACTGTGGGTATAGGATTGTGTAAATGGAATTGTATGGTTGTGTTTTCTTTACTGTTTTTTATTGGTTGAGCTAGATGGACTTGTGTCTTTTTTCAACCTAACTATGTAACTATGTAAGTATGCAACAAATGCACCCCATACCATAAGAGATGAGGACTTTACTGAGAGCTGATAACAAGCTAGAAGGACCCTATCCTCTTTAGCCTGAACGACACAGCACCCATGGTTGCCAAAAAGAATGTAAAATTTCGATTTGTCTAACCACAAAATGATTTTCCACTTTGGGCCAAAGTTCATTTAAAAAGCTTGATTGCAGAGAAGATGGTGGCATTTTCGGATCATGTTCAGATATGACTTTTTCTTTACATGATGGAGCTTTACCTTGCATTTATGTTTACAGACAGAGATTGTTGTAAGTATTTCTGAGCCCATGCAGTGATGTCCATCACAGAATCATGCCTGTTTTTAATGCAGTGCCGTCTGAGGGCCTGAAGATCAAAGACAACCAATATTGTGTTTCAGCCTTGTCACCTGGACACTGAGATTTCTCCAGATTCTCTGAATCTTTTGATGATTTTATGTAGTGTATATTATGATATGATGATGATATATTTAAAGTCTTTGCAATTTTACGTTGAGGAACATTATAAAAACTGAAATTGTTTCACAAATGTTTGACGCAGTTTTTCACAGATTGGTAAACCTTTGCCCATCTTTAATTCTAAGACACTCTGAGTATCTAAGATGCTTTTTTTATACCCAGTCATTCACTGAGCTGTTGCCAATTTAACCTAATTAGTTGGAAAATGTTCTTCTAGGTCTTTCTTGTAAGTACCACTTACGTTGACAGCTTTTTGTGGCCTTGTCCCAACTTTTTTGAGATATGTTTCTGACATCAATTTCTAAAATACATTTTTTTCTTAAAACAGAACATTTTCTCAGATTAAACATTTGATATGTTTTCTTTTTTTCAATTGTAAACAAAATATGCATTTATGAGATTTGCAAATCATTGTATTGTGTTTTTTTTTTTTACATTTTACACAGTGTCCCACCTTTTCTGGAATTGGCCTTGTAGAACCAAAGGCAAACTTTTATTTTGGATAGAGTAAGGAAGGTTTAATGATAAACAGAACAAATAGAGAGGGTGAATCTCCCTATAACTGGGGCACAGACAGCAATAACAAAAAAAAAAAAAAAAAACCTGACAGGTGTTTTAATCCATCTCTTCTCTACTCAAACCTGTATATAAAAAAAGTTTTGCCTTTAGTCATACTTTTATTGTAAGCTTGTTATTAATTAGTAATGAAATAGCTCCTCAGCAGTTTTCCAAAATCCAAAACACAGGCATATTTTGTGTATAAGCAGCAGTCTCTCTACAACAGTTGTTTTTGCCCCCAGTTGTTAAGTAGGGAGGCAGAATAAAGCTTAATCAATAATAGAACACCATCTAGTGTTTAGTCTGCAAATGTACTATAATGATCAACACAGAAGGACAAGAAAATAAATATGTGAAAGGCCTACCAAGTTATTTTAGAGCAAGCACTACTATAAACTCAAAATATGTAATTACTGTAAATACTCTATAATTTTCTTTTAAAAACTCTGAACAGTAAGAACTTGGCATTTTCCTGTTTCCTTCTGTAAACGTATACTAAATGGCTGTGCCTTTATCTAGAATCCGCACATTACATAAAAGAGTAAGCCTCATTTATCAAAATATCAGCAACAGAATATTTTAACTAGCAGATTATGAGTAATTTTCACATTAATGTTTGAAAATGCCATGGAGAAAATTAAAGGTTACTACAAGCAGCACTGACAATTCTTCTCCGAAATTTGCTGGAAAATTAGATCCAAACATTATCCTCAAATTGTTTAGCACGTGAACCCCATTAATCAATGCTTCCTTATAACTACTGCCTGTAGTGCTTCACAGCATCCTAACATATTGAATGCTGTAGAGAAAATGCAGCTGAAAAACGGGTTTTTGAATCTGATTGACCACTATGGGTTTACGTGGCCAGGTCCTGCTATATAGGCTCAGTTGAGGATACATCTGTACAAATTCGCAAACATTGTGTTAAAATGGCAAAAACTGCAGGTATTTTGTATACTAGCATAAAAAGAGGTCTATAATGCCCAGGAATGTTTTTGCCAGGTAAAATGCTTCATTGCTTAGAAAATGTTCCTTAAAGCGGAGTTCCACCCTCAGAATAATTTTTTTAACAAAAATAGCCCATTAATATTAATATATCTCGCTTGACAAAACCGCTATTTGCATATTTATGAGTTGAACAGTGTATTTGTTTAGTGAAAATCTTACTTTTAAAACTGCTGCCTGTGCGTTGTCATCTTTAGTAAGGGCATCTGAAACCGCAGTGTAAGACTTAGTGACCTTCTTTCTGCTTGTTGTTCATTCTGGCTACCCAGAATGCAGCAGGAAATCCCGCACATGGGCAGTACTATGCTTTAGGCACAGTACAGATTGCTATAGAGACGTCGGCTCTGGAGGAAGTTTCCGCCCTCTATATCTCTTCCCCTCCTCCCAGAAGACACAAGCGAGAGAGAGAGAGAGAGAGAGAGTCAGATAGAGTCAGATAGAAACACACCGCCAGCTATTATGGTTAGGAAAGCTCTTGTCTGGCTGATGGGGAACTTTAATGTAACGGATGGATGGCAGCACTATGAATGGGGGCAGCATGGTTATTGTGGCAGCAACGCTGTGATGGCACCCTTTGATTTGGGGCAGCATTGTGGAAGTATGGCTGGATTGATGTAACACAGTGATGGGGCAGGACAGTGATGGGGTCTGCAATGTGCATTGATGGATGCATGTCACACTGTTATGGGGTCAGCACTGTGATGGGGTAAGCACTGTTGATGGATGGATGTCACACTGTATTGGAGTCAGCACTGTGCATGCATGCATGGATGGATGGATGCATTTCACACTGTTATGGGGTCAGCACTTTGCATGGATGGATGCATGTCACACTGTTATGGGGTCAGCACTGTGATGGGGTCAGCACTGTTGATGGATGGATGTCACACTGTAATGGGGTCAGCACATGGTATATGTGTGTGTGTGTGTGTGTATATATATATAATATATATATTTTTTTGTAATATAGAGAGAGATTTTGAAGATATTAATTATTTGATAGCGTATTAAAAATGATGTAAGGTGAGCTACTATGGCTGTCATTCAAAATCTGTAATTTTTAAAAAGTATATTAAAAGTGTATATTTAAAAAAAATTGCAATGAATGTGCCCCCATCAGAGTTGCCCTCTAATTGCACAGACAAAAATGTTACCATCACATTGCCCTAAATAGAATATCACCCACCACATTTCAACAATAATAATGCCCCCATCACAGGTCTGCTTTCACAATGCTGCCATCACATTTCCCCCATCACAGTGCTGCTATGTTATTGCCCACCATCACAGTGCGACATACACCCACCCACCCACAGTGATGCCACCAATAGCAGTGCCATCACATCGCTACCCCCTTTACATTGTGCCCCTTTACATTGTGTCCTCGTGCGGTGAGAGTGCCCCTTTACATTGTGTCCCCATGCGGTGAGAGTTCCCCTTTACATTGTGTCCCCGTGCGGTGAGCGTGCCCCTTTAATTTGCCCCTGTGCGGTGAGAGTGCCCCTTTAATTTGTCCCCTGTGCGGTGAGAGTGCCCCTTTAATTTGTCCCCCGTGCGGTGAGAGTGCCTCTTTAATGTCCCCCGTGCAGTGAGAGTGCCTCTTTAATGTCCCCCGTGTGGTGAGAGTGCCTCTTTAATGTCCCCCGTGCGGGTGAGAGTGCCCCTTTAATGTCCCCCGTGCGGTGAGAGTGCCTCTTTAATGTCCCCCGTGCGGTGAGAGTGCCTCTTTAATGTCCCCCGTGCGGGTGAGAGTGCTCCTTTAATGTCCCCCGTGTGGGTGAGAGTGCCCCTTTAATGTCCCCCTTGCGGGTGAGAGTGCCCCTTTAATGTCCCCCGTGCGGTGAGAGTGGCCCTTTAATGTCCCCCGTGCGGTGAGAGTGCCTCTTTAATGTCCCCCGTGCGGGTGAGAGTGCCCCTTTAATGTCCCCCATGCGGGTGAGAGTGCCCCTTTAATGTCCCCCGTGCGGTGAGAGTGCCCCTTTAATGTCCTCCATGTGGGTGAGAGTGCCCCTTTAATGTCCCCCGTGCAGTGAGAGTGCCCCTTTAATGTCCCCCGTGTGGTGAGAGTGCCTCTTTAATGTCCCCTGTGCGGGTGAGAGTGCCCCTTTAATGTCCCCCGTGTGGGTGAGAGTGCCCCTTTAATGTCCCCCGTGCGGTGAGAGTGCCCCTTTAATGTCCCCCGAGCAGTGAGAGTGCCCCTTTAATGTCCCCCGTGCGGGTGAGAGTGCCCCTTTAATATCCCCCGTGCGGGTGAGAGTGCCCCTTTAATGTCCCCTGAGCAGTGAGAGTGCCCCTTTAATGTCCCCCGTGCGGGTGAGTGCTCTGTAATCAGATAATATTCCTCCGTTTCTCACTATGAAAAGCACAGAAGAATAAGCCATTCTGTACCCATAGAATCTAGTGCAGAGAGCGAGGCAGAATCTGACATTACATTCTCTCCCCTCTGCTCTCTCACTATCATTGGATAATACATCCGACACACTGCCCCACCCCGCCTCCGCCCTGCCTCCGTCCCGCCTCCGTCCCGCCTCCTCTTAGTGAGTTCTAGGGATGTAATGCTTTCAGTCACTGGTAGGAGGCGGGGCGGAGGCGGGGCGGAGGCGGGAGAAGCATGGCCTGAATGTAATACATCCCTGAGCCCTGGAAATCACACGAGATTTCGTCAATAGGCGAATTGCAAGGGCTGCTGGGATACAATGTCCCAGGAGCCCTTTCAAATCGCCGAGTGACGTAATCGCCGAAAGCATCAAGACCAGGAAGTGCAGATGAATACAGAAGATAAAAGGTATTTCCTTAAAAAAAAAAAAATAGTTTACATTGGTATTAGCATACTTAAAGGGGATTGCATACATCTCAACTTGCAAAAATGGGTGGAACTCCACTTTAAATCTTCAGAAACAGACAGTTCTTAAAGGACAAATACAGCCAAAACTCATTTGTCTGTACTTCTCCTGTGGATCACAGGAGTGCAGTTCGTCCTACACTCAAAAGACGTCAAAGATCAGAAAATCATCAGATCAATGCTGCATCCACCTAGGTAAGTATTATTGTGAAAAAACAAACCCATTCTTCTCTTTTAAGTGTCAATCTTCTTTGTCCATTGTGTATGTTCTCGACAACCCCTACATTGTTACAGGACAAAATAGAGATGTGGTGGTTTGTGGGATGAACTACAGCATATGTTGGAGACTTGGTGATTGACACTCCTGGAAGCATACGCTTCTGAAGCATTTTAAGGGGATACGTTTTCCCAGCAATAAAGCAGTGATCAACCTCGAAGGCAGAAATGACAGTTTCAGTTTACAGGAGGCATACCTTTCATTGATTTTATTTTAGTGACAGTGTCACTTCAATAATGGAAACAACTAAAGGTAAAAACATTTGGATTTTCCCTGGCATGTGAGCAGGAACTTATAAATTAACTACAACAATTCTGCACTTCTAATTTTTTACACACCTGTCACATAAAGCTTTACAAAGATGTTTATGGTCTTCAAACCTTTAAAACCAAAAAGGTCAGGTTTTAGAAATACTGATCACAAGAAAAAAAAAAACAGATTCATAAAGTTTACAATTTACTAATAGAAGCTAGAACAACAATATTTCATGCACAGCTCCTATAAAAGGGATTCCTGTCCAAGTATTTGCCCAATGGTAAAAGAGAAGGGCATGGAAAATGCCCAACAGTAAAAGAGAAGGGCATGGAAAAGGAAGAAGATGACTATTAGAGGGAGGTAGACAGGGAGGAAAAGCAGTTGGAAACATGGTGTTCCTGGCTGGCAAGCAGTGACAGGACGATCGAAGCCCAGAGCTGCACACACCCCTGTGCCATGTCTGTATTGTCAAAACAGTCTTGCCGTTTTAGTACCATCGCCCAAAGCTCTCTTGCAGGTGTCCTATTTGGTTTCTTCAAGAAATAAAATGGATTTATTATACATGAGACTCTATGTGAACTCATCTTGGCGATCTCTACATGTTCAAGCTCTGTTTGTTGCTTCAAAACGAGTGCTAGCAACCGTTCTCAACTCGGGCCAATAAGTGAGATCACCAAGTTGGCTGGGGTTCCGGACAGGTTGTCATATCACCACTGTGGAAATGGATGTGTTGTTAAAATCCTAAACATCAGGGAAAAACTACATTGCTTTGAGAAATGATAGGGATCTACGATGAAATCAAAAGTTTTAAACTGGAGCATTCTCATTAATCTTACAATAAATCAGTAAATGTATATGTTCTGTTTAATAAACTCTGCAATTTTTGAAGGAAAGGCAAAGGGGACTAGGAGAGAGTTCCAAACTGGCCAAGAAAATTATAAGAGACAACCTTATCATTATTTTTATTGAAAGGTTAAAAAAAGATGTTTCAGAAAATATCTAATTCAGAACCTGTGGCAGTTTGAAAGGCTTCAAAGATTATCCAGAATTCATTGACAAGTGCATTTGACCTGCAGTGGACCTCTTTCTGACCTGCATTAGGCTTGCTTCAAGTGGATTTTTCTTATCACATAGACTTGTGTTAGCATGAAAATCTATTTGAAGTGAACAAACATAGGCCCTACATGTTCAGGTATGCTCCAAATATAGCACCAACAGTTTGTGCAGTGCTTTACAAAATGAAGGGAGATTTACAGAAGAGTATGATTACATTACAATTCAGTACAAGCGGATTCAGAGGGCCCTGCTCAGGAGAGCTTAGAATCTAAACCGGAGAATCAAGTGATACGAAAGGTAATATCTATTATTATTATTAGAATTAGGTGGAGGTGGGATAGGCTTCCCTGAAGAGATGAATTTTCAGGGATCTCCTAAAGGCAGCCAGAATAGAAGACAGCTGGACAGAGGATAGGAGAGGCTCTGGAGAAGTCCTGGAGGTAAGCATGGGAGAAGGCGATGAGGAAGTGTCAAGGTCTTACCTTGCCCTCCTGTTGGCAGCCATCTTGGACATGTGCAGACTGCTGCCTCTTATAAACTCTGATTGCATCGCTTGCCTGCTGCCTGGGTGTCGCACGGTGATGATGCTGCACACCTGACTATATCTATTACTCAATGGGTTGCAAGCCTTGCCCTTGCGTTTGTGCTCCAAGGTGCATCTCTGTTAGCAGTCTTCTGGTCTCTGTGTTCCTCCATGAATGACCTGGCTTGGCTGACGACTCTCCTGGCTCTCGACCTAGCATCGGCAGACGACCCCGCATCGGCAAACGACCCCGCATTGGCAGACGACCCTGCAACGGTAAACTACCCGCTTCTGGACTTGACCCCCGCTTGGAAGACCATCCGCTTCTGGACTTGACCCCGGCTTGTTCCTGCTCTCACTTCCTAACTCTTGCTGTGCATTTATGATTGTTTGCTCCAATAAACTGCTTTATTTTACCTGCATCCCTGTGTGGTCTGGTTTCCTGACAGTATGCAAGGGCCATGAATTCTGACAATGCAGGTGCTCCTACGCTCCCCATGCTAGTTACCAGGCTTGATCCACAAGATCACCTTTTGGGTCAGTTCTCTCAGGCATTGCAGACGTTGCTTGCACGCACAGCGCACTTTGCTCCTGGTGCTGCTAGATTGATGGTTCCTCCTGTTGTTGCACCTGCTGCTGCTCCTGTTGCCACTCCTGCAGTTGCAGCTGGAGTTGCTATTATGGTCCTGAGGAGCGCTCCTGGGTTCACTCCACTGATGTTCATGCTCCTGCCCATCCTCCATGCTTTCCATGCTCGTTTTCTGCAGAAAGAGTTTTTTGCTTCGCGAAGGAGGGGCCGTGGAGGAGAGGGTAAGGTCAAGGTCTTACCTTGCCCTCCTGTTTGCAGCCATCTTGGACATGTGCAGACTGCTGCCTCTTATAAAACCTGATTGCATCATCATATGCCTGCTGCCTGGGTGTGGCACAGCGATGATGCTGCACACCTGACTATACAGTTTCTCACAAAAGTGAGTTCACCTTTTTGTAAATATTTTATTATATCTTTTCATGTGACAACACTGAAGAAATGACACTTTTCTGCAATGTAATGTAGTGAGTGTACAGCTTGTATAACAGTGTAAATTTTCTGTCTCCTCAAAATAACTCAACACACAGCCATTAATGTCTAAACTGACAACAAAAGTGAGTACACCCCTAAGTGAAAATATCCAAATTGGGCCCAATTAGCCATTTTCCTTCCCAGTGTCATGTGACTCATTAGGGTTACAATGTCTCGGGTGTGAATGAGGAGCAGGTGTGTTGAATTTGGTGTTATTGCTCTCACTCTCTCATACTGGTCATTTGAACTTCAACATGGCACCTCATGGCAAAGAACTATCTGATAAAATAATTGTTGCTCTACATAAAGATGGCGTAGGCCAGTGAGGTGGTGAACCTTGGCACCCTAGATGTTTTGCAACTACATTTCCCATGATGCTCCAATACACTGCAGAGTGCATGAGCATCATGGTAAATGTAGTTCCAAAACATCTGGAGTGCCAAGGTTCGCCATCACTGGCCTGGGCTATAGGAAGATTGCCAAGACCCTAAAATTGAGCTGCAGCATGGTGGCCAAGACCATACAGCGGTTTAAGAGGATAGGTTCCACTCAGAACAGGCCTAGCCATGGTCGACCACAGAAGTTGAGTGCATGTGATCAGCGTCATAACCATAGGTTGTCTTTGGGAATTAGACACATGAGTGCTGCCAAAATTGCTGCAGAGGTTGAAGGAGTGGGGGGTCAGACTGTCAGGGCTCAAAACATACACCGCACACTGCATGAAATTGGTCTGCATGGCTGTCGTCCCAGAAGGAAACCTCTTCTATAGATGATGCACAAGAAAGCACGCAAACACAGACTAAGGACATGGATTACTGGAATCATGTTCTGTGGTCTGATGAGCCCAAGATAAACTTTTTTAGTTCAGATGGTGTCAAGCGTGTGTGGCGGCAACCAAGTGAGGAGTACAAAGATAAGTGTGTCTTGCCTACAGTCAAGCATGGTGGTGGGAGTGTCATGGTCTGGGGCTGCATGACTGCTGCTGGCACTGGGGAGCTACAGTACATTTAGGGAACCATGAATGCCAACATGTACTGTGACATACTGAAGCAGAGCATGATCCCCTCCCTTCGGAGACTGGGCCGCAGGGCAGTATTCCAACATAACGACCCCAAACACACCTCCAAGATGACCACTGCCTTGCTAAAGAAGCTAAGGGTAAAGGTGATGAACTGGCCAAGCATGTCTTCAGACCTAAACCCTATTGAGCATCTGTGGGGAATCCTCAAACAGAAGGTGGAGGAGCGCAAGGTCTCTAACATCCACCAGCTTCATGATGTCATCATGGAGGAGTAGAAGAGGACCCCAATGGCCATCAGTGAAGCTCTGGTGAACACCATGACCAAGAGGGTTAAGGCAGTGCTGGAAAATAATGGTGGCCACACAAAATATTGACACTTTGGGCCCAATTTGGACATTTTCACTTAGCGGTGTACTCACTTTTGTTGCCA
Source organism: Pelophylax lessonae (assembly GCF_965119305.1). Lineage (NCBI taxonomy): Eukaryota > Metazoa > Chordata > Amphibia > Anura > Ranidae > Pelophylax > Pelophylax lessonae. Next base: position 47,401,990 of record NC_138779.1, on the reverse strand, counting down.
GCAACAATAACATCAAATTTATACTGTTATACAAGCTGTACACTCACTACATTGTAGCAAATTATAATTTCTTCAGTGTTGTCACATAAAAAGATATAATAAAATATTTACAAAAATGTAAGGGGTGTATTCACTTTTGCGAGCTACTGTATCTATCACCTGATGGGTTGCAGTCTTTGCCCTTGCATTTATGTTTGTGCTGCGCATCTCTTCTAGCATTCTTTTGTTCTCTGTATTCCTCCATGTATGACCTTGGCCAACGACTCTCCTGGCTTTCGACCCCGCATCGGCAGACGACCTGGCATTGGTAGACTACCCACTTCTGGACTCGACCCCAGGTTGGATGACTACCCGTTTCTGGACTTGACCCGGCTTGTTGCTGCTCTCACTTCCTCACTCTTGCTGTGGATTTATGATTGTTTGCGCTAATAAAGTGCGTTATTTTTTCTGCATCCCCGCGTAGCCTGGTTTCCTGGCACCCTGACAGGAATCCAGAGAGCAGGAGGTCTTGGGAAAGTGAAGACAACAGTTTGGATTACATTTTTAGAAAAGATTGGTGACGTAGATCAGGGCAGAGTTGTGGGTGGTTTTGTATGTTGTTTTAAGTTTTTTTTCATAGGATCAGTGTAGAAATTGGTAAGGTGGATGAGTCTAACATCAGCATTCATTATACACTGAAGGAGGAACAGCCTATGTAAAGGCAGGACAATGAGTGGGGAGAGGGGAGTTGCAATAGGCAAGCGATAATAGATGAAAGGAAATAAGGAAGGGAAGTATATCTTTTTGGTGTCCTTGGTTTTGATGGGACAAGTTATGGAGATTAAGATTGCAAGACTTTGACAAAGTTTGGATGTGGGTTTAAAAGGAGAGGTCAGTCTCCAGGGTTACACCTAGCACCCTGGAATAAGGGGAGGGACTGATAGCTGTGCCATTGTTCTTGATGAAGAAGTCAGGAGAAGGGAGGGGAAATATTGTGAGCTAAGATTTAGAAAGATTGAGTCTGAGGAAGTGGTTTGACATCTGTATTTATTTGTCATTAAATTAGTGATGTGCAGAGACTAATGGGGTGAGCTGAGAGTAAAAAGGTATCTCTGGGTATCTTCAGCATAAAAATAGCCTTAAGAGACTATAAGGTGATCCAGGGAGGAGGTGTTGATGGAGAGTAGAACGGAGTCTGTAGACGGAACCTTTGGGGGCTCTTAAAGAAAGAGCAAGAGTAGAGGAAGAGGTACGCTGTAAATGATACTGGAAGGTGCTATGAGCTAGGTAAGGGGAGAACCAGCAAAGAGCTGAGTGTCAAAGGCCAAGGTGTAATGGTCATGCATACCTGGCTCATGAAAAGCTGTATGCGACATCTATTTTGTTCATTTCTCAGCTCATCTCAGCCATGTTGTCATGTAAAGGACATAACCACAGTGACCTTGCCCCTACCTTTTTCTTTCAGTTATAAAATACACTTTTTTTTTATTTATACAATTTTTACAAAAAGTAAAAGGAATTCTATTTACTGAGATAGTATGCTTCAATGGGGTTTAAGACACACGGGAGGGAGGGATGGGGTGGGGGGTAAATCGTAAAGGTAACACAGTAATTTAGGGTGGAATTGCAGAGGCAGCTAGAGGCTGCTACTTCTGGGCCCACCCCTTAATCAATAAAGACTATCCAATATTTTTTTTTCCCTCACACGGGAGGGAGGGAATGGGTGGATAGATAATGGAACACGGTATGTAAGGGTGGAATCGGGGTGCCAGCTATAAGCAGTTACCTCAGGGACTACCCTCTAAGTAATATTATATATCACACATATTGTTTTGTTTTTAACCACTTAAGCCCCGGAAGATTTTACCCCCTTCCAGACCAGGGGGTTTTTTGCGATTTTTTACTGCGTGACTTTAACGGACAATTGCGCGGTCGTGCAACGCTGTACCTAAACGAATTTCGCGTCCTTTTTTTCCCACAAACAGAGCTTTCTTTTGGTGGTATTTGATCACCTGTGCGATTTTTTGATCATGCGCTATAAACAAAAAAAGAGCGTAAATTTTACAAAAATAACAATATTTTTCACTTTTTTTTATATGAAATTCCCCCCCCCCAAAAAAATGTAAAAGTCAAAATTTTTTAACATTTTCGGACAATTTGTTTTATGCTACATATGTTTGGTAAAAAAAAATCGCAAAAAGCGTATTTTGATTGGTTTGCGCAAAAGTTATCGCGTTTACTAACAAAGGGAAAGATTTTTGTCATTTTTGGTGTTTTTTTTTTTAACGAGTAATGGCGGCGATCTGCGATTTTTTTTGCAGTACTGCGACATTGCGGCGGACAGATCGGACCCTTGACTGACATTTTTGACACTTTTAGGGGTACCAGTGACATTACTGCAGTAATCAGTGCTATACATATGCACTGTTACTGTAAAAATTACACTGGCAGGGAAGGGGTTAACTGTATTGGACAGGGAGGGGTTAAGTGTGTCCTAGGGGCGTGATTCTAACTGTAGTGGGACATGGCTACTAGTGTAAAAACAGAGATCAACGGTTCTACATAGTAGAACCGTCTGATCTCCATTTTTACACAGGGGAGAATGACAGGCGGCTGGTTTACATAAGCCGCTCCGCCTTTCTCCCGCTCTACCGACAATCGTAGTGTGACCGGCGGACATCGGGTCCGCCGGTCACACGCACGCACTCCTCTGTGAACGAGCCTCAGCGGGCGTGCGCCTCAGCGGGCGCGCGCTCGCCCACTATTGGCTCAAAACCCGGTGACAGGCGAGCGACGTAGATCTACGTCACTCTGCCTGGCCGGGGCTGACTGCCGCAGTAAATATACTGTGCGCAGTCGGCAACCAGTTAAGTTTTGTCTTTTTCATAATTTATTTTTCAGTTGGGGTGTGTGTAAATGTTCCCCCTTTGTTTCCTCCCTGTGGGGGGGGGGGCTTTAGATGGAGAGATTGGGTGAATTTTTCAAAATAGGAGGAACAGAATGGAAAAGGTGTTTGTGCTTCGATGATTAAGGCCCGTCCTATACCTTCTTCCCCTTTTTTATGTAATAGAAGTTGGAAATTTCCTGTACGCAGTGGGGTAGATGGTAGGCCATTTTGTTTTTTTTTTTTCTTCTCTTTTTTCTCATATTTATATTTCAGGATTACTACCAGTGTTTGTGAATGTTTTGCATTGTAATATTTTTCTGCTTTATGTTTTTAAAAAGATATTAAAAAGAATTTAGAACAGTTATACAATACACAAACTGTTAACTGATGCCAGGCCCTTATCAAGCCATTGATCAGATACACACAGATCCTGTCTATTAAGCAATCCACATTCCCGTCTGGAAACCCTTATAAAACCATCACTCTTGCAAGCTAAGCAATCAAGAGAACTAACAGATACTGGTTGGTCGAAAATAGCTCAGTTGGAGGCCAATACCCATATCTGCAGATAGGTTAGTAGCTGTAACTCTGAAACTTCAGTATGTTTCATAACTCCTGAAATAATAATAGCACGGCCAGAATATAGACATATTTACTTCACTCAGTTAATTTGTAATGTTTCAAGTCCAGACACCCCTATGTCAGACCATATGGGGAATCACTGGCACCCCTTTTTCCTCCTAGTTAAAGTAGACATCTGAAACTTGCTATATTTATATTTATTTTGAAGCGAATTTCACACTGGCTAGCAAACTGTAAGCTGTAAATATTCAGAGATATAAATACTTTTTTTCAAAAACTGTATCTGGGACATGGTCATAAACGTAGTGACCTCCCAGCAACCACCCCTTAGACCAGATGATTGTTCAGATGGTCTCTGTCAACACCCCTTTGATCCCAGAGAAAAGGGGGATTTCAGGACAGTTTGACACCATCAAACCAGGAACATCTGTCAAGTTATGAGAGTCAATAATACCTTGTTCGTCAACTGAACTCTGCTAACCCCAAGGACAACTGCATTCTTCCCTTTTCAAACCCTTTTTTATTTCTTTGTTGTTATATTCTCTCTTTATTACTTTATAACCTTATTTTGAAAAGTGTTAAAACTGTCTTTAAGGCTTTCAAAAGATCAATTGTACATTGTACAGTCCCATGGCTCCATGATTTTCGTTGCCTCAACCTTTAGCATAGTAAAGAGGGGACATGTTTCTCAGGATACATTACTCTCTCATTATAATTGTCCTAGTGGTCTGGGAGGAATTCTTTGTTATATATGAGTTGCAAGGGTGGGGTTTTTCTTTTTCATTTTTTAATTTTAGCTTTACCTGTTCTTTTTATTTTTTTTAGTTTATATGTGTTATTGTATTATGTTGAGCCACGGTATGCTCAAAGGTTTTTTTTCTTGAAAACAATAAAATAAGTTTTGAAAAAATAAAAAATAAAAGTAAGAGTAAGGAAAAGTATTTATTGGAGACCACACATGTGGTCTCCGCATCCTCAGCTGGACCTACCCGGGGGCCACGACCTGGTTCCAGCTTGCTGTAAGTCCATCCCAACCATCAGGGGCCTGGTGAAGAAGCAGGCTGTGGCTTGTGCCCTTGGGAACCCCAAAATTGTGTTTTATACGTGCTCACTATTACAGACACCAGACATAAGATGGTTGTAGGCTAGGCATTCTAGAAGTCTGGAAGTAAACAGGAGCAAGGAGATAGGTCTTAGGTTGCTCACACAGGTAAGGTCCAGTGAGAGTTTTATGTATGTGGGCGAACAGTGCATGTTTTAAAGGGTTGGGAAAGATGCCAGTGAGACTAAAGATGTGTGTTAGAGAGTGTAGAATAAAGAAAGGAGGTGATCGTAGTTGTTGTGAGGTAATGGAGTCCAGGGGGAAGGTAGTTAGATGGGCATTAGAAACAAAAAAGGAAACACAACCTCCTCTGTGGTAACAGAGTCAAAAGAGGGAACTACTGAATGCAGGGGGAGATCTGGAAATCACAATACTTTAATCTTATTTTTGAAATTAATGGAATTCTCCTGAGCCGTGAGTTAGTGGGTGGAGGTAGTGGAGGACAAAGTAGGGAGTAATGCCCCGTACACACGTGCAGATTATCTGAAGACTTTTGTCTGTAGACTTACCAAAACCATATAATATGAGGTCAAACCTAAACACTTTCAATTTGTATGCAATCCGGCAGGCCCTTGCACTACATAGAAAAGGTAAATCTGAAGACAAAAGTCTTCAGATAATCTGCATGTGTGTACGGGGCATTAAGGTAAAAAAGAGTTGACAAGGACTGGACGAGGAGATGCAGAGGTGGGAATTGTATTTTTCTAGAGGAGATTTTTACAGTGTGAAGTCTTGCAGTGATTTCATGTTTTGATACAGTCGCTCAAGGGTACAGTTATGCCTTTTGAGACTTCTAGTGTTATCTGTTCGCCAAGGTTGTAGTGGTGGCCATGGCCTGGTGTGCCTGTCTGTAGTGAGGGGAAGGAGTGTGTCCAGAGAGGATGAAAGTGAGCTGTTGTAGACAGAAATGGGCAGGTTGGGGCAGGACAGGTATGAGATTTGGTCATAAAGGTAGTCTGTCTCAGAACAGAGAAGAGGAGGATTAAAGTGGAGAAGGTTTCCACTTGTAAATATTTATTGGTTGAAGGGATAGGAGGTTAAAGACAAGGAGAGCGTTAAACTAATAACATTGTGATCACAGAGAGTAAAAGAAGTGTTCCAGAGGTTGCAAGGAGGGCAGAGGTAGGAGAATACAAGGTCAAAGTTGTTTTCATCAGAGTTAGTAGACGTGTGTGTCCATTGTGTTAGGTCAAAAGAGTAAATTAGGCTGAGGAGCTGAGAGGTAGCTGGACTGTTAACATTAAAAGGGATAAAAAAATCTGAAAGAATGATTGTTTGTATTTCATAGGTGAGAAAGTATTGTTAGCCAGGCAGAGAAGTCATCATGGAAGCTTCATACTGGTTCAAAAGGCAAATAGATCACAGCATCCTCAGAGCAACTGGAGAAAGCAAACAAATACAGTGTGCTGAAAAAGAGAAGAGGGACAGGGAGGGTGGTGAGGAAAGAAACCGAGAGATACATTGTGGGGGATGAAGGTATTCCAGCTTCACCTCCCTTTTGTCCACTTGTTCTGGGTAAGTGTTGAGTAGTTCAGTAATTCATTCAACCATTCATAAGAAAGGATTCCTACAGAATATTTAAGGAGAGAGCAGACAGAAGCTGTCTACACTTAAGCCTGCTACATGCAATTCGTTTTTTTCAGTTCAACACAGCGATGGTTCCATTCAAAACCACAAGGTTTTCAGTCCCCAGAAACCTTGGCAGTAGTACATGGCTGGGAGGAGGCAGTTCCAGATACTGTAATCCTTAGTGACCCCGAGGACTCTGCTTCTCGTGCCTCAACAAACTTCCGGTGCATGGGCTCCCTTATTCTTCAATGCCTGCAAAAGGACCGAGAATTAGTGGTATCAAGGATAAGGATCATTATTGGTTGGCGACCCTCCTTAACCACAGTTACAAGGGGAAAGTCTTGGAACTCATCCTGCCCTTGCAGAGGGAGAATAGGATGAAATATCTTGAGGACATCTTAAAGAAGAGTTTATGTAATGCCTTTCCAGACTCTGGTAGGTAACAGTCTCATGGAAAAGCTAGTTTTGAGGATTCTGCTGGTCAAAGGAGGAGCAGTGGAGACGGGGCCACCTCAGTGATGCAGTTCAAAATTTTTTTTAGTCCTTAATGCCCAGGGATAGCAGCTTCAAGATCCCATCAGCAGCGTCTGCATCATATGGTGGAAGATTATCTAGGAGAAAAAACAGACATGGAGAGCTTTCCAGTAGATGTTCTACTGGGTTTCTGGGTCAGGAGAATAGACCACTGGCCAGAATTTGTCCAGTATGCAATTGAGCTGCTGGGCTTACCTGCATTCTGCATGCTTTCCGAATGGGCATTCAGTGTTGCCAGAGGTTTGTGACAGATAAAAGAGTGTGTCTGTCCACAGACTCCGTTGACTGGCTGACATTTGTCAAAATGAATCATTACTGGATTAGCAGCAGCTATCAACCCCCTGATGCTGATGTTGCTGATTGAGTGGTTTTGGGATCTTGAATCTATGAAAGACTGTCTAGGCTACCTAGCATCAAGAGTACCTCTGGAAGATTACAGGGTAAAGGCACCACCAACAACCAAAGACCAATTTTTCCTCAACTTTGTGACAAGTGCATCAAATTTCATTTTTTTTACAGCAAGGCCAATTCTTGCTTTCATCAAGAGTACCTCAATTGGGGTACGGGTGTGAAGGCATCACTAACACTCAAAGCCCAATTTTTCTCTAATTGTTACTTCTATCCAAAGTCCGAGAAAGAGACACCAGCCTTTATCTAAACAAAATAGTTAATCTTGGCCTAAGTGTACTATAATTTGGCCTTTTCACATAAGGCTTGCTCACTGTGGTGCAAAACTTTGCTATTTTCATTCAAAGTCTGCCAAAGAGACACCAGAATGCATCCAAAATATTTCTAATCTTGTTCAGAGTGCACTAAATTGTGGCATCATTTTATAGACTGGCTCCCCAAGCCGCCATTTACAAAATAAAAAAAGCTTGCAGGGAAAATCAAGTTGAATGTAATTTTTTTTTTTCTTTACAAAGGTCAGTTTTGCTACAGCAGGAGCTATACACAGTACACATGGACCATTTTACAGGCAGACTAAGAAGGATTCCCCCCTATACTATATTAATATATATATACATTATATTTAAATGAATTTTTCATTTTTATTGTTTCACTTTAAGCATAATTTAAATCACTGCTCCTTTAAAAAGATCTTTTGTAAACTTTTTTTTTGCATTGGTACATGTCCCCCAGGGATGTAGCTGGGCCTCCATACACTTTTTATAGCCAATAACTTGTGTATAGGCCTTCAAAATGGGGACTTTTGATTTTTCCTGTTCGGGTCCCATAGACTTTATTTAATAGGGTTCGTCGTTTGGGTCCAAACTTCTGGGATGTTCAAGAGTTCTGGCACGAACCAAACCAGGTGGGGTGGGGGGGGGGGAGTGTTCGGCACATCTCTATACCCAGGCCGAACATCGGGCAGTTTTTACTGAACCAGCCAATGTCACCCAGCATTCTGCCCATGTGTACTGGGCTTTAGACTTTGTCTCTCTGACTAAAACCTCGGCAGAAGAAAAGTGAAGGGTGCAGAATTTGACAGTGTGGAGGGGGAGGAGTCACTATTCTGATTAATTGACTTATGTGCACCCTTTAAAACAAGGAGACAAGAGCTCTGCTGGCTGAATGTTAAAATAAAAAATATAATCTAAACGTCACGTTTTTGTAAGATCAAAAGAACCAAATTTTTTTTTGCTCACAAATCTTCCCTTTGTAATAAATATCAGGAGACCTCTTACAGAATCTTAACACGTTGTACTGGAGCCCTCCTGTGTTAGCATTCCTTTTCCCTAAACATAGCCCATTATGTTGGCGATGTGGCTCCTGGATTGGCACGCTATTTCACATTTTCTGGGACTGTCCAAAGATTTACCCCTTCTAGCAACAGGTCTTACAGATCGTGCACAAATTCACAGACTACCCTCTTTTCGACAACCCAGCTGCAAAGCTCCTTAATTTGACTCCTATGTCAAGTAAAAGATACCGTAAATCCCTATTGAAGCATCTTCTGAATTCCACAAGGGCATGTATTCCCAGTATGTGGAAAGTATATGGAAACAACAAGCCCCACCCCTTATATCGCAATGATCAAACTATATTAAACAGATGGAACACCTTACTGCGGTCCTCAGGGACAAGATGGAGGCACACAATACGCGCTGGCTATATTTGGTTATGTTTCACTTTTCGAATGAATACTTGACCTATTCTTAACTAACTAAAGGTATTCAGTTATGAGAGCTTGATCCCTAGTGTGTCCACTTTTTTGTCTAAAAACATCGAAAAAAGCCTTTTGGTATGCACTGACCCTATGGTACAACTGTTTTGAGAGTTGAGCGGGATACCCCCTTTTGTAGAGGGTCATCGATTGCCCTTACCTTACAATAAATACGTCCCTATAGGTAACCTGATCCCCTTAGTATGTACATGTGAGCTGTATTCCTGCAAGTATTTTTTACCACATGGTACTGTTTTTTCCTAAAGTTAACTAGAACCCTGAGTTGTTAGTCCTGATCTGTTACCATATTGGCACCTGGTATATTGCTAGTTATCGACTATTAACCTCTGTTATTTTCATTTCCATCATGTCACTGCTGATAACCTTCATCAGGACTGTGCTGTCATGTCATACTACTATGTTATGTTGCATACCCTTAAAACGTAACTCCACTTTTTTAAAGAAAAAAACATTCCCCTCTGGGTGAACTATGTACATTGCAAGGATTATAACAATCTTTATTGCAGATTGCTACCTTTTGTTATACTGAAGAAATCCCTTTGTGTTTCTCTGTGCCCCTGTGGGAAAATGAATCTAATGGGAGTGGTTTCATAATTATCAATCAGCTGTGCACCCGCAGAGCACTAATGAGGAAATCTGCTGGGCCTGCATCCCTTTAGACGTGTTTCTCTTGGGAGTAACTCACCAAAAATTAAATTTTTGTTCCAGGGGATGCCTGAAATCTGACCTGTATCTTAGGCAGACTTCTAGGAAAATCGGTGAGCCAATCACACTAGCAGGAAATTAGGTTTCTGGGGGGTGGTCAGTACACTTGCTGTGTACAGAACAACTCTAGGTAGCCATATTGCATTGCATTTTCAGAAAATGACAGAGGCTTCAGATTGAAAAGGAAAGGTCATTTTAAATAACATTCAATTACAATATGACTTGTGTCGCAGTTGTATACACTATATTAATTTTTTCTTTATTTGCTATTTTTTCCCACGAAAGTGGAGTTACCCTTTATATAAAGAATTAAAATGAAAATAAAATAAAAAATATCCAGAATATCCAAAATATCAGCTTTATGTGCCATTAGATGAGTAGGTTTCACTAATAAAGTGACCATGGAGTATATTATTTTCAGGAAATTACATTTACAGTACACAAGCACAACAAAACATCATACACATCTTTATTAGAAAAGTAAAAGCCTCAATGTTTAATGATTTAGAACAAAGATAAACCTACATCTAAATGAACAAGCAGGTTAACTGATAGGTGAATTAGGTATTTTTACTGATATAAAGTTACTGATGGCTCAGATAATATGATACAACTGTATTAATCACAAGATAAAATATTACTTGAGTTTTCCCACAGCGCTTGTGCTGCTCAAGTCATGATGGAAACTTCACACTTGTTATGGTACCTGTTGCTACAAACACACAAGTAATTTACATAAGTATGCAATATTGTTTAGGTAACTTGCTGATCTTATCTGATTTAAAGTAACAATAAATTATCTGTATCCAGGTGAAAAGAGATAATATATTGATGTAGATGTGTGAGTTTTGTTGTACATTCTCACTGGCTACAAGTGTGAAACATGGGTCAGATTAGCAGATTCTTGGCCGCCCATCCTCGCTGCACATTGGAAACACAAGTGTAAACACGATATAGTCATGAAGAATCAATTGGCATTTTAAGCAATTAACCAAAAGGTGAAAAGTTCACGCCAACACAGGGGCAAGTTTATTTTGGGCCCAAAGATTAATTTACAGTGAGTGAAAGCTAAACATGCTGAATTAGTGTCATGTCACACTTGAGAAAAGGCTCACTGCTTTTATCAGGCCATCCGTTCTCAGTATAGTACCCTGACAGGTTCACTTTGATGGGCACAGGCATGTGGATTTCAGCTATTATTTATTGGCAAAAGTGTTTATTAGCAATAAATTAATGCTAAATAAATTGCCAGCCTCAGGGGAATTATTGGACCTAAATGTTGATTTACTAAAGCAGTTGTAAATGTTAAAGTGTAGCTCCACTTTTGTTGAGAAAAAAACATTCCTCTCTGGGTGATCTATGTACATTACAAGGGTTTTAACAAACTTTGTTGTAGATTCCTATCTTTTGTTATTCTGAAAAAAATCATTGTTTGTGCCTCTGTGCTGAGAGGGTCTAATGGGAGTGGTTTCATACTTATCTGTCAGCTGTAGCAGCTGCAGAGCTCTAGTGAGGAAAGCTGCTGGGCTTGCATCCCTTTAAACGTGTTCCTATTGGGAGTATCTCACCAAAAATGACATTTTTGTTGCAGGGGATGCCAGAAATCTGACTTGTCTCTTAGGCAGACTTCTATGAAAATTGGTGAGCCAATCACACAATCAGGAAATTATGTTTTTGGGGTGTGGTCAGTATACATTCTGTGTACAGAACAGCTCCAGGTAGCCATATTGCATTGCATTTCCAGAAAATTACAACAGCTGCAGATTGAAAAGGAAAGGTAATTTTAATAACATTCAATGACAATATGATTTGTGTCCCAACTGTATACGCTATATTGTTTTTTTTCTTTATTTGCTATTTTTTCCCCCACAAATGTGGAGTTACCCTTTAACTAAATAAACTGTGTGACTATTCACTTTAAAGAGGTTGTAAACCTGCTAAGAAAACAAAAACCTGTAAGACAAAGGCATAATGAGCTAGTATGTATTATGAAATACTTACCTTAGAAAGAAGCCCTTTCAGCGGCGCCCACACACCGCTGAGACGGCTGACATGTTCACCCATCTTCCTTCCGGGTTCGCGTCCTCCAGCCGTCTGATTGGCTGGAGCTGTGATGACGTCACTCCCGTGCATGCACACGCGAGCTGCCGTTCATGGCACAGGGCTCTGAAGGAATGGCATGGTCAGCCGTTCCTTCAGAGAGCATGCGCCTGCCAGTGATGTCACTGGCTGCATGTAAAGTAAATGTCTCCTTAGGAAATATATACAGTACCTATAGGTAAGCCTTATCATACTGTGAGGGATTAGCTCGGTGGTAGGCGTGGATGACCCCTTTGGGGGTGCGTTTTCACAGAGAGATAGCCGAGCAGAGGTTGAAAACAAGACTGATTTATTCATGCAATTTACTTCACATAATTGCAAGCGTCAAAACAGCCAAAATAAAATAAAAGACAAAATAAATCCTTGCCTCTGTGGGCGGCTACCTTCTCACGCTGGAACCTACCTAAGAAGTCTTCCCAACCTACCGTTGGGCCGACACTGCTGATCCTACAGCAGACACTCAAATGTCCATTTGTTTGCTTTTCACACAGCACAAACATTGTCCATTGAACATGTCCCTTTGTTTTCTTTCACACAGCACATGTTCATTTATAACAGGATCCTTTACTCTTCAGATTCTTCACATTGAACACAGTTCATTTAACAGGTCCCTTTACTCTTCACACTCTTCACATGGAACACTTTGTCTTCTCACCTTTGAGACGTCTTCACTCGTGGTTACCCTCCTTAGCTTCACATCGCTGTAGGGGGTCTTCTCCCATGCTCACCAGCTTGTCGGGAGGCACACATCCGACTGTCCCCCTCTCCCAGCCCACACGGCGACAGGAGGCAGCAGTCCTTCTCCCATGCCCACACGGCGTCGGGAGGTACACGTATGTCTGCCTTCCTCTCCCAGCCCACACGGCGACAGGAGGCAGCAAACAATAGGAATTTCTCTGAACAAATTATAGAGCCTTAACTCCCTCATTCTGAACAGGTGAAGGCCTTTCAACTTCCTGCTGGCTAGCTCTGTAGCCAACACCCTAAATTAATTAATGGACTTTCTAAATCAGGTGGAAATGTATCTCCTTCCTGTGACTACATTCCCAGATTTAGCTGACTTCCTGTTACAATACCTATAGGTAAAAGTTACAGAGGGAAGTTAAGTTCCTCTTTAATTGTCCAATCATGTGTAAAGCAAATTCTGTTCACCTTGAATATTCAATTGTGCAGATTGGATAATTAAACAGGAATCTACTTTTAACATGATTGGATAATTGAAGCGTATATTCAAACAATTAACTGAGTAAAGATATTCACCTGTTTTTGTAAGTGCTCTTTTACACTTGCGCATGACCTGTGTTTTTTTCGCACCAGATCAGTTGCGGATGTAGGGCGTTTATGAAACAATGCACGTGAAAGCATGTAAATGCAACACAACTAAAAGTATGATATAAAAAATAAAATGTTCATAGTTTGTTGACTCTTTCAGGGACCTGTCACTTCACAACAAAATACATACCAACAAGCATAAAATCACAACATATTGCACATGAAAATGCATTTTAAATGAACATCAACGCATGTCTATTTTTAATGTGTTGCAGTGATCAGCCACAGTCAGGATTAAGGAGGACGCTGCTTCACAGATTCAGGGATTTGAAATCCCTGTGGCTTATGCAAGCCATCCATAGGTAGAATTCTGAACAAAATTTCTTTAAAAAATTGTAATTAAGAGTTTTCATTAGGATTTTGCACAATTAGTGGGCCGAGGCACTGGCTGTAAAAATTTTTGTGCGGCCTTTGAGTTTGAGTGATCGGCAATTTCGAATCAATGATGGGAGAATCATGCGGGAAAAAAAATAAATGAGCATGAGTTGTGGAAAACCTGGAAAAAAAAGAAGATTCCCAGCTACAAAATTAATTTTCTGCATGGAGGTGAAATTGAGGGCTTGGTGGGTCAAATTTTGAAATCAATGGTGGCATCATCAGATTCCAAAACACACAAAATATCTGATTTTAACTACATAACGCCCGCGCTATAGCCGAAAGATGGGCGTACAGTGACGTCCTCCCGTGCATGAGCGGCCTGCCTCCATGAGATTTACCTGATCACAGATCGGAGTAAGGGGGCGGTCCCGCCCCCTTATCATGTGATAAGCTGTTAGCCAATGACAGCTGATCATGTGAAATAATTAGCAGCCGGCGATCAGCTGTTTTTTTCCTCACACTGTCAGTGTGAGAAGAAAAAGAAAACGATTGCCGGCTGCTGTCAGAGGGACATCGGTCCCGATGAGGAGAGGGGCATCTGTGCACACCAATGCCACCTACCAGTGCCCACAAGTGCCCACCAGTGTCACACACCAGTGTCACACACCAGTGCCCACCTACCAGTGCCATCTTCCAGTGCCCAATAGTGCCACCTACCAGTGCCCACTAGTGTCCACCAGCAACACCTATCAGTGCTTACCAGTGCAACCTATCAGTGCCAATAAGTGCCCCATCATAAGTGTCACCTACCAGTGCCTATCATTTCCCTTCAGTGCCACCTATTAGTGCCCATCAGTGCCCATGAGTGCTGCCTATTAGTGCCCTTCAGCGCCACCTACCAGTGCCCTTCAGTGCCACCCATCAGTGCCCATCGGTGCCACCCATCAGTGCCATCTATCAGTGCCACCTTATCAGTACCACCTCATCAGTGCCCATCAGTGCCGCCTTATCAGTGCCCACCAGTGCTGCCTATCAGTGCCCAACAGTGCCACCTATCAGTGCCCAATAGTGCAGCCTATCAGTGCCTATCAGGGCCCATCAGTGCCACCTCATCAGCGCACATCAATGAAGGAGAAAAATTACCTGTTTGCAAAATTTTATAACAAACTATAAAAACTGTTTGTTTGTTTTTTAAAAATTTTTGGTCTTTTTTTGTTTGTTCAGCAAAAAATAAAAACCCCAGTAGTGATTAAATACCACCAAAAGAAAGCTCTATTTGTTTGAAAAAAAATTATAAAAATTTAATTTGGGTACAGTGTTGCATGACCGCGCAATTGTCATTCAAAGTGCGACAGGGCTGAAAGCTAAAAATTGGCCTGGGCAGGAGGGGGGTTTAAGTGCCCAGTAGGCAAGTGGTTAAAAAGAAAATTTGTTCGGAATTTAACCCATGTATGGCTTGCATTAACCTCCCTGGCGGTCTGATTATGTCAATATTTTTGAATCTCAAAGCGGTACATTGTATTGCATGGAAATCTGTTGTTTTACATTGTAGGCCTGTAATTCTTAAGAAAAACTCACTTAAATATGTCCAAACAGAGTCTAGTAGACATCCCAGGTATGATAAAGTTTGAAACACGAAATCATAAATTATAATATAATAATAATAATACATTTTTTTCCAATAATGTAGTTAAACCAAAAACACTGAAATCTTTCCAAACAAGGGTGCAATATTACTTATCACTGTAATACTAGACACTGCATATTGGTTTAGTAAACATCCCGGGTATGAAAAATTTTGAAACATGGGACTGCACAAAGTCTGACATCACAATCAGGACAATGGAACCTGATTTCCTTTCTGATTTTCTTTCCACTGTCATCTCGCTTCAAGCAACAAACCACGCACACCCTTGTAGGTGCTGACTTTTTCTCGGTTGGCGGGATATAGTCCATGAAGTGACGACCAGTCAGGTGTTATGACAACACCAACAGCACGATGTCCAGCTCTATTCACAGCCAATGATGGTGTTTGGTGGTTCATAAAGATACGTTTGGCAACTTTAATAATGAAATCAGAATGAATCACAGTCTTGTAACTTTTTTTTTTTTTTTTAGCAGAATGTAGGCATTCCACAAGCATTGCTCAAGAAGATGTCTGAAGGTCTTCTTGTAGTACTTCTTTTGCTGTTTCCTTATTGTTGGAAAGAATGTCATTGGTCGGTTCTGTCGACACCTCCCATGGTGTTATTGTAGTCTATCACTACTTGTGGCTTAATGATTTTTTTCCCACCTTTTGTGCGTACCATAACAGTGGAGGTATTATGAATTGTACTCATTAGGCATGCCATCGCAGAGCTATCATTTTGCCTTCCTGCCAGGCAACCATTTCTCCAGTCTTCAGCTTCTTATTGCCAAACGTTGGCGGCATGTCGCGCCAGTTAGCCGTAATGGTTCCATAGGCATCTGTTTTGTTTTGCACAAGAAACTCATAAAGTTCAGGAGACGTATAAAAGTTATCGGTTGTTACGCAATAGCCCTGATTTAGCAATGGCTCAATGAGTGAAAGAACGGAAGATGTTGCCATTCCATAGTTGCTGTATTTTGGATTGAATTGTGTTCCTTTTCTTGTGTATATGACTGAATTCCAAATGTAGCCAGTTGTCGATTTGATTAGCATGTAGGATTTTACGCCGAATTGTGCCCTCTTTGATGCAATGTATTGTACCCAGCTGAGCCTTCCCTTGTAGGCCATTAGACTTTCATCTATGCTGATATCTCTTTCTGGCACATAGCTCTGTTGGGAATTCTTTAGAGTCATTTGAGATACTTCCCAAATTTTCTTTAGTTTTTGTGCAGGATGAGTAGTTTCATCAAATACTTCATTGTTTTCAAGTGTAAATATTTTATGATCAGGGAAAATCTGTACTCTGACATGACCGTGCCAAAGAATGGAGTGGCAAGTAATGTATTAGTTGTACAATACCACTTCTGCAGGGGTTTCCCCACCACTCCCTGAAGTATTATTAGGCCCAGAAATTTCCAATTGTCACCTTTGGTCACTGGTTCCCACTTTCTGCTTCTTGAAAACTTCCGATGCAGAGTTGCTCTTTGTACCGATGTGTATCAGTAACTATTTTTTCAATAACCTCATTGGTCAGAAATAATTGTAGGTATGCCAAGGGGTTGTTGTGTTGAACGTCTACTTACATACTAGGTGCTCCAGTAAATGGGAATCTTGGGGGGCGCTGCCTGAACCGTACCGCAGTCAATAGAGCACCAAGTGCGCACATCACTGAGCTCAGTCATGACGAATTTCCCCACTAATCACTATCCCTCGATTCTTCAAGCAATTCTAATTCACTATCACTGTTTTCTACCTGGTCTAAAACCGTTTTATACCTAAAGGAACGCTTTTTGGATGCCATAGACTTTCTCAAGTTTCCAGGCAGAAAGAACAGTAAAAGTGCAGGCAGAGTACTAGACAAAGTACTAGGAACAAAACTGAGGTGAAACGGTTTCACGCAGTAATGTAATTCTAACAGATTACAATGTATTACAATGTGTATGTCATGTTTTGTTTATTTTTTTGAATTTCTTGCCTGGTTCCGCCCCCTGCATCATGGCGCTCGCAGGAAGGGAACCCGGAAGACAGATGCGGGCATTGGACAGAGTACACAGCTGGAGGACATCAGGGGATCGCAGGGACAAGGTAAGTTTCACTACAGGGTAACCCCCGATGTGGCTTGGGATTACCACTTTTGGTACTGAAAATGAACCCTAAGCCACACTCGGGATTACGGTCAGGGAGGTCAATCACCTATATGTACCTCTCAGGGTGTATGCAAAAGAGGCATTCTTATTTGTCAGCACTGTCACATGGACAGTGCTGACCAATCAGAACCCGTCAAGCCTGTCCTGCCAGCGTTGCGAGGAGAGAAGATAAAGCCAGAAGGGTTTCAAATCCCCTGACCGGTAAGCGCCACGTACCGATGCCTGACAGCGGGGATCACGGGACACTGTTACAGTGGGACTGGGGGGGGGGGGAAGGTGGTCCAATGTAACGTCACCTTACAGATATTTTGTAAAGGTGAACTTACATTTTAAAGACATTTAGAGATGGGAAAAAACATTACATGAGACTATTTCCACAGCTTGAGCCTCATTTGTTATCTATCTCTGCAAGACCTAGCTGAGGGGAAAGAAAATATTTATATAAAAAAGAGAAAAAGTTATGGACAGAACAAAAAAAGGAAGATAAATCAAACCTTCAAGCCCTACCTGTATATATCCCTGCAATATTTTTGGACACCTTTGCTCTCTGTTCAGGGACTTCATCTAGTTTCACAAACCCCCAGGTTAAAGTTTCAACTTCTCTCCCTTCCTAAAGTGAAAGGGGGCATAGGCCTCCCAGTCGTAGCCATGTACTATAAATGGCTCACCTCTCAAGGGTAGTTTGGCACTGCAAATAGAGCTACAAGCAGTGCGTGTCCATTGAGATTGAGGATACTTCCATCCCTTTCTGGACCTTAGCTTGGCTGACTTCCTAGCTCCCAGTGGACATGCAAGTCCACCCACTGATTGGCACCTCTATACAAGTGGCAAGGTCTGTCTTTTGCACCACTGATCTCTCCCTGTTGCCTTCCCCCCGACAGCCATTATAGGTAACTTTGACTTTACCCCTGGATTTACAAACAGGTATCTCCAGACCTAAACCCTATTGAGCCTCTGTGTGGCATCCTCAAACAGGAGATGGGGGAGCACAAGGTCTCTAACATCCACCAGCTCAATGATGTAGTCATGGAGAAGTGGAAGAGGGCTCCAGTGGCAACCTGTGAAGCTCTGGTAAACTCCACGCCCAAGAGGGTTAAGGCAATGCTGGAAAATAATGATGGCCACACAAAATACTGACACTTTGGGCCCAATTTGGACCTTTTACTTAGGGGTGTATTCACTTTTGTTGCCAGCAGTTTAGACAATAATGGCTGTGTGTTGAGTTATTTTGAGGGGACAGCAAATTTACACTGTTATATAAGCTGTACACTCACTACTTTACATTGTAGCAAACTAATTTCTTCAGTGTTTTCACATAAAAAGATATAATAAAATATTTAGAAAAATGTGAGGGGTATACTTACTTTTGTGAGATACTGTAGATTTGCGCTCTCGCACCTCTATAGTTATCTGGCAGCGCCCTCAGGCAACCCGCACCTGGCGTCCTTTTGCCAATGATATTTGGATTCAGTTTACACCTCAACACCTTGAAAAAATACTCCTCCTAGCCCACAAATCATCTATTGAAAATCGGTGCCAGGAAGTGGGGTACAAAGTACTTTCTAGGTGGTATCGCATACCCTACGTGCTACACAAAATGGACAAAAATGTTCCAGACACATGCTGGTATTGTAATAAAAAAGTAGGTATGATGCCCCATTTGTTCTGGTACTTTCCCAGTTCAAGGCCAATTTGGGAAGATGTGATGACCACTATCTAACACTTGACCTCAGTTGACCATCATTCATCCAATAAATGCAAAAAAGGCCTGTATCCCAGCTCTTTGGAAGCAGACTCAACTGCAAACTAGAACCCTGTGGTATTCCAACATCAATGACATCCATCGTATGGAAGACCTGACTGCTGCCATTAAAGAAGAACCCTGACCAAAACTCCCCCCCCCCCATGCAGTGGGGCCGTGGAGAGGGTGTGAGGAGATGAGGGGTAAGGAGAGCAGATATATTATTGTTAGAGTTATTTTAAGTGTGGCCCAAGACCAGGCCAAGACTGGGACCAAAAATAGGCCCAGGCATTTTGGACTGAGCAATCCATGACATGTTAACTCACCCCTTTCCCACTCTCCATCCTGACAGACCCCCGGGAGAGAGGAGGGGGGGAACCCATCAGAGGTACGTGGGGAGAGGGTAGCTGGGAAAGGGGTGGGACGAAAGCACAGCGCCGATGGCTGAACTAAACTGGCAGCTGGGCGGTGGTACGAGCTCAAAGAGCAGCCCAGCTGCCTTGGGCCCCGCAAGAACTTGCGGCCTGGGGGCCCCCGGCCCACCAGGCAAGTGCCCCATGTGCCCTATGGCCAGTCCATGCCTGCCCAACACAATTCCTCTTCTTATAAAAATAAGATTAAGGCCAGTTGAGGACGTTCTGGATTTAGCTCCGTTACAAAGTATTTTGAACAGAATAGAATGATTTGCTGGTAATAAGTGAAATTTAGAGGTTGAAATGTTTTTATTATTTTATGGTTCAAGAAAATTAATCAGGACATGACAATAGGAGTACAGTAAGTCAGCATCAATGGTTATCGTCCAAAGCATGACATATACAAGATAAGTAAAACGTAACCACTTGCCGACCGCCGCACGACTATTTACTGCGGCGGTCAGCCCCTCACAGGCAAAGCGACGTAGGTTTACGTCGCTAGCCTGTGAGGCTTCTAGGGAGCGAGATCGCGCCGCCGGAGGCGCGCTCCCGTTCCCGCGCAGTCACGGACCCCCCCGCGCGTGTGCCCCGCGGACCCGATGTCCGCCGGGCACCCGCGATCATCCGTGACACCGGAAGAAAGGCAGGCGGCTGATGTAAACAAAGCCGTCTGTCATTCTTCCCTGTGTAAGAATGGAGATCAGACGGTTCTACTATGTAGGACCGTTGATCTCTGTTCTTACACTAGTAGCCATGTCCAATCACAGTTAGAAGCACGCCCCTAGGACACACTTAACCCCTCCCTCTCCAATACAGTTAACCCCTTCACTGCCAGTGTCATTTTTACAGTAACAGTGCATATGTATAGCACTGATTACTGCAGTAATGTCACTGGTAACCCCAAAAGTGTAAAAAATGTCAGTCAAGGGTCTGATCTGTCCGCCACAATGTCGCAGTACCGCAAAAAAAATTGCAGATCGCCGCCATTACTCGTTAAAAAAAAAAAACAACAAAAATTACAAAAATCTTTCCCTTTGTTAGTACATGCGATAACTTTTGCGCAAACCAATCAAAATTCGCTTTTTGTGATTTTTTTTACCAAACATATGTAGCATAAAACAAATTGGCCGAAAATGTTAAAAAATTTAGATTTTTAAATTTTTTTGGGGGGAATTTCATATAAAAAAATGTGAAAAATATTGTTATTTTTGCAAAATTGACGCTCTTTTTTTGTTTACAGCGCATGATCAAAAAATCGCACAGGTGATCAAATACCACCAAAAGAAAGCTCTGTTTGTGGGAAAAAAGGACGTAAATTTCGTTTAGGTACAGCGTCGCACGACCGCGCAATTGTCCATTAAAGTCACGCAGTGCCGAATCGCAAAATAGGCCCTGGTCAGAAAGGGGGTAAAATCTTCCGGGGCTTAAGTGGTTAATATAGCCAAAATATGACCGATTCTAAATGAATTTTGTCACCAATATGCATGCTGTGCTGAGGCAACAACTTAGTCATTTAACATAATTGTGTATGCTGCATTTTCTATATTTGCATTGGCAGTTGTGGAACAGGTAATGTGTGTTTTAGTTTTTTAAGCAGTTAGCTGTAACATTGTTCCTATTTTAAAGGACTGACCTCTGTAAGACCTGTGAGTGTGGCTGAGCATTAGTGCTAAGGCACCACATAGCGGCCTCCACTGTTCACTGACTTGTTTATTTAAATATGACATGTTATGATAGGATTCCTATGGTGTAAATGTCAGCTAAAAGCATTGAGAAAGCAACTGTGATTTCAGGTGCCCTTCCTCCAGGAAATGGTCAACCTTAGTATGGCTTGTCCTGATTATAGCATATAGGGGATCTCATATCACTATCTATAGTTGCATTCCCTTCATCCACTTGCTGCTGGCTAAATAAAAGTGCTAAATAGTTACAAGTGAGCCAATCAGTGCCCCTGTCTCACACAGATCACATACCGAATGTCAACTGTCAGCAGGGCCATGCTGCCCATAAGGCAGAGATGTAACTAGAACCTTCAGAGCCCGGTGCAAGAAACCATGAAGGGCCACCCGCACCCCTGGCCGGGGCCCTTCCCTTCAAGCCTTGGGCTCTTTCCACTGATCCTGGGGCCCTTTACTCTCGTTGCGGGGCCCTTTATTACAGTCCCGCAACGGGACCCTTTCACAAGTTCTGCAGTGGGACCCCTTCCTGCCATCTTGGGGCCTCCCAACAGTGGTGGAATGCCCGGTCGCAAGTTTGACCTTTGCGATCCTGGAAGTTTACCCACTGGTGTCAGTAGTTTTTATATTTTGATACTTTAATTGTATTATTTTTGATCATTTTATTTTATTTTTTTACAATTTCACTGACAATGACTCTGTCCATTCAGAAAAGGAAGGAGCTGGTAAATTACATATTTACCGACTCCTTCCTGGTTCTCTATTGTGACACATCCCCTGCAGCAGCCTGCAGGAGAGGTAAGGGAGCACAGTTAGGCTCCGTTCACATGTTAGCGTATGGATCACGGTCAGAACCGCCGCGGTTCCGCCCTCGATCGGGAGATTATTGCAAATCGCGGGACGCCTGTGCGTTTCCCGTTGATTTGCAATAGACCCCCAAACGCTGAGCGATGTTGCCGCGATTTCCGCCTGCCGAATCGCGGTAACATCGCGGAAAAAAAAATTGCGGGACGCATTACGACCAAAAAAGTGCAAGAGCTTCTTTGGATCGTATTGCGTCCCGCGATTTTTTTTGCGCGATGTTACCGCGATTCGGCAGGCGGAAATAGCGGCAACATCGCTCAGCGTTTGGGGGTCTATTGCAAATCAATGGGCAACGCACAGGCGTCCCGCGATTTGCAATAATCTCCGGATCGCGGGCGGAACCGCGGCGCTTCTGCCCGTGATCCATACGCTAACATGTGAACGGAGCCTTAGGGATAGGGGGGGGGCAGCACAGTGGGGAGGGGGGGCAGCACAGAGGGGGGGACCAGGGGAGCACACAGGGGCCCAGAGACAGCAGAACACAAGTGTACTGGATAGGAGGAGTGGCGGGGGCAGCATACACAGGAACCGATCTCCTCCATTTTCCTCCTGTAGCTACAGGAGGAAAATGGAGGACAGTGATTTCTCTATGCTGACCCCCATCGCCCCTTCTATTCAGGTGTACAGGGGAGCCACACAGACCCCCTAGAGCATGGGGCCCGGTTGCATTTGCAACCCCTGTAGTTACGCCCCTGCCATGAGGCCAATTAAGGCGGCTGCCTCAGGAGACACTTATGGAGGTACAGTGGGGGTCTGTATCTTTAGTGCCTTGCCACCGGAGTCCTAGCAACTAATAATGCTGTGTAGCCAGGGTCCCAGCAACCAATGACACTGTGCAGCTCTGCCTCCAGTGTCCTAGTGACCAATGAGTCTGGGCAGTTCTGCCCAGCGTCCTAGCAACAAATGACGATTGGTATTGGGAACTGTAAAAATCACTGCCTCAGGTGACATCCATACCCGACACAGCCTTGCTGAACTTTTTTATTTTGTTTTATGTAGCCAACTGCAAGGGGCAAGAGGGGGCTCTACTGCGCAGCCAATTTAAAGCGGTGTTAAATACAAAACCAAAAATGTAATATATTGCAGCTTACCAATCATAGATGTGATGGCTGCATCAGTTTTTTTTCCCTAGGCTTTTTTCCCTTTTATTTTCACCTGTTGATCTGGCCAGTAACACACCTCTTGTATTAGAGTACCCCCACTCTGGATGAAGGAGCACAGGGGGCACATTTGGACAGCAGCACTATCAGTCTGGGGGGAGGGGAGTGTTAGATGTACTAGCAGGTTTTAAATACACTAACAAAACCAGACTGCAGCTAATACTTTATAAGCAGTTGCAGTAAACATTTTTTTTTTCTTTTTGGATAAAATCTGTTTGTTTGTCTTATGTCTGTAACTGATACATTTTGCTGATGAGCTTGCTCTTTTTATAAACAACAGGCTTCCTGCTGGATCACCAGAAAGAAAGAAAGCCAAAACAAAAAAATGAATATATCTATCAGATCTAAGAACTGATAAGCTGCATTATAATAATTATTTGCTATTGGGTTTATTACCACTGTAAGGACTGCATTAAAATGAAACTCCAGCTTTAGCTTTTAAACCAAAGTTACATTGCCCAGACCTTTTGAACAACAAAAAAGAATGCTGCTTTGGCTGCAATGCCTGTCTGCTCTCTGCCACTGTACTCTGCAGAATCACTGTTCCCAGCCTTTACCCCTCCTCTAGGTTCGCTGACATTCAGTTTCAGCAAACTCACATCCCATGAGCCCAGGTTGTCAATGACACGTCCCTTGGACATGCATCATTATGCAAGCCTGGGCTTACAGTACTTCTGAACTGATCATCACTCATATGTCATTAGATCAGGGCCACTCAGTCAAGGGGTAAAGACCACCCACTGCCGCTATGGAAAAAGAACAGAAAGGTCCTGTGACATCACCAGATGGTACTCAAAACTTCAAAAACAAAAAGTATTAGGGATGCTGAAGTTTCAATTTAACAGCCCATTCAGACTGGCGCGATCCGACTTCGAGGGGCGACCTGTGAAGTCGCGGTGCACAGAGTGCACCGCGACTTCGGCGCGACTTGCAGGGACTTCACATAATGGAAGTCTATGCAAGTCGCTCTCAGGTCGTCCCGAAGTAGTACAGGACCCTTTTTCTAAGTCGGAGCGACTTGTGTCGCTCCTATTAGAACGGGTCCTGTGCTAATCAATGGCGAGCGACCGAGCGCGACTTGTCAGGCTGATAAGTCTCGCTAGTCAGAATGGACAAAGTTAATGTAAAGGCTTTTTTACTATAATAACAAACATGTTATACTTACCTGCTCTGCGCAATAATATTGCACATAGCGGCCTGAATCTCCTCTTTTGAGGTCCCTTACTGGTGCTCTTGGCTTCTCGTCTTCTTTGTGTGCCCCCAAAGCAAGCCACTTGCTATAGGGGCACACCTGTGGGCTCGCTCCGAAGTCGGGCTGTGTGCATTGCCCCACCCCCCACTCCCTCCTTACAGGATTTGATTGACAGAAGCAGGAGCCAATGGCTCCTGCAACTGCCTCTGTGTCCTGTGAGGAAGAGGAACACAGGCACAGCACTGGATTGATATTGGACCATGCAATTAAAATGCATGGTAAAAATGCACGGGAGTGGTAAAAAATGTCTTGCACTTAGAACCACTTTAATTCGAATTTTAACCAATATTAATTAGAATTGTAATATTCCTACTTTCCCTTTTTCCTGCAAGGAAGATCTCTCACCAAAAATGACAGGCAACGAACCCATCAGAGTGTACTCTTGGATGTGGCTGGTGGTTGAATGTGGCAGAGGCTGTTAATACATACTTCCCTTATCATGATAAAAGAGGGAAAGATTGAAGCCCATTATTGGTTGCCCAAAAAGTTGAAAGATGAAGTCAGAAGTGCTTGTTATCACATCCTAGGAAAGTCATACTCAGTCCTCACCTCATTATTGCTGGCAACATGTATCATACAGTCACACTTTGAACTTGTAACTAATAATTTAAAATCTGGCAACGTCAGTGGTAAAACCCAAGAGGATAATTTATTGAACATATTAAAGCAGAATTAAAGCCTATACAATTCAATTTGCAAACAATTTACCAACATATCCAGTTTAAGATAGTGTATATATTATGTAAATATATTTAGGTTACAACCAGATATAAGATTAATTACCAACACATTGGCCTTTAATGCCCAGAGGTCAGAGCTGGTTGCTTTCAGGGCGAGCTCCCAGCACAGAGAGTGATGTCCACCCTGGAGCGCCCACACCCTGACCCTTCCATGCTTCTAACACAAAGCCTTTGTTATGTAAACGTAACCCTTTGTATAATCTTATGCACCAAGATCCTCTGGGCCAAGCCTTAACCATCCTTTTCCCCAATATACCAATGTAAAGTCCCAGGGATGCTTTGTTAATTTCACAACAATTTAAAGTAATTATTTAAGCCATCCTTCTCCATCTCTTTAACTATAAATATAATTTAGACAATGTGAGAGAACCACCTTAGTGGAAGCTTCACGAATACAGTTCAAGGTCAAAGAGAGCACAGTCCCAAAGTTGATCCGTTAAAGTGCATAAAACCACATGCATACATACAGCAGAAAAAACCTCCACCTCACCGCTGTGCACGCCTTATGGTAATGCACTTACCAGAGGCGGCTTAAAATTAAGCCTGTAGTGTTAATCCCAGAAGGACTGGATCCTCAAAATGCCCAAAAACTGGAACAGATACAGCGTTCTCTCCAACATACAATGGACTGCTTTCAGCTCTCCAGTGTACTGAAGTCCACTTTGACGAAGCGTCTGTTTAGTGAAGAGGTCTCAGGCAGTTGCTGTGAGCAACTCTTCCTATTCACATGCTCCTCTTTCTCCTTGCAGTCTGATGTCCATAATGTCTATGTTAGAGAAGACACATGGACATCAGACCAGTGGCGTAGCGTGGGTTGTCAGCACCCGGGGCAAGGCAAGTAATTTGCGCCCCCTACACAAACCTACTAGACCGCTACACAGACCTACCTTATTCCTACACTGACCTACCTGAGTACTATACTGACACCCACAGAGACACTGAGCTATACTGTATAATTACTATACTGACACCTACACTGAACTACCTGACCACTACACTGACCTACCTGTTTCCTGTACTAACCTACCTGATCACTATACTGACACCTACAGAGACCTACCTGACCACTACAGAGACCTACCTGACCACTACACTAACCTACCTGGCCACTACACAGACTTACCTGATTCCTGCACTAATCGACCTGATCACTACACTGAGCTACCTAATTTTTATACTGTGACCTACCTGACCACTACACAAATGTACCTGACCACTACACAGACCTACCTGACCACTACACAAACCTACCTGACTACTACACAGATACCTACTCTGACCTACCTTATTCCTACACTGACCTACCTTATTCCTGCACTAAACAACCTAATTTCTATACTGGCCACTACACAGACGTACCTGGCCACTACACAGACGTACCTGGCCACTACACAGACCTACCTGACCACTACACAGACCTACCTGACAATTACACTGACCACTACACAGACCTACCTGTTTCCTGCACTGACCTACCTGATCACTATACTGACACCTACATAGACCTATATGACCACTACACAGATCTACCTGATTCCTACACTAACATACTGACCCCCCACATTCCCACATACACTGACCCCCCCCCCATACACTGACACCTACACTGACCCCCCTTCACTTACCCCCACAACACTGACACATAAACTGACCCCCCTTACATTTCTATACACTGACCCCCCCATACACTAACACCCCCTACACTGACACCTATACTGACCCCCCCATCCACTGACCCCTACACTAACACCCATACTGACACCCCCTACACTGACCCCCCCCCATACACTGACAGCTACACTGACACCTATACTGACCCCCTTACATTCCCACATACACTGACCCCCCCATACACTGACCCCTACACTGACTCCCCCCCTACATTTCCACATACACTGACCCCCACTACACTGACCCCTACACTAATAGCTATACTGACCCCCCCATACACTGACACCTATACTGACCCCCCTACATTTCCACATACACTGACCCCCCCACACTGATCCCCCCCATACACTGACACCTATGCTGACCCCCCTACACTGACACACCCTCCTCTACACTGACCCCCCCCCCCCCATACACTGACACCCCCTTTACTGACCCCCCCCTCCCATGTCCACTTCCCCTACACTGAAACCTATGCTGACCCCCCTACACTGACACCCCCATACACTGACACCCCCTTCACTGACCCTCCCCACCCCACTTCCCTGGGCCCCGGAGGCAGGCAAGACATTACTTACCTTGTTCTGTGCCAATACACTGGCGACTCGAGGAGGGGAGAGACAGCATGTCGGTGGCCGGCCCGGACAGCAGGGGGAGACTCCGGAAGCGGTGCTGCACATGCACCGAGCCACAGACTGGCATCTTCATCCACCAGCAGCCCCGCCCCCTGACCGCATGACACCTTCAGCGGTCCACCGCTCATCTTGCACAAAGCGGCAGTCACTGAGCCAAGAGGAGGAGTGCGGGCAGGCGGGCGGGCAACTTCAGAATAAAGGGACACTTTGATCCTGCCGATTGCGGGCGTGGGATGCGCCCCCCCCCAAATGTTGCGCCCGGTGCCAGTGGCCCCCCCTGCACCCCCCACGCTACGCCACTGCATCAGACTGCAAGGGGAAAGAGGGGTCATTGTCCTGCTGTAGAAAAAAAAAGTGGGGCCAATCAAATGCCTCCCTGATGGTATGGCATGTGAGTGTGGATGTAGCCTCCTCAGGTCACTGCCACTGTTTCCCATGATCTCTACCAGCTCCTAATCCAATCTAACAATTTGTGTACACAGGGAAGCCCATTAAAGGGGATGTGATACCCTAAGCATCAAAACTGTACAAAAACACACGTGCTACGTCACATTCACATAGGTGTGAACAGAGCCTTAGTAAATTCCCCACAGTGAGTTACAACACAAAAACATGATTTCTGCAGGATTTGGCAATGTTATCTTTAAATGTCAAGAAGCAAAATACGGGATTTATATTGAGCCCCTGTGAATGCTTTTAGGTGTTTAAGACTTCAACCTTACACTGCCAGATTATTCCAAGTAATGCTGAAATTATTTGCAATTAGAATACTGGACCAGCCTACGGATCGTCTAATGGCATATAGGTGTGAAGAGCAATTATATGAATAACAGATGAGTGTTACCTTAAATGTTTGTTTTTCCAAGTGATAATATAAAAATATCAGGATTGCTACACTTGTTTTGGGTGTAACGTGTCAGAAAGGTTAATCTGCGATCAAGAAGCAGAATGTGTCAGTGTAATATGAACTAAGGACAAAGAAGCATTGTCTTGTGGGGAATTAGACTGATCATGCATGTCTCAGGAATCACCAATTACAAATAAAAGAACAAGAAAAGGTTTGCGCCATAATAGCAACTATCATATTAAACCCTTACATAAATAAACTCACAAACCATATAAACATATTAAATATATACTTTAAAAGGGGTCTGTTTATGCCAATTTCATTGCAACATAAATACAACCTGATCTATTTCTAGAAACCATTGCTGCTTATAAGAGGGGGTTACACCCTTGAGAGTTTTTTTTTCTGCCCAGAGGTGAAGCAGGGGGTGTAGAAACTGAGAACGACAAGATGGTATGGAGTGCAGATGCCATTTGAAAGGCCAATGCAGTGAGGAATATGGCCTGAGGATATATTGGCAGTGGCACACAACAACCCTCCACTCTATCACTTCAATAGTTTGTGGACTCTATCCTTATGTATGGAACTAATACTTAAAAATAACGACTTTATTAGTTTAACATAAGGTTTCTCTGAATCTATGTTCTCACTGTTACAAAGGACTTCTGCACAGCATAAAAAATAAGAAAGAAAACACGTACTACTGATTGTATTTGACTACAGTTGCCTAAAGGCTGCAGGAAGTCAGGTAGAACAGTAAAGCCCTACAATGATTCACTGGAACTCAGGTCAGATCCATACCTGAGGAAATCTTTTTGCAGCCAGTTTCAGGATAGGAGTGATGATCAGCTACCAGGGTAAATTTGAATGGTGTTCGTTAGGTTCTCCAGTGAACCTGACAGAATGCCTGTGCAACGCAATGGTCACACCAGCCTCAGCTTTGTAACTGACCATCTGATAGTTGTATCCAGACCACTGCAGTAAATGAGGCCTCAGCATCAAAGTGCAAAGTGCTTCTATCCAGGCCTAGGTTCTGCAAAGAGAACTGACAAGTTATTGCTCTGTTAACGGGTGGGCCACAGTCATTCTTCGGTGCACTGTTTCTGCAAGGCTGCAAATAGGAGGCCCTCCCTATGGGTCTGGGAACTCACACAACAACCTGGGCACTAGGGGGGCTGCTTAACTATCTTTTGTAGAGACCAGTCACAGTAAACAATAAGAAGATAAAAGCTTTCAGACCCTTTTAGACCAACAGTCAAGCTGTGATGTGCAGGTAGCAGCTCACTTGGATGACCATAGATGGAAGTTTGGGGGGAGGATACATTTCCTTCACAAATAAATTCAAAAATCTTTGAATTGGCTGCTGAACAGTAGCAGCACACACTGTAATACTGCCTTTCCCATTATCCACAGAAATGGATGGCAGTGCACAGATTAATAGGTCATGTACTATTGTATGAACGTTAATCTGAAAGACATTGACGTAAATTAAACCTGAATCCTTAAAATTATTATCAAGGCTAACAGGAAAGGATTGTCAATAAATTGCATAAGGGACTGAAAAAAAAACATATAATTTATATTTCTCTGCTGACTTTTTTTATTTGTATAAAATGGCATGGAAACCCCTGAAAAGGTTTCATGCTAAACTCTTAAAGGTCTGCCATTTCCTCCTACAGATCTGGTATCGTCCCTATGCTTCCCCAGGTGGAAGGAACATTGTATTTTTTTTTTACTTCATAAGTGTCACTTTTTGCTGTAGTAGGTTGTTTACACTGTACAGGTGTACCACTTTACAGGAAGATTTACTGTAGGGCATCCCCCAAGCATGTTATTTAAAGGAATTTGGCATTTTTAATGTTTCACTTTAGTTATTATCAAAATCGCTGCTTCCCACCAAACATTTTTCAAAACTTTTTTTTTTTTATGTTGTACAGCCGTGGCCAAAAGTTTTGAGAATGACACAAATATTATTTTCACAAAGTCTGTTGCTTTCGTTTTTTAATAATGACAAATTGCATATACTCCAGAATGTTATGAAGGGTGATCAGATAAATTGCAATTAATTGCAAAGTTCCTCTTTGCCATGAAAATTTACTTAATTCCAAAAAAAAATAACATTTCCACTGCATTTGTGAAGAAGGCTTCGGGGTGCCCAAGAAAACCCAGCAAGCATCAGGATCGTCTCCTACAGTTGATTCAGCAGTGCAGAGCTTGCTCAGGAATGACAGCAGGCAGGTGTGAGTGCATGTGCACGCACAGTGAGGAGAAGATTTTTGGGGGATGACTTGGTGTCAAGAAGGGCAGCAAAGAAGCCACTTAGCTCCAGGAAAAACATCAGGGACATACTGATTATCTGAAAAAGCTATAGGGATTGGACTGCTGAGGACTGGGGTAAAGTCATTTTCTCTGATAAATCCCCTTTCCGATTGTTTGGGGCATCTGGAAAAAACTTGTCTGGAGAAGAAAAGGTAAGCGCTACCGTCTTGTGTCATGCCAACAGTAAAGCATCCTGAGACCATTCATGTGTGGGGTTGCTTTTCAGCCAAAGGCATGGGCTCACTCACAATTTAGCCTATGAACACCGCCATGAATAAAGAATGGTACAAAAACATCCTCCAAAAGCAATTTTTCTCAATCATCCAAGAACAGTTTGGTGCCTTTTTCAGCATGATGGAGCACCTTGCCATAAGGTAAAAGTGATAACTAAGTGGCTTGGGGAACAAAACATTGAATATTAGGGTCCATGGCCAGGAAACTTCTCAGACCGTAATCTCATTGAGAACTTGTGGTCAATCCTCAAGAGGCAGGTGAACAAAAAACCCCAACAAATTTTGACAAACTCCAAGCATTGATTTTGCAAGAATGGGCTGTCATCAGTCAGGATGTGGCCCAGAAGTTGATTGACAGCATGCCAGGGCGAATTGCAGAGGTCTTGAAAAAGAAAGGTCAAAGCTGCAAATACTGACTCTTTGCATAAACTTCAGGTAATTGTAAATAAAAGCTTTTGACACATATACAATGCTTGTAATTATACTTCAGTATACCATAGTAACATCTGACAAAAAGATCTAAAAACAGTGAAGCAGCAGACTTTGTGAAAATTAATATTTGTGTAATTCTCAAAACCTTTGGCCATGGATGTAAGGAATAGCAAGAATGACAGAAAAAATATTTGCGTGTTCCCCCTAAATTCATGCCAGAACCCAAATGCTAGATGAGTGGCTGGAATGGATTTTAAGGCTTTCAAATGCTATCAGGTCCGCATGTCTGCAGACCTGGCCCATTTATAATATTTTGTAAATTGAGCTTTGTTTGGTTTAGTGTGGGTTTTGAACAATATTGATCAACCATTTTTGAGGGGAAATTTCATTAATCATTGGAGAGCAGTAATTAGTGTTTAGGGTGTCCAGGTTACACTACAATAGCCAAACACACCGATGGATGATAAAACTTATATATATTACATTGCTGGCAATCGTTTCGTTTTTACTTATGGCTTAATGCCACCCATAAAGAGTTTAACTGCTATACAATTTGATTGTCATTTTAAATTAGGATTGTAATCAGTGTTTCTTATAATACTGTCGATACCATGACTTGAAAAAGGCGGAAGAATGAAAGAACAGGAGAGAAAGACCAGAGGGTTTTAGTACAAAAGTATTCATTGCATTAAATATTTATATGGTTTAAGGGAAATCTGCATCCAACCCATTTCTGGAATTTAGGAGTGCACCCCTCATCAGGGTTGAGGATATACCGTATTTTCCGGCGTATAAGACGACTGGGCGTATAAGACGACCCCCCTATTACATGATCTACCGGTAATACTTATACTTAGGTTATCTTGGAGATATTATACTCGGCGTATAAGACGACCACCCATTTTTGGGGGATTTTTTTGAGGTTCAAAAGTAGTCTTGAAAATACAGAAAATACAGTAAATGGAAAACCAAAAAGTAGACGAGTGTTGGAGGTATTTTGAGTGCAGTGTGCAGGGACATTCATTGGCAGCTGACTGTTGCATCATGCAAACTGCACCTACAATGCCTTGTTAAATATAGCTAATGGCACCTTATATTCATCTACATAAAACAAAATTATAAACCCAACACTTTTGTTTTTGCCCCCATTTTTCATGAGCTGAATTCAAAGATCTAAGACTTTTTATATGTACACAAAAGGCCTATTTCTCTGAAATATTGTTCACAAATCTGTCTAAATCTGTGTTAGTGAGCACTTCTCCTTTACCGAGATAATCCATCCACCTCACAGGTGTGGCATATCAAGATGCTCATTCGACAGCATGATTATTGCACAGGTGTGCCTTAGGCTGGCCACAATAAAGGCGGTGTGCAGTTTTACTGTATTGGGGGGGGTCCGAAAACACGTCAGTATCTGGTGTGACCACCATTTGCCTCACACAGTGCAACACATCTCCTTTGCATAGAGTTGATCAGGTTGTTGATTGTGGCCTGTGGAATGTTGGCCCACTCCTCTTCAATGACTGTGCGAAGTTGCTGGATATTGGCAGGACCTGGAATGCGCTGTCGTATACGCCAATCCAGAAGATCCCAAACATGCTCAATGGGTGACATGTCCGGTGAGTATGCTGGCCATGCAAGAACTGGGATGTTTTCAGCTTCCAGGAATTGTGTACAGATCCTTGCAACATGGGGCAGTGCATTATCATGCTGCAACATGAGGTGATGGGCGTGGATAAATGGCACAACAATGGGCCTCAGGATCTCATCACTGTATCTCTGTGCATTCAAAATGCCATCAGTAAAATGCACCTGTGTTCGTTGTCCATAACATATGCCTGCCCATACCATAACCCCACCGCCCCCATGGGCCACTTGACCCACAATGTTGACATCAGCAAACTGCTCAACCACAAAACGCCATACACACTGTCTGCCATCTGCCCTGTACAGGGAAAACCGGGATTTATCCATGAAGAGAACACCTCTCCAAAGTGCCAGACGCCATCAAATGTGAGCATTTGCTCACTCAAGTCGGTTACGATGACGAACTGCAGTCAGGTTGAGACCCCGATGAGGACGACAAGCGTGCAGATGAGCTTCCCTGAGACGGTTTCTGACAGTTCGTGCAAAAAATCTTTGGTTATGCAAACCGACTGTTGCAGCAGCTGTCCGGATGGCTGGTCTCAGACGATCTTGGAGGTGAAGATGCTGGATGTGGAGGTTCTGGGCTGGTGTGGTTACACGTGGTCTGTGGTTGTGAGGCCAGTTGCATGTACTGCCAAATTCTCTGAAACATCTTTGGAGGCGGCTTATGGTAGAGAAATGAACATTCAATTCACAGGCAACAGCTCCGGGTGGACATTCCTGCAGTCAGCATGCCAATTGCACACTCCCTCAAAACTTGTGACATCTGTGGCATTGTGCTGTGTGACAAAACTGCACATTTTAGAGGGGCATTTTATTGGGGCCAGCCTAAAGGCTCGTACACACTTGAAGAAAATTGGACGAAATATCCTCCGATTTTTCTCTCTCATGCTCAGCGGTCATAACCGTTTTTAGTTGACAGTGCATAATGTTCACAAAATTCCTCTCCGATTTTTTTTTTGGGATGTTTGTTCCTAGACTTCCGGGTCGTCAGCAACTTCAGATCATGCGCGGTCTTTCATATCCGATTTTTCGCGGACGTACTGAATACACATTAAACGAAAATTGGTCGTGCTGGGGACGGACGATAAAAATTTTGGTGTTTGTCCCTCCATTTTTTTTTCGTTGAAAATGTCGGCATCGGCTGCTGAAAGTTGTGTACACACTAGCCGAAAATCGTACGATTTTACCTCAGAATTTTAGGCAGATTTTCTACTAGTGTGTACCCCACTTAAGGCACACCTGTGTGATAATCATGCTATCTAATCAGCATTCTGATATGCCACACCTGTGAAGTGGATGGATTATCTCGGCAAAGGAGAAGTGCTCACTAACACAGATTTAGACAGATTTGTGAACATTTGAGAGAAATAGGCCTTTTGTGTACATAGAAAAAGTCTTAGATCTTTGAGTTCAGCTCATGAAAAATGGGGGCAAAAACAATAGTGTTGCGTTTATAATTTTGTTCAGTGAAGTATAAAAGGCAAAAAAAAATTTTTTAACATCTGGTTAGGTAAAGATTGTGGAATGTAAATTTTGAAGTACAGTCATAGTTACATAGTTACATAGTTACATAGTAGGCGAGGTTGAATAAAGACAATAGTCCATCCAGTTCAACCTGTGTAGGTGTGTGTGACTGTAATCATCTAACATAGCCCTCAATCTCCTGATCCTTGAGATGTAAGTCTAAGAGTCTTTTGAAAGTCACCATACTACCCGCAGAAACCACCTCTTGTGGTAGACAATTCCACAATCTTGTAGCCCTAACAGTAAAGAACCCCCCACGTTGCCTGAGGTTAAAACGCTTCTCCTCTAATCGCATTGTATGTCCTCGAGTCCTCATGCAATTCCTTCGAATGAACAGCTTTTCTTCTAAGCTGAGATCCCCATTAAGATATTTATAAATTGCTATCATGTCCCCTCTCAGACGTCTTTTCTCCAGGGAAAATAAATCGAGCGATTGCAGCCGCTCTTCATAGGTAAGGTCCTCCAACCCCCTAATCAGTTTAGTTGCCCTTCTCTGGACTTTCTCCAGCTCCAACACATCCCTCCTGAGGACTGGCGACCAGAACTGGACAGAATACTCCAGATGCGGTCGGACCAGAGTTTTATAAAGTGGAAGGATTATAGTCTTATCTCTGGAATACATCCCTTTCTTTATGCATGCTAATATTCTGTTGGCTTTGGAAGCTGCCGCTTGGCATTGCATGCTGTTGCCTAATCTATCATCAACTAAGACTCCCAAATCTTTCTCCATTTTTGATTCCCCCAAGGGTTCCCCTCCTAACGTGTATTGTGTTTTTATGTTTTTGGTCCCCAAGTGCAAAACCTTACACTTCTCCACATTAAACCTCATTTGCCATGTCGTTGCCCACTCCGTAATTTTGTCCAGGTCATTCTGTAGGATATCTGCTTCATGCTGTGCAGTTATTGCCCTGGCCAATTTTGTGTCATCTGCAAAAACTGATAACGAACTACTGATCCCTTCCTCAATGCTGTTTATGAATAAATTGAACAAGGTTGGTCCCAGGACTGAGCCCTGGGGCACCCCGCTTACTACCTCAGACCAGTCTGAGTATGCGCTGTTTATTACTACCCTTTGGACACGGCCTTTTAGCCAATTCCGTATCCAAGAGCAAACCCTGCTGTCGATACCTGCAGACCTTATTTTATAAATTAAGCGCTTGTGGGGAACTGTATCAAACGCCTTAGCGAAATCCAAGTACACCACATCCACTGGTCTCCCCCTATCTAGCTCACAGCTCACTTCCTCGTAGAATGCTAAGAGATTGGTTTGACAAGAACGCCCATTTGTAAACCCGTGCTGGTTACTACTGATGATGTTGTTGTCTTTAGCATACTCTACGATATAGTCCCTTATCATCCCCTCCAAAAGTTTACATATTATTGATGTCAGACTGACAGGCCTATAATTTCCCGGGATATGTCTCTGGCCCTTTTTGAATATCGGAATCACGTTAGCCTTCCTCCAATCCCCTGGTACATCTCCTGTCCTAATACTGTCAGCAAAGATCAGGAACAGTGGTCTAGATATAACCATACTGAGTTCCTTGAGCACTCTCGGATGTACGCCATCCGGGCCTGGTGATTTGTTTGTGTTAAGTTTATCCAGTCTTTCCCTGATTTCCCCCTCTGTTAGCCATAGTGGCAAGTCCTGTGTATTACTACTAACCATACAGTCATGGTCAGTGTACCCTTCCTTTTCCTGCGTAAAAACTGACGAGAAAAAAGAATTCAGCACGGTTGCTTTTTCAGTGTCCTCTGTAACCATCCTCCCATCATCGTTAATTATGTGTGCAATATGCACTGCCCTAGTTTTTTTGCTGTTGATATATTTAAAGAATTTCAGTCATGGTCATTAATAATATGCTGATTAATGTAGATTTATACTGTTTTTATGACTTGAATTCTACACGTTGCTGATCATTGGATTTTATTGTGTTATTGTTATTGTATATTATTGTGATCACTGGATCTGTCTATTGGGCTGATCACTGGATATGTCTAATATGTTGTTTACTAAGAGCTTCTATGTACTATGCTATTTACTTGGTCTTTTGCATCATAAACATGAACCCATATAATCTGCAAAAAACTGAACGCAAACACTACAGTGTGGATAATAAATATTTAGTTAAATCCTGAGCACATCTAATTTGTGTTAATTTTTCAGAGTATTTGGTTTGCCTCAATTAGATGTCAAAGCCTTTTGATATATTAAACATTAAATTGCCATGAGGGAAACAGGCGTGAAAGCACCAAAAACTGTGTTATTTTATTGGATTCTGATTCCAACATTGATATGTTTATACTCATGGCAGAAAAATGTATTCAATATTTGTAAAAGGATCTGCTATTAAGAACTTCACGATTCTTTTCCAAATGCAGCTGTTTGCAGTTCACTTCTGATCTATTTCTGGAATGAAATCTGACATCTTCACACAGAATCTGCTTTTCCTTCATTGTAGCTTCTTATTATCTGCCTACATGCTAAAGTCACAGTCAACAGTGAATTATCAGTGTGGGTCTCTTTTAACAGTTTAATTTACAGCATTACATGTAACAAACTATAGCGCTAAAAAACATGTTAAAAGTACATCGTACAATCTACTAAATTTGAATGTAAAGGGGAAGTCCACCCTAACACTAACATCTCTACATCTACAGGCCTCCATGATCTAAGGTTAACCTATCTATATAGCCCTATAAAGAAGAATTTACTATACATACCTTTTCTGAAGCCGCTCCGGTCCCAGGCTGAGTTGTCAGCGGCAGCTTCGCTGTGGAGCCGGGTGCAGAGGAGGCAGCCGACAACAGAAGCTCCATAGTAAGTCTATGGGTGACATAATTTCCCGTTCATTTCACAGCCATTGCCTGTGTCCTCTGCAGAGCTTCCGCCCCAGGAGACCGGACTAGAGCAGCTTAAAAAAAGGTATGTATACTGATTTCTTCTTTACAGGGCTAGATAGGTTAGTGTTAGTTCATGGATACCTGTAGATGTAGCAATTTTAGTGTTAGGGTGGACTTCCCCTTTAACCATACAGTAATACATTGTGTATATGGTCGCATAAAACAGATGATTGATCATTTAAAGCAGACCTTTCCCCCTTTTACTACTGCTCGGCATGATGATATGAAATCATCTTGTATTCATGCAAACATTTTTTGCTTTTACTTACAGTCACTTTTTTTTTTTACTTCTTGGTTTCTTTGAAGCACTGGTGATGCAACCCTCGCCTCCCAGATACATCCTGGGAAGTTCCTGTCACATGTTGCAGGAGGTAAACCCAGCATTATAGGCAGAGTTCCAGGAAGTAAGATAACAAAAGCCTTGGGAATTATATTCAGCAACACCCTAGCTAGAGGTACCACATCCCTAGCATGCATTGAACCAAAGAAAAGTAACCGACCAATGGGACTTTTAAGGTACCACATCAATATAATACAAGAAAAACTGCATGTGCAACTATGCCTAACCCCAATAAATGAAATATTAAAAGCTAGCCAGCAGTGGAAAGTATTTCAGATCCAAGTTCAAAAGTCAAAACAAAAAAACAGTGCAGCACTAAAAACTTTATCATAATTAATACCTATACTTTAAACGTGCCAATACATAAAATCTTTGTGATAAATTCATATAATTCCAAAACACAGAAGTCCACAACATTCAAAAAAGGCTTTGAATTCTATCTTCAGTAAGATTCCCAACACATTTGAGGTATAATTCACAAGGTGCACTCCCAAATCTGTGTGCCTATTTCACTCACCCTCATAAATAGACCTCACACAACAGAAAAGATTTATAAGCCCATTTGTCATTAAGGAAAGAAAACGGGGGGGGGGGGGGGTCCACTACTTCTCATCAACTGCAACATCCAATCTGCAAATGATTCTCATCCATTGTTTCTTCCCAAAACAACAATAGCTTTAAGGGAGGGATAAATCATGGTGCTCACTGTTATCATCGAACAAGTGATTTCTTACTTACAGGCAATGCCAGCAGGAAGATGGTTTTACACACTTCCCACTATTAGGACATGTCAAGCTACCTATATCATGCACAATACTGAAACGTGAGTTTTAGTACTGAATTGTCTGCAAGCTTGCAGTACAAAAAAAAAATAACAAATTCAGAAACAGAGATGTAATTCACTAGTTGAACATATGCCAACAGGACAAAAAAAAAAGTACATCACAATCTCAACACGCTATATTGCTACACAAATGTTACCAATAACAAGTATACAAAAACTCTCCGGACAACTCATACAGTATCTCACAAAAGTGAGTACACCACTCACATTTTTGTTAATAATTTATTATATATTTTCATGTGACAACACTGAAGAAATAACACTTTGCTACAATGTAAAGTAGGGAGTGTACAGCTTGTATAACAGTGTAAATTTGCTGTCCCCCTCAAAATAACTCAACACACAGCCACTAAACCACTGACAACAAAAGTGAATACACCCCTAAGTGAAAGTTTAAAAATTGGGCCCAAAGTGTCAATATTGGCCATGGGGCCACCATTATTTTCCAGCACTGCCTTAACCCTCTTGGGCATGGAGTTCACCAGAGCTTCACAGGTTGCCATTGGAGTTCTCTTCCACTCCTCCATGACGACATCCCGGAGCTGGTGGAAGTGAGAGACCTTGCGCTCCTCCACCTTCTGTTTGAGGATGCCCCACACATGCTCAATAGGGTTTAGGTCTGGAGACATGCTTGGCTGGTCAATCACCTTTACCCTCAACTTCTTTAGCAAGGCAGTGGTCGTCTTGGAGGTGTGTTTGGTGTCATTATCATGTTTGAATACTGCTCTGCAGCCCAGTCTCCGAAGGGAAGGGATCATGCTCTGCTTCAGTATGTCACAGTACATGTTGGCATTCATAGTTCCCTCAATGAACTGTAGCTCCCGTGCTGGCAGCACTCATGCCGCCCCAGACCATGACACTCCCACCACTATGCTTGACTGTAGGCAAGACACACTTGTCTTTTTACTCCTTGCCTGGTTGCCACCACACACGCTTGACACCATCTGAACCAAATAAGTTTATCTTGGTCTCATCAGACCACAGGACATGGTTCCAGTAATCCATGTCCTTAGTCTGCTTGTCTTTAGCAAAAAAGAGGGCTTTCTTGTGCATCATCTTTAGAAGAGGCTTCCTTCTGGGACGACAGCCATGCAGACCAATTTGAATCAGTGTGCGGTGCATGGTCTGAGCACTGACAGGCTGACCCCCCACCCCTTCAACCTCTGCAGCAATGCTGGCAGCACTAATATGTCTATTTTCCAAAAACAACCTCTGGATATGACACTGAGCACATGCACTCAGCTTCTTTGGTTTACCATGGCAAGGCCTGTTCTGAGTGGAGCCTGTCCTGTTAAACTGCTGTATGGTCTTGGCCACCATGCTGCAGATCAGTTTCAGGGTCTTGGCAATCTTCTTATAGCCTAGGCCATCTTTATGAAGAGCAACAATTCTTTTTGTTCAGATCCTCAGACAGTTCTTTGCCATGAGGTGCCATGTTGAGCTTCCAGTGACCTGTATGAGAGAGTGAGAGTGATAACACCAAATTTAACACAGCTGCTCCCCTTCACACCTGAGACCTTGTAACACTAATGAGTCACATGACACCAGGAAGGGAAAATGGCTAATTGGGCTCAATTTGGACATTTTCATTAGGGGTGTACTCACTTTTGTTGCCAGCAGTTTAGACATTAATGGCTTTGTGTTGAGTTCTTTTGAGGGGACAGCAAATTTACATTGTTATACAAGCTGTATACTCACTACTTTACATTGAAGCAAAGTGTCATTTCTTCAGTGTTGTCACATGGAAAGATATAATAAAATATTTACAAACATGTGAGGGGTGTACTCACTTTTGTGAGATACTGTATGTGCATTTAACACATTTTAGGCATGTTATTTCCCTGTAAAATGCCTCATTCAAATGTCCCTAGACTGCTGCTGGGCTCTGCCATCTTGGATGTGGTAATAGAACAGGTGTGTATTATCCCGTGCTCCCTAAACTAATGTGTCCCTCACATCACGACAAATTTTATCTTGGTTGTGATGTCAGCAATGGAAGCAGACTTGGAGCTCTCACTCAAGTAACAACCTATAGTAT
The DNA here is from genome assembly GCF_965119305.1 of Pelophylax lessonae. Taxonomy (NCBI): domain Eukaryota; kingdom Metazoa; phylum Chordata; class Amphibia; order Anura; family Ranidae; genus Pelophylax; species Pelophylax lessonae. The sequence goes on along the minus strand of NC_138779.1, from coordinate 47,361,640 downwards.
TCCCCTTCACTCCACTCCTCCCCAGGCAACTGCATTAATATTATGTAGTAAGGTGATGGGAGGGACAGAGGAGTTGGGCCAGCACAGAGAGTAATTAGACATTTCCACAAAAGGAGAGGGCTATGGCATACAAAGTGGAAGGATCCTCTACTAGGAAATTTCCTCTTTCTGGAGTGAATTTTTCTAGCAAGATCAGAGACATTGCAGGTAAAAAAAAAAAAAAAAAATACCAGGAGGAAACATTTAAAATACATTTACCTGCAATTTGTTAAGTTGGCAAAAGGGTCTCTTTGTGCCTTTCTTAACATAGTATGTAATTTCTCCAATATAAATAAACTAACAAAATGTCAATCAGCAGCATTCCTGACATGATTCTTCTCTGTACTTCTAAACAACTTTCTTTCTTCTATTTTTGTAATTGCCAGATGTGACCAAATGAAAGACATGAAGCTGAGGTAAGTATGAGGGCAGCCGGTGAGAAAAAAAACAATGCAGTGTTGCTAGGTAGTGAGGCATAAACAATACAACACAGAAATAATAATCGTTCTGGCAAAGAAAGGTGACACAATCAGTCAGCCCTGAGTGACAGCACACCGATCGTTGAACCTCGGCAGGTTTCGAGGGATGTCATCCAAGTTTCAGCCACTCTTAACAGTTTTCATTCAGAGAATGTATACTCACTTGTTGCTGCACAGGATGTAGCATAACAATAACTACATGTTTTGGAAACTATATTGTGGACAAAAAACATTTATGAAATCTAGTATCTTTTTTTCACAAACTGACAGGCTGTTTGTGTTCAATTAATCAAAAACAAGCTGCGCTGAGTAATAAAAACCCTGTGGATGTGACTAACAAATATCAAAAATGATGAATAAATTAAATCAAACATATAAATACATAAATATTGAAAATATATAAAAATATTGCTGTGTATGTGAAAAGTCCAATAAGTCCCAAATCCGTGAAAAATACTTAAATGTATAACACCACACCGTGCTGTATCCACCACCAGTGAGTGATCCTCCTTACCAGATGAATGGTAAAATTAGACCTGTAATCTCCCAAAACGGATGACCAGCAAAGAGACAGCCAGAAAAAGATCTCCTCTTGGACCATAGGCACAGATGTTGGACACAAACTGATGTTGCCAAATACACCTTAGGGGACACTCAGGAGTCTGCCCTCAATGACCACCATGTATCGCCACCATAGAAAGAAAATAAATTGGCTCCATAGCGTAAAACCGTAAACTTTATTGTATAATATAAAGGAATGCACTCACATAAATTGCAGAGTATAGCGCAGATAAACAAACGAGCCGCCAGCCGGTCGGCTCCTCCGCCCACCCTCACTTCCTGGAATGCAGGGATGACATCAGCATGCCGCAACCCGGCATACAAAAACGCAATTTCTAACAAAACGTACGCCGGGTTGTGGCGTGCTGACGTCATCTCTGTGTTCCAGGAAGTGAGGACAGGCGGAGGAGCAAAACTTATGGTTAATACATTTAGTAGTAGCCTTTACAATTAATACTGATAGTTAATTTAGTCACTCTCACCCATTAAATATAATACTTATTGATTATGCATTTGTGCCTGTGGTGTTGGTCACTTGAGCCCCTTTATATATTTGGGGGTTCAGGGGAGTACCACTGCCATATCTGTCAATACAGAATCCTGTTGTGTTTATTAAGTTGTTTGATTTACTTTTATCTCAGTGAACAATCAAACTTTATTCTTGCTGTGTCAGTATATCTTTGAAAATCATCTTTGAAATGTTTGAAACTATAGTGCCTAGCGGGTTGGATACTTCTCAGGGTCAGGTGAGTGCAGAGGAACTTCCACTAACCAGCAGCCCACAAGGGGGTCATGCTACACTTTGATAGCGGCTTTCAGCTTTTCTGCATTGGTGGAACTGGTGTCTCTTATCTTCTTCTTGTCAATACCCTACATGATCTTTATGGGGTTTAGGTCAAGCAAGTTTTCTGGCCAATCAAGCACAGCAAATCTGTGATCATTAAATCAAGTATTGGTTCTTTTGACAGTGTGGGTAGGTGCCAAGTCCTTCTGGAAAAATAAATCAGCATCTCCATAAAGCTGGTCAGCAGAAGTAAGCCTGAGGTGCTCTAGAATTTCCTGGTAGAGGGCTGCGCTAACTTTAGACTTGATAAAATACATTGGACCAACATCAGCCGATGACATGGCTTCCCAAATCATCACTGACTGTGGAAACTTCACACTGGACCTCATGCAACTTGGATCCGTGCCTCTCCAATCTTCCTCCTGACTCTGGGAGCTTGATTTCTAAATTAAATGCAAAATTTTCCATAGTCGGTGACGATTTGGGGAGCCATGTCATCTGCTGGTGTTGGTCCACTGTGTTTTATCAAGTGCAAAGTCAGCCCAGCCCTCCACCAGGAAATTATGGAGCACTTCATGCTTGCCTCTGCTGACCAACTTTATGTGGATGCTGATTTACTTTTCCAGCAGGACTTGACACCTGTCCACACTGCCAAAAGTAACAATACCTGGTTTAATGATCATGGTATCCTTGTGTTTGATTAGCCAGCAAACTTGCCTGCCCTAAACCCCATAGAGAATCTGTGGGGTATAGTCAAGAAGAAGATGAGAGACACCAGAACCAACAATGCAAACGAGCTGAAGGCCACTATCAAAGAAACCTGGGCTTCTAAACACTTCAGCAATGCCACAGGCTGATTGCCTCCATGGCCACGCTGCATTGGTACAGTAATTAATGCTGAGGATCCCAGACCAAGTACTAAGTGCATACTATACTGTACATGGACATACTTTTCAGTAAACCAACATTTCTGTATTAAAAAGAAAACTTTTTTTTTATTGGTCTTATGTATTATTCAAATTTTCGGAGATACTGAATTTTGGGTTTTCACTAGCTGTAAGCCATAATCATAAAAATTAAAAGAAATAAATGCTTGAAATATACCACTCTGAGTGTAACACATCTATATAAAATAAATGAGTTTCACTTTTTGGATTGAATTATTGAAATATATTAACTTTTTGATAATATTCTAATTTTATGAGATGCACCTGTATCTATCTGACAGGGTCACTTTAAAGCAGGGATGGGGAACCTATGGCCGGGGGGCCGAATGCGGCCCTTGAAGTAATTTGGTCCGGCCCCCCGTGCAGCTGAGTCTGTGTCTCTCAGCTGATCTGTCAGAATGGAGCCGATGCTTCCTGTATAGTTTTCGACTCCGTTCTGACAGTCTGAGTGAGTCACAGGTGGAGTGATATCAAATGCACTCCACCTGTGACCAATACAGGAAACATCGCCTCTTCCTCCAGCGCAGCACTGCTGCTAGCCAGCATTTCCTGGCAGCAGAACACACAGCAGTACCAGCCAGAGCCAGCAGTACTCACAGCAGTACCAGCCAGCTGTACCCACCAGCAGTACCAGCCAGCTGTACCCACCAGCAGTTCTTTTCAAAATTTATCACCACAAAGTCGACTGCACTCCAGACTAACCGACACAAACCTGGAAAACCAGTTGCGAGTAGCAACATCATCAATACCAGCTAACATCACACACCTCATCAAAGAGAAGCAGTTGCAGCCATCACATTAGGGGTGAGTTAATTAAATGTTTGACCAAATATAACAGGCACATTTTTAAGTTGATAATTTTGTACGGCCCCCGAATGATTTTATAAATACCCAAATGGCCCTTGGCAGAAAAAAGGTTCCCCACCCCTGCTTTAAAGGGACACAATTGTAGGAGTGCTACAGTCTGACTGTCTAGTCACTGAGTATTCAGTACACATGAAAGAAAAGAGGAGGCGCAAGCACCTAGTGCATTACCCTTGGACACCTTTAAAATGTTTATTAAAATGCCAAAAACATACTCACAGACATGAAGAGCAAAAATCGCATGGAATGAGTTCACCACATGTGGAAATGAACATGTTTCTGTATTTGAACCGCTAACGCATTTTGGGAGGCACGCTCCCTTTCTCAGAGCCCCTGAGTAGTGATGAGCCGAACACCCCCCTGTTCGGTTCGCACCAGAACACTGCCAACACGTGAAAAGTTTGTTCAAACAAACAAACTCCATTGAAGTCTATGGGACTCGAACGTCAAAAATCAAAAGTCCAAATTTTGAAGGCTTAAATGTAAGTTATTTCCCAAAAAAAGTGTATGGGGGTCCGGGAACTGACCTAGGGAACATGTAGCAATGCAAAACTATTTTTAAAAAAACATAATTTTTAAAGGAGCAGTGATTTACTGATTCTTATGAGGTTTAAAGTGAAACTATAAAAATTAAAAATTCCTTTAAATATCGTGCCTGGGGGGCCCCCTTAATGTGCCTGTAAAGTAGGGTATCTGTACGATGTATGTAGCCTGCTGCAGCTATACTGACATTTCTAAAGGAAAAAATGTCATATACAAATATACATACAAATTTCAAATCGCATGTACTTGTCATACAGGTGCAGAAAAATTGGGCCTTGGTTGTTGGTAGTGCCTGAACACCGTAACCCTTCACAGTTACTCTTGCTGGGCGCAGAAACGGAACCTGATGGTAAGAATTCCATACAAATTTGAAATCGCATGTACTTGTCAGTTCTCATAGAGGTGCAGAAAAATTGGGCCTTGGGTGTTGGTGGTGCATGAACATCCCAACCCCTCGCAATTACTCTTGCTGGGCACAGGAACGGGCCCTGCTGGTAAAAATTCCATACAAATTTGAAATCGCATGCACTTGTCATACAGGTGCAGAAAAATTGGGCCTTGGTTGTTGGTGGTGCCTGAACACCGTAACCCCTCACAGTTACCCTTCCTGGGCGCAGAAACGGAACCTGCTGGTAAGAATTCCATACAAATTTGAAATCGCATGTACTTGTCAGTTGTCATAGAGGTGTAGAAAAATTGGGCCTTGGGTGTTGGTGGTGCCTGAACACTAATAAAATATTATAAAACAGCGCTACCAGGCGTATAAAAATAAAGTGCACTAATAATGTAAACTAGATTATTCGATAATAATAACAATAAAGTGCATCAGTGACAGAAAATGCAATGACATTTAATCACATAATTATTTAAAAAATAATATAATATATAGAGTGCCAAATGTGCAATAAGTGCAAAAAGTGCTAAATATAGTGCAGTCCAAAAATTGTAAACAGTCCACTTGAATCAAATAAGATGCTGAATATCGGGCTCCACACAAAGTGCCAAGTGCTTCCAAAGAAACCCCTTTTGGGGATCCACTCACCAGACTTAGGATAATTCTGAGCCTTACATATATATCCAAGCATATGGCCAATAGGAAGGATAGGATAAATAATAAATAAATAATTATGTAAATAAATAATTAAATAATTATATTATTTTTTAAATTATATTATTTTTTAAATAATTATGTGATTGTATGATATTACATTTTCTGTCACTGATGCACTGTATTATTATTATTATTATTATCGAATAATATAGTTAACATTATTAGTGCACTTTATTTTTTAAATAATTATGTGATTGTATGATATTACATTTTCTGTCACTGATGCACTGTATTATTATTATTATTATTATCGAATAATCTAGTTAACATTATTAGTGCACTTTATTTTTATACGCCTGGTAGCTCTGTTTTATAATATTTTATAGATCCCTTGGGTTTTTACCTAAGTGAGCAACAGCTGCAGGTAGGTAGTATTAGTACACATTAACCGCTTCCATACAGAGCAGTTAGACACCCTTCCTGCCCAGACCAATTTTCAGCTTTCAGCACTCTCACACTTTGAATGACAATTGCTCAGTCATGCTACACTGTAACCAAACAAAATTTTTATCATTTTTTTCACACAAATAGAGCTTTCTTTTGGTGGTATTTGATCACAACTGGGGGTTTTTTTTTTCGTGATATATGCAAAAAAAGAGCAAAAATTTTGAAAAAAAAACACTTTTTTTTTAGTTTCAATTATAAAATTTTGCAAAAAATTTATTTTTCTTCATACATTTGGGCCAAAATGTATACTGCTACATGTCTCTGGTAAAATTAACCCAAATTAGTGTATATTATTTAGTCTGTGTGAAAGTTATTGAGTCTAGAAGCTATGGTACCAATTACTGAAAATTGATCACACCAGATGTACTGAGGGCCTATCTCCTTTCTTGAGGCCCTGAAATGTCAGGACAGTACAAATACCGCCCAAATGACCCCTTTTTGTAAAGTAGACAGTCCAAGGTATTTAGTAAGAGGCATGGTGGGTTTTTTGAAGTTGTAATTTTTTCCCACAATTCTTGGGAAATTGAAGAAAAATTACTTTTTCTTTTTTTTCCCACAAAGTTGTCAATTTATAAGCTATTTCTAACACATAGCATGTACACAGCAAAAATTACACCCAAAAATACATTCTGCTACTCCTCCTGAGTATGGCAATACCACATGTGTGAGACTTTTTCACAGCCTAGCCATATAGAGGGGCCTAACATCCAAGGAGCATCATCATGCATCCTAGCCACTTGCCTAGGCCTATTTTTGACATTTGGTGTTTACAAGCTAAAATCAGTTGTTTTGCTAGAAAACTGCTTAGAACCCCCAAACATTATATATATATATTTTTTTAGCAGAGACCCTAGAGAATAAAATGGAGATTATTGCAATATTTTTTATCACACCGTATTTGCGCAGCGGTCTTCCAAACGCAATTTTTTTGGAAAAAATTCACTTTTTTAAATTAAAAAATAAGAAACCAGTAAAGTTAGCCCAATTTTTTTCCATAGTGTGAAAGATAATGTTACGCCGAGTAAATAGATACCCAACATGTCATGTTTCAAAATTGCGCACGCTCACGGAATGGCGACAAACTTTGGTACTTAAAAATCCCCATAGGCGACAATTTAAAAATTTCTACAGGTTGCCATCTTTGAGTTACAGAGGAGGTCTAGGGCTCAAATTATTCCCCTTGCCCTAACGATCGCGGCGATATCTCACATGTGTGGTTTGAACACCGTTTACATATGTGGGCGGGGTTTCTGTATGCGTTCACGAGCTCACGGGGACAGGGCGCTTTAATTTTTTTTTTTTTACTATTTATTTTATTTATTATTTTTTATTTTTACACCGTTTAAAAAAAAAAAAAATTGATCATTTTTATTTCTATTAAAAGGAATGTAAACATTCCTCGTAATAGAAATAGGCACGACAGGACCTCTTTTTTGTGAGATCTGTCCTCAGATCTCACAAGTACACTAAAAAATAGAAAAATAAAAAAAAATAAAAATTATTATATAAAATGAAAAAAAAAAAAAAAGGAGAAGGAGAGAGGGAGAGAGAAGGAGAGAGGGGGAGAGAGAGATAGAGAGGGAGAGAGAGGGATAGAAGGAGAGAGAGAGGGATAGAAAGAGAGAGAGCGGGATAGAAGGAGAGAGAGGTAGAGAGAAGGAGAGAGAGGGAGAGAGGGATAGAAGGAGAGAGAGGGATAGAGAGAGATACAGGGATAGAAGGAGAGAGAGGGATAGAGAGAGATACAGGGATAGAAGGAGAGAGAGGGAGAGAAGGAGAGAAGGAAAGAGAGGGAGAGAGGGGGATAGAAGGAGAGAGGGAGAGAGAGGGAGAGAGAGAGGGATAGAGGGAGAGAGGGATAGAAGGAGAGAGAGAGGGATAGAAGGAGAGAGAGGGAGGGATAGAAAGAGAGAAGGAGGGAGGGAAGGAGAGAGAAGGATAGGAGAGAGAGGGATTGGCGGGAGAGTGATAGAAGGAGAGAGGTAGAGAGAAGGAGAGAGAGGGAGAGAGGGATAGAAGGAGAGAGAGGGAGGGATAGAAGGAGAGAGAGGGATAGAAGGAGAGAGAGGGAGGGATAGAAGGAGAGAGAGGGATAGAGAGGGATAGAGGGAGATAGAGGGATAGAGGGAGAGAGAGGGATAGAGGGAGAGAGAGGGATAGAAGGAGAGAGAGGGATAGAGGGAGAGAGAGGGATAGAAGGTGAGAGAGGGATAGAAGGAGAGAGAGGGATAGAATGAGAGAGAGGGATAGAAGGAGAGAGAGTGATAGGAGAGAGAGGGATGGATAGAAGGAGAGAGAGAGGGAAGGAGATAGAGGGAGAGAGAGTGAGAGAGGGGGATAGAAGGAGAGAGGGAGAGAGAAGGAGAGAGAGGGAGAGAAGGAGAGAGAGAGAGAGGGATAGAGAGAGATAAAGGGATAGAAGGAGAGAGAGGGAGAGAAGGAGAGAGAGAAAGAGAGGGGGATAGAAGGAGAGAGAAGGAGAGAGAGAGAGGGAGAGAAGGAGAGAGATAGAGGGAGGGATAGAAAGAGAGAAGAAGGGAGGGAAGGAGAGAGAAGGATAGGAGAGAGAGGGATTGGAGGGAGAGTGATATAAGGAGAGAGGGAGAGAGAGGGAGAGAGAAGGAGAGGGAGGGATAGAAGGAGAGAGAGGGAGGGATAGAAGGAGAGAGAGGGAGGGATAGAGGGAGATAGAGGGATGGAGGGAGAGAGAGGGATGGAGGGAGAGAGAGGGATAGAGGGAGAGAGAGGGATAGAGGAAGAGAGAGGGATAGAGGAAGAGAGAGGGATAGAAGGAGAGAGAGGGATAGAAGGAGAGAGAGGGATAGAAGGAGAGAGAGGGATAGTAGAGAGAGGGATAGAAGGAGAGAGAGGGATAGAATGAGAGAGAGGGATAGAAGGAGAGAGAGGGATAGGAGAGAGAGAGGGATAGAAGGAGAGGGGGGGATAGGAGAGAGAGGGAGGGATAGAAGGAGAGAGAGAGGGAGGGATAGAAGGAGAGAGAGAGAGGGAAGGAGATAGAGGGAGAGAGAGGGAGGGAAGAAGAGAGAGGGATAGGAGAGAGAGGGATAGAGGGAGAGAGAGGGATAGAAGGAGAGAGAGAGGGATAGAAGGAGAGAGAGGGGGATAGAAGGAGAGAGGGAGAGGGATAGAAGGAGAGAGAGAGGGATAGAAGGAGAGAGGGAGAGGAATAGAAGGAGAGAGAGAGGGATAGAAGGAGAGAGAGGGATAGAAGGAGAGAGAGGGATAGAAGGAGAGAGAGGGATAGAAGGAGAGAGAGGGAGAGAGAAGGAGAGAGAGGGATAGAAGGAGAGAGAGGGAGAGAGAGGGATAGAAGGAGAGAGAGGGATAGAGAGGGAGAGAGAGAGGGGGTAGTGAGAGAGTGGGAGAAGGGGAAGTAGTGAGAGAGAGGGGGGTAGTAGTAGTGAGAGGGGGAGGGGGGTAGTAGTGTGAGAGAGAGGGAGGGGGAAGTAGTGAGAGAGGGGGGAAGTAGTGAGAGAGGGGGGGTAGTAGTAATAGAGGGGGAGGGGGGAAGTAGTGGGGGATGGGGGAAGTAGTGAGGGAGGGGGTAGTAGTGAGAGAGCGGAGGGGGGAAGTAGTGAGAGGGGGGTAGTGAGAGAGAGGGGGAGGGGTGGTAGTGAGGGAGGGGGGTAGTAGTGAGAGAGGGGGGGTAGTGAGAGAGAGGGGGGAGGGGGTGGTAGTGAGGGAGGGGGGTAGTAGTGAGAGAGGGGGAGGGGGAAAGTAGTGAGATAGGGGGAGGGGGTAGTAGTGAGAGAGGGGGAGGGGGTAGTAGTGAGAGTGGGGGAGGGGGTGGTAGTGAGGGAGGGGGGTAGTAGTGAAAGAGGGAGGGGGTAGTAGTGAGAGAGGGGGAGGGGGGAAGTAGTGAGAGACGGGGAGGGGGTGGTAGTGAGGGAGGGGGGTAGTAGTGAGAGAGGGAGGGGGTAATAGTGAGAGAGGGGGGGGGAGTAGTGAGAGAGGGGGGTAGTGAGGGAGGGGGGAAGTAGTGAGAGAGGGGGGTAGTGAGAGAGAGGGGGTGGTAGTGAGGGGGTAGTAGTGAGAGAGGGGGAGGGGGGGAAGTAGTGAGAGAGGGGGAGGGGGGAAGTAGTGAGAGAGGGGGAGGGGGTGGTAGTGAGGGAGGGGGGTAGTAGTGAGAGAGGGGGAGGGGGGAAGTAGTGAGAGAGGGGGGTAGTGAGAGAGAGGGGGGATGGGGTGGTAGTGAGGGGGTAGTAGTGAGAGAGGGGGAGGGGGGAAGTAGTGAGAGAGGGGGAGGGGGGTGGTAGTGAAGGAGGGGAGTAGTAGTGAGAGAGGGAGGGGGTAGTAGTGAGAGAGGGGGAGGGGGTAAGTAGTAGAAGAGGGGGGTAGTGAGGGAGGGGGGTAGTAGTGAGAGAGGGGGGTAGTAGTGAGAGAGGGGGAGGGGGAAGTAGTGAGAGAGTGGGAGGAGGGGGTGGTAGTGAGGGGTAGTAGTGAGAGAGGGGGAGGGGGGAAGTAGTGAGAGAGGGGGAGGGGGTGGTAGTGAGGGAGGGGGGTAGCAGAAACTGACTGCCAATTTCAGGCGCGGAGGATGAAATGAAAATCCTCCTGCGCTCTGAATGCTGGGGGAGGAGGGGAAGCTGTGTGTGCACATACAGCAGTTACAATGGGTCCCGCCCCCTGCCACCTTCCTCCCCAGCCAGCTTCTGTTTCTCCAAGCACGGAACAAGGGGGCGGAGCCCCGCATACGGCCCCGCCCACACCCGACATCAATGCTTAAACTTGACAGCTGCAATCACTCTCCTTGCAGCTGCCCCCCCCCCCCCAAATCGCCCACATATCACTGGCTGTGCTGCCTTTAATGTTCTAATGCTGATATGTAGCCCCGAGTTCCCGGCCAAACCCAGGCCTTGGGGCTAATCATTTTTAATGAGCAACAGGAGACCCGGGGCTTTTGGGGAGCCCACTCGGGGCTATAGCCCCGGTCAGCCCCCCCCCCTGCCGACGCCACTGCCCACGGTCCAGCGATGCGGCCGCCCAAAGCCTCGATCCTCTCCCTCTGGTCTCGGCAGCGCCGGCATCACTGGTGTGGGCAACCGGCTGTGACAGCTTGCGGCATGGGCATGGAGCATGGAGAGCAATGCGCATGGAGAGGAGAGCTTCTGCTCAGGGCGCTGCGGCGCTCCGAGCGGAAGTGGGAGCTGGTACCTGTCAAAACGAGGTACCCGCTCCCCCCAAAAAAAATGACATGCCAAATGTGGCATGTCAGGAGGTTACGACTACCTAAAGTGGAAGTTCCACTTTTGGGTGGAACTCCGCTTTAAATTGTAAAAAATACAAATCTCTCTCCCTGCCTAACTGACTGCTACTAGCAATGTCTTCTTGTCAAAGAAAAAGGATGGTTTTGGGCGTATGGTGGGACTTTCAATGTAAGGGTGCTTGGTATATATATGGTCAAAAGTAGAAAAGATAATATATAAAGAAGAAATTTTTATTTATTAAACACACTTGAAAAAACATAAAATTGCATACTGTACTCAACAGGATACAAAAGACAATATTTGAAAATATTGTAGGTTAAAAACAATTGCAGTAGACATATGTAATTGGCATATATGACAGGTTTACAAAAGTTTTACAATTCCTACATGGGGTAGATGGACATAAACCCAACACTCATCCAAGAGGAGGTGTACTATGCAGGATAGCGATGAGGCCCACAATGTCAACCCAACATGTTTCTCGGCCTTTAAGCCGCTTCCTCAGGGGTAATTTTTTGGGGGGGGTATCGCTTTGTAAATACAACACTAAGGATAAGAAGAAAAAAACAGATAATGAGTGTCTATATTGGAAAAATACCATACATGACACATTATACAGAAATTTTCACAGCTTTATATGTGTTATACAATATGCTTGATATTAGAATGTCTATAAATTCACACCTGTCTGGTACACCAACAATGGTCCAATTTCGGGAACACAAGGTAGGGGGAGAGACCCCCCGGGGGCGAACAAGGGGGCTCAGACCAGAAAACCACAAGATATTGCTGCAATAGGGGAGGTAACTCTATCTGTAAATTAGAAAGCAAATACACCAAATATCAATATCGGCAAAGATATATGTGTAAAAGGTACATATACCCTTAGTTAGTGGTGCATTCGAGATGGGATCGAAAAAAACCCTTGCAAACCTCAAGGATAAACCCTGAATGCATAACCTCGAATATATGAAATATATAGGTATATTCTTACCCAGGTAATTAAGAACAGAGGGAATGGGCGGGGAACGGGTGTGGTGGATGTGTTAGATCAAGAGACCAAATAGCATCCAATGTCCAAAGCCAGATCCTCAACACCAAACCTAAAGGAGTATGAATGAGCGGCCGGAAGTGACGGTGTAGGTCCGGACATAGCATCCCCCACTCTGACAGGAGATAGGGGATGTATCCAACGACACGTGTCCGCCGTAGGGGGAGGCACCCGAAGCGTTCCTTCCAAGAGGAGGAATAAATCCATACATTGTTGTAAAGAAGAAGCTTGTACCAGAACGGTGTGAACTACAAGAAAAAGGAGAGAAACAAACATAAATCAATATTAATCAATAACCATATATATTGTTTCATCTACATAGATATATGGGAGAAAACAAGGAGAAGGACAAAATAAATTTATAAACCAGAATAATAACAAAAAATAAGTACATAAACAATTCTTATTTAAACATGAGAATTAACCTCATGCAAAGGGTCTGGGTGTTGCCATAGCAGCATTGGCTGAGGAATCCAACTCCCAGAGTTTAGTTCAAGATAAACATTTTTCTAAATATATATTGGAGGCAAAGATCTAAAATGAAGGGGCAGGGTGCAGATAAAGATAAGAAACACATAAGAAAAAAGAGAAAGGCAAGGGCAAAAATGGGAGGAAGAGACGGAAAGGGGGAGGGAGAATGAAAAGGAAGGGGAAGGAGGGGGAATAAAGGAATATAAGAAAAAAAAAAAAAAAATAATAAAAAATAGGAAAAACTACAGGAGAATAGAAAAAGAGATAAAGAAGTGTAACAATAAAACCAGCCGACAAACATACCATCACAAAAAGGATTTATATGAGTGGGCTTCATTTAGTCCGGGAGGGATTGTGGCATTAAGTTTTTCTATCCACAAAGCCTCCCTTTGTAAAATGCGTTGGTCCCAATTTCCACCTCTGGGGTCTCGGGGTACAATCTCCAGGACCCTAAAGGAGACACATGAGTTGTTGTATCTGTGATGTAGCCCGATATGGCGGGTTACTGGGGTGAGAATTTTCCCCCCACTGGAATAATACACATGTTCACCTATTCTCTGTCCAAGCTGTCTAAAGGTTTTACCAACGTAAAACGCTGAACATTGGCATTGCATTAAGTAGATCACTCCACACGTGGAACAATCCGCATAACTACGAAGTATGTGGTTGTCCCCGTTTGGCAAATAAGTGACAGAACCCTCTGCTATCCAAGGACACCGAGCACAGTTGCCACATTGGTATGTACCAAATGTTCTCTTGGGTTCAGGGGGGTTACAAGTATAGTGGCTCTTAGTAAGTAAATCCCGAATCGAAGTGGCTCTTTTAAAGACCAATTCAGGGGCCTTTTTAACATATTTCGACAGTGTAGCTTCCTCGCTGAGGAGATGCCAGTGTCTTTGGATAAGGGCTCTCAATTGTTGATGATTTTCTGAGTACTGGGTGATTAATTTTGCAGTTAAGTTAGTATCCGTCTTTTTTCTCTTTGGTAAAATGTCGTCTCTGTCCAGTGCCTTGGCTCTATTAAAGGCCTTTCTCAGAATCGTCCGAGAATAGCCTCGTTCCAATAATCTAATTTGTAATTGTTTGGCCTCCCGAAAAAAGTCTCTATCTAACGAGCAATTTCTATGTGTGCGCAAGTATTGCGCATACGGAATGCTGTTTTTCAGAGATACCGGATGAGCGCTCGATGCGTGTAACAGCATATTACCGGCGGTCGGTTTCCGGTAAAGACATGTGGTTATGTAGCCATTGGTATCCTTTCTGATTTCCAAATCCAAAAACACAATGTGTTCGGGGTGGAAATTGTAGGTAAATTTAAGATTGAATGGGTTAGTATTAAACGAGGATAACATATCCTCAAGTTCGGGCTTAGAGCCTGTCCATATAAGGAGTAAATCATCAATATAGCGGAACCAGTGTGTCACGTATTTAAGCTTAGAGGCAAGGGAGTCGTCAGAGAAGATATATTGCTCCCACCTTCCTAGGAACAAGTTCGCATAGGAAGGTGCGCAGCAGGTTCCCATGGCGACTCCCTGCCTCTGAAGATAGGTGGTATCCATGAAAGTAAAAAAGTTATGTGTAAGGATGAACCTTAATAGGGCCACAATAAAGTTATTGTGTGCCCGTGTATGTTCATCTTGGTCCCGCAAAAAAGATTTAACCGACCGGATGCCCTCCTCGTGTGGTATGCTTGAGTACAAAGCCTCAATGTCAACCGCCACGAGGAGGGCATCCGGGGGTGTTTGGATCCCCTCAATGTGTCTTAGTAGGTCAGGGGTGTCCTGTATAAATGAGGGCAGAGACTGAACAAAGGGACGCAAAAAGAAATCGACGTACTTGCTGGCATTTTCCGATATAGAACCTATACCCGAGACAATGGGTCTCCCCGGAGGTTTCTTGGAATTTTTATGGACTTTGGGTAAAGTGTACAGTGTAGGGACACGAGGGTGTTTGATCATTATGAAATTATATATGTCTTTATCAATGGTGCCCAACCAAAGAGCTTCAAGGCATAGGTTCCTCAGTTCTTCCTGAAACTGGGTGGTAAGGTCAGGATGAATAGGGGTATACCATTGCCGGTTATTCAAAACATCTCTACACATCGTTTGATATTGATTATGTGACATTACGACTATGTTGCCCCCCTTGTCGGAGGGCTTTATCACATAGCGAGAGTTGTTTTGAAGTGATTTGAGTGCTTGTTTCTGAGAAGGTGTTAGATTATTCTCGATTGGTTGCCACTGCGTGCGTTTTAAATCTCTTATAGTTTGACAGACGAACTCTGGGAGTTGGATTCCTCAGCCAATGCTGCTATGGCAACACCCAGACCCTTTGCATGAGGTTAATTCTCATGTTTAAATAAGAATTGTTTATGTACTTATTTTTTGTTATTATTCTGGTTTATAAATTTATTTTGTCCTTCTCCTTGTTTTCTCCCATATATCTATGTAGATGAAACAATATATATGGTTATTGATTAATATTGATTTATGTTTGTTTCTCTCCTTTTTCTTGTAGTTCACACCGTTCTGGTACAAGCTTCTTCTTTACAACAATGTATGGATTTATTCCTCCTCTTGGAAGGAACGCTTCGGGTGCCTCCCCCTACGGCGGACACGTGTCGTTGGATACATCCCCTATCTCCTGTCAGAGTGGGGGATGCTATGTCCGGACCTACACCGTCACTTCCGGCCGTGCTCTATGACGACGCTTTGTTGCGACGCACGAGACGGCCGTCTAGTTGGCGGGAGGTGGCCCGGCTGTTGCGCCTGCGCAGTTTGCGAGGCGCATCTCCGACGCCAGCCCGGATGTACGGCAAGACGTAGCGCTTGTTCGTCATCTTGGGTGGAGCTCTCCAACCACTACATATAATGCTTTCTCGGCGTTCCCTCCGTGCAGTCTGCGGGGACGGGACGCTGAGAGCCGCATTATCACAGGTGAACATCTTTTTTCCTTTTTATTATGAAACTACCAGCCACATTTGGGAACCTTTCCTTAATCGCTCATTCATACTCCTTTAGGTTTGGTGTTGAGGATCTGGCTTTGGACATTGGATGCTATTTGGTCTCTTGATCTAACACATCCACCACACCCGTTCCCCGCCCATTCCCTCTGTTCTTAATTACCTGGGTAAGAATATACCTATATATTTCATATATTCGAGGTTATGCATTCAGGGTTTATCCTTGAGGTTTGCAAGGGTTTTTTTCGATCCCATCTCGAATGCACCACTAACTAAGGGTATATGTACCTTTTACACATATATCTTTGCCGATATTGATATTTGGTGTATTTGCTTTCTAATTTACAGATAGAGTTACCTCCCCTATTGCAGCAATATCTTGTGGTTTTCTGGTCTGAGCTCCCGTGTTCGCCCCCGGGGGGTCTCTCCCCCTACCTTGTGTTCCCGAAATTGGACCATTGTTGGTGTACCAGACAGGTGTGAATTTATAGACATTCTAATATCAAGCATATTGTATAACACATATAAAGCTGTGAAAATTTCTGTATAATGTGTCATGTATGGTATTTTTCCAATATAGACACTCATTATCTGTTTTTTTCTTCTTATCCTTAGTGTTGTATTTACAAAGCGATACCCCCCCCAAAAAATTACCCCTGAGGAAGCGGCTTAAAGGCCGAGAAACATGTTGGGTTGACATTGTGGGCCTCATCGCTATCCTGCATAGTACACCTCCTCTTGGATGAGTGTTGGGTTTATGTCCATCTACCCCATGTAGGAATTGTAAAACTTTTGTAAACCTGTCATATATGCCAATTACATATGTCTACTGCAATTGTTTTTAACCTACAATATTTTCAAATATTGTCTTTTGTATCCTGTTGAGTACAGTATGCAATTTTATGTTTTTTCAAGTGTGTTTAATAAATAAAAATTTCTTCTTTATATATTATCTTTTCTACTTTTGACCATATATATACCAAGCACCCTTACATTGAAAGTCCCACCATACGCCCAAAACCATCCTTTTTCTTTGACATCCAGTTAGGGACGTGGTGCTCATTTATGTATTTGCTACCCCCATGAGCTTGTCTACCCCTCCGAATCTATTAATAGGTGGATAACACACCAGGGGCGTTTTCCTTGTTTTCATTGACAGCTCCACTTCATTTATATTTTTTTCCCTTGTTTTTTCTTATTTTTTCTACCATATTTATCTCTTAATTTTATTCTATATTGTTGGCATGGACCTTTCGGGTGAAGCATGGACAGGATTTATGTCCAAAATCCAGTCGACCTACACGTCGAATCACAAAGATATTGAGGAATTAAAAATATATTCCCAGAAGATCTTTGGCCTATTGAAAAGGAAATCCCACCTTTTCTGGCACATTGATTTTCTACAAAAATATGTTAATGAAGACCTAAACCCGCAGGGCCTACGTCTCCATACATTCCCTACCCTCAAAAATCCGACAGACACCTTCAAAAAAAGCTGGGAGTCAGCTCTGGATGCTTGCACTAAAAATCTCATGAACCTTTTGATAATTCAGTATAAATCTGACATGAAGGTACTGGATGATGAGATCAATGATCTCAATCTCCAATACAAACATGTCACAGAACACTCAGAATTTCCGGCCAAATGGCTGGACATCAAAACAAAATTAGAAAGTATGAATCAGGAAATTTTTTTCAAAAAACAGGCTAAGTTTAACCGCGATAAGCTTGCATTTATGGGCGGTTATGCATACAGATGGATAGCAAACAATTCTACCCAACCTAATAAATTCAATAATCTAGATCAATATCCCCAAGCGGATGGAGATTTGGATTTCAACAGATCAAATCCCCCCGCTACCCTATCACATCCCAATACCAAATCGTCGGGGGCCGCGTACTCGACCTCAAAAACGCACACGAAACGCTGGGGGATCACCTAATAATCCCACTGGCAAAAGACGTTCTTCACTCAAATCCACTCAGACCAGTGATCTCACCCCTGCACTTCACCAAATTCTCACTCAGTCTCCCTCCACACTATCACTTCAGCACCCCCCGTCCAACGAGGATGGGATTTTTTTAGATCCACAATTAGGTGCGATCCCAAAAATCAAAAAACAAACAAAACTAACAGGATTTGTCAGTCAAAATCCCACCATAGCTACACCTCCCTAGAAGATCATCCCAACACTTTGAACATTATCAATCTCACCGACACTCCCCTCACTTTTGAACAAACACAGGTGTTACAATTAGGACTGGGTTTCTGTCCAGCACAGCAATTGGACGTCTATGACACAATCAAAGACGTGTATTTATTTGCCCGTAACCTGACATACAAATTTATGTTTGATCAAAATCGCCAACAGAAAAAATTACAGATCGAACTTACTGAACGTCTCAAGCATTTTACTATGGAGGAATTTCGAGCTCTAAGGGATCTCATGCTCCTATACGAGGAGGGATCTGTGGACCCTTCGGGTCCCGAATCTCTTCCTCCTTTGGTTGAACCTGAGACCCTGACCGACCCTCCACGAAAAACATTCAAGCTGAAATCGCAACGATTCCCAATTCTGACTACCAGCCCACACATATGGGCATTCGTCTGTCAAACTATAAGAGATTTAAAACGCACGCAGTGGCAACCAATCGAGAATAATCTAACACCTTCTCAGAAACAAGCACTCAAATCACTTCAAAACAACTCTCGCTATGTGATAAAGCCCTCCGACAAGGGGGGCAACATAGTCGTAATGTCACATAATCAATATCAAACGATGTGTAGAGATGTTTTGAATAACCGGCAATGGTATACCCCTATTCATCCTGACCTTACCACCCAGTTTCAGGAAGAACTGAGGAACCTATGCCTTGAAGCTCTTTGGTTGGGCACCATTGATAAAGACATATATGATTTCATAATGATCAAACACCCTCGTGTCCCTACACTGTACACTTTACCCAAAGTCCATAAAAATTCCAAGAAACCTCCGGGGAGACCCATTGTCTCGGGTATAGGTTCTATATCGGAAAATGCCAGCAAGTACGTCGATTTCTTTTTGCGTCCCTTTGTTCAGTCTCTGCCCTCATTTATACAGGACACCCCTGACCTACTAAGACACATTGAGGGGATCCAAACACCCCCGGATGCCCTCCTCGTGGCGGTTGACATTGAGGCTTTGTACTCAAGCATACCACACGAGGAGGGCATCCGGTCGGTTAAATCTTTTTTGCGGGACCAAGATGAACATACACGGGCACACAATAACTTTATTGTGGCCCTATTAAGGTTCATCCTTACACATAACTTTTTTACTTTCATGGATACCACCTATCTTCAGAGGCAGGGAGTCGCCATGGGAACCTGCTGCGCACCTTCCTATGCGAACTTGTTCCTAGGAAGGTGGGAGCAATATATCTTCTCTGACGACTCCCTTGCCTCTAAGCTTAAATACGTGACACACTGGTTCCGCTATATTGATGATTTACTCCTTATATGGACAGGCTCTAAGCCCGAACTTGAGGATATGTTATCCTCGTTTAATACTAACCCATTCAATCTTAAATTTACCTACAATTTCCACCCCGAACACATTGTGTTTTTGGATTTGGAAATCAGAAAGGATACCAATGGCTACATAACCACATGTCTTTACCGGAAACCGACCGCCGGTAATATGCTGTTACACGCATCGAGCGCTCATCCGGTATCTCTGAAAAACAGCATTCCGTATGCGCAATACTTGCGCACACATAGAAATTGCTCGTTAGATAGAGACTTTTTTCGGGAGGCCAAACAATTACAAATTAGATTATTGGAACGAGGCTATTCTCGGACGATTCTGAGAAAGGCCTTTAATAGAGCCAAGGCACTGGACAGAGACGACATTTTACCAAAGAGAAAAAAGACGGATACTAACTTAACTGCAAAATTAATCACCCAGTACTCAGAAAATCATCAACAATTGAGAGCCCTTATCCAAAGACACTGGCATCTCCTCAGCGAGGAAGCTACACTGTCGAAATATGTTAAAAAGGCCCCTGAATTGGTCTTTAAAAGAGCCACTTCGATTCGGGATTTACTTACTAAGAGCCACTATACTTGTAACCCCCCTGAACCCAAGAGAACATTTGGTACATACCAATGTGGCAACTGTGCTCGGTGTCCTTGGATAGCAGAGGGTTCTGTCACTTATTTGCCAAACGGGGACAACCACATACTTCGTAGTTATGCGGATTGTTCCACGTGTGGAGTGATCTACTTAATGCAATGCCAATGTTCAGCGTTTTACGTTGGTAAAACCTTTAGACAGCTTGGACAGAGAATAGGTGAACATGTGTATTATTCCAGTGGGGGGAAAATTCTCACCCCAGTAACCCGCCATATCGGGCTACATCACAGATACAACAACTCATGTGTCTCCTTTAGGGTCCTGGAGATTGTACCCCGAGACCCCAGAGGTGGAAATTGGGACCAACGCATTTTACAAAGGGAGGCTTTGTGGATAGAAAAACTTAATGCCACAATCCCTCCCGGACTAAATGAAGCCCACTCATATAAATCCTTTTTGTGATGGTATGTTTGTCGGCTGGTTTTATTGTTACACTTCTTTATCTCTTTTTCTATTCTCCTGTAGTTTTTCCTATTTTTTATTATTTTTTTTTTTTTTTTTTCTTATATTCCTTTATTCCCCCTCCTTCCCCTTCCTTTTCATTCTCCCTCCCCCTTTCCGTCTCTTCCTCCCATTTTTGCCCTTCCCCTTCTCTTTTTTCTTATGTGTTTCTTATCTTTATCTGCACCCTGCCCCTTCATTTTAGATCTTTGCCTCCAATATATATTTAGAAAAATGTTTATCTTGAACTAAACTCTGGGAGTTGGATTCCTCAGCCAATGCTGCTATGGCAACACCCAGACCCTTTGCATGAGGTTAATTCTCATGTTTAAATAAGAATTGTTTATGTACTTATTTTTTGTTATTATTCTGGTTTATAAATTTATTTTGTCCTTCTCCTTGTTTTCTCCCATATATCTATGTAGATGAAACAATATATATGGTTATTGATTAATATTGATTTATGTTTGTTTCTCTCCTTTTTCTTGTAGTTCACACCGTTCTGGTACAAGCTTCTTCTTTACAACAATGTATGGATTTATTCCTCCTCTTGGAAGGAACGCTTCGGGTGCCTCCCCCTACGGCGGACACGTGTCGTTGGATACATCCCCTATCTCCTGTCAGAGTGGGGGATGCTATGTCCGGACCTACACCGTCACTTCCGGCCGTGCTCTATGACGACGCTTTGTTGCGACGCACGAGACGGCCGTCTAGTTGGCGGGAGGTGGCCCGGCTGTTGCGCCTGCGCAGTTTGCGAGGCGCATCTCCGACGCCAGCCCGGATGTACGGCAAGACGTAGCGCTTGTTCGTCATCTTGGGTGGAGCTCTCCAACCACTACATATAATGCTTTCTCGGCGTTCCCTCCGTGCAGTCTGCGGGGACGGGACGCTGAGAGCCGCATTATCACAGGTGAACATCTTTTTTCCTTTTTATTATGAAACTACCAGCCACATTTGGGAACCTTTCCTTAATCGCTCATTCATACTCCTTTAGGTTTGGTGTTGAGGATCTGGCTTTGGACATTGGATGCTATTTGGTCTCTTGATCTAACACATCCACCACACCCGTTCCCCGCCCATTCCCTCTGTTCTTAATTACCTGGGTAAGAATATACCTATATATTTCATATATTCGAGGTTATGCATTCAGGGTTTATCCTTGAGGTTTGCAGGGGTTTTTTTCGATCCCATCTCGAATGCACCACTAACTAAGGGTATATGTACCTTTTACACATATATCTTTGCCGATATTGATATTTGGTGTATTTGCTTTCTAATTTACAGATAGAGTTACCTCCCCTATTGCAGCAATATCTTGTGGTTTTCTGGTCTGAGCTCCCGTGTTCGCCCCCGGGGGGTCTCTCCCCCTACCTTGTGTTCCCGAAATTGGACCATTGTTGGTGTACCAGACAGGTGTGAATTTATAGACATTCTAATATCAAGCATATTGTATAACACATATAAAGCTGTGAAAATTTCTGTATAATGTGTCATGTATGGTATTTTTCCAATATAGACACTCATTATCTGTTTTTTTCTTCTTATCCTTAGTGTTGTATTTACAAAGCGATACCCCCCCCAAAAAATTACCCCTGAGGAAGCGGCTTAAAGGCCGAGAAACATGTTGGGTTGACATTGTGGGCCTCATCGCTATCCTGCATAGTACACCTCCTCTTGGATGAGTGTTGGGTTTATGTCCATCTACCCCATGTAGGAATTGTAAAACTTTTGTAAACCTGTCATATATGCCAATTACATATGTCTACTGCAATTGTTTTTAACCTACAATATTTTCAAATATTGTCTTTTGTATCCTGTTGAGTACAGTATGCAATTTTATGTTTTTTCAAGTGTGTTTAATAAATAAAAATTTCTTCTTTATATATTATCTTTTCTACTTTTGACCATATATATACCAAGCACCCTTACATTGAAAGTCCCACCATACGCCCAAAACCATCCTTTTTCTTTGACATCCAGTTAGGGATGTGGTGCTCATTTATGTATTTGCTACCCCCATGAGCTTGTCTACCCCTCCGAAGCAATGTCTTCTTAATTAGACTACACTGCATTGTCCGATAAACTGCAAATCACTTTCCTCTCCCTGCCTCAATCACGATCCTCTCCCTGCCTCAACCACTTCCTATCTCGCCCGCACAGTCACACACTACACGCGGCTGCTGTGTGAGCAGATTGGCTAAAGGCAGCCTGCGTTTGTCCAATCATGGCAAAGATGATTTGATTGGCCAAAGCATTGAGGTCAGGGTGCATGTTTTGGCCAATCACATAATGCACTGCACGTGCACACTCGCAGTGCATTATGGATGCAGGCGCTCAAATTTCCTATGAAGAAGCACATTTGTTCGTCATTCGACGAATGAGCGAACAGTAAATGTTCGAGTCAAACTTACGCTCGACTCAAACTCGAAGCTCATCCCTACTCCTGAGTATTCAGTGCTATGAGGTTGTGATTGCTTGATGCTTTCAGTTTACAAATCCGCACACGGCTTTACACCCCTTTGTACTTCTGGTAAATCAACTAAACTAACATGTGGTCACACCTCTCCAGCACCTCATATGATATATGCTGTTTGGATTCAAGCACAGGCTCTTTCAGGTTTATTGTTCTTCATTACTATAAACATAGTCAGAGATGAACAAATAAAACATTTAATTAAAGTTTTAACAAGACAGGATCTACAGTAATTAAATAAATTATGTGATCCCATCATGGTGTGGAAATGATTCTGCTTTGCTTTTGATTTAAGGATCTGTAACTAAATTGTCACCCAGTAGCCTTTCCAAGAATACAAGTCTTGCCCTGGCTTGGTATGGTGAATAGTGAGGTTGATCAAAGAGTAATTAACAATTATACACCGCCTGAGAGGACAGCTATAAATTCAAGCACCTGATTTCTTTAAGTCATCTTTACATAAGATCTAATGCTATTTACCACATACAGAATGCTGACATATTATTTCACACCATAATGAACTCAGGCTTCAAAAAGTCACTCGTATAGCAATTAGTGTTTCATTCCCTAGTACTAGAGCAATTTGACATTTTTAATAGTGTCACAATGTGAGAATGATTCCAAGTGTTTCAAAGTCTCTTAACAGTTTTTTTTGAACAACAGATTATTTCACATTAATGTTTTTATTTATTCAGTATTATTCAGTCATTTTGATCCCACTACAGAACACAGTAGTGATGTAGTAGCCAGGAGTGGGATGAATAGTACCCCTGAGACCCAACATTTGACATACATGGAAGCGCTGGACACCAGCAGTGGCCATAGCTCTGCAAGAGCGTGAAAATTGAAGTTGCCGCCAACTGAGCAGGTCATAGGCGTGCGCACGGGGTGTGCCGGGTGTGCCCAGGCACACCCTAATCACCCTCGTGCCCGCCATGTCCGCCGCCTGCCGCTGAGTCTGCTCTGCGGGCTGCGGCTCTCTTCTGCCCCTGGGCTGACTCATTTGGCGCTGCTCAGCTCCAGACTGAATCTGAGCCAGCGCCGCCCACTGTGGAGGGGGAGACAGGCGTGCCGGAGAGGGACTGTCGGGTCTGGGGCTGGGGAAGGGACTGCCTGTGCAGCGGCCGCCCAGCGCAGTCAGCGCGGGAGAGAACCAGGCAGGACTCAGGAGGAGGCAGAGCAGAGAACAAGCAAGACGGCCGCACGGCGAGTCAGACTCAGCAAGCAATCATCCATCACCCATCAGCATTCTGCAATAAGGAGGGGGAGAGAGGCCAGAGAGAGAGCCTGAAGTGAGTTGTGTGGAATTATTGTTATTATTTTTTTTTTTACAGATCACTGGCACTGGTCACTCAGCATTGATGGGGGCAGCTGGTCACTCTGCATTAAAGGGGGCACCTTGGTCACTCTGCATTAAAAGGGGCACACTAGTCACTCTGCATTAAAGGGGGCACACTAGTCACTCTGCATTAAAGGGGGCACACTAGTCACTCTGCATTAAAGGGGGCACACTAGTCACTCTGCATTGATGGGGACACGCTGGTCACTCCGCATTGAAGGGGGCACGCTGGTCACTCCGCATTGAAGGGGGCACGCTGGTCACTCCGCATTAAAGGGGGGGCGCTGGTCACTCCGCATTGAAGGGAGCACGCTGGTCACTCCGCCTTGAAGGGGGCACGCTGGTCACTCCGCCTTGAAGGGGGCACGCTGGTCACTCTGCCTTGAAGGGGGCACGCTGGTCACTCCGCCTTGAAGGGGGCACGCTGGTCACTCCGCCTTGAAGGGGGCACGCTGGTCACTCCGCCTTGAAGGGGGCACGCTGGTCACTCTGCCTTGAAGGGGGCACGCTGGTCACTCTGCCTTGAAGGGGGCACGCTGGTCACTCTGCCTTGAAGGGGGCACGCTGGTCACTCCGCATTGAAGGGGGCACGCTGGTCACTCCGCATTAAAGGGGGACGCTGGTCACTCTGCATTGAAGGGGGCACGCTGGTCACTCCGCCTTGAAGGGGGCACGCTGGTCACTCCGCCTTGAAGGGGGCACGCTGGTCACTCCGCCTTGAAGGGGGCACGCTGGTCACTCTGCCTTGAAGGGGGCACGCTGGTCACTCCGCCTTGAAGGGGGCACACTGGTCACTCCGCCTTGAAGGGGGCACGCTGGTCACTCTGCCTTGAAGGGGGCACGCTGGTCACTCTGCCTTGAAGGGGGCACGCTGGTCACTCTGCCTTGAAGGGGGCACGCTGGTCACTCCGCATTAAAGGGGGACGCTGGTCACTCTCTCTTGAAGGGGGCACGCTGGTCACTCCGCCTTGAAGGGGGCACGCTGGTCACTCCGCCTTGAAGGGGGCACGCTGGTCACTCTGCCTTGAAGGGGGCACGCTGGTCACTCTGCCTTGAAGGGGGCACGCTGGTCACTCTGCCTTGAAGGGGGCACGCTGGTCACTCCGCATTGAAGGGGGCACGCTGGTCACTCCGCATTGAAGGGGGCACGCTGGTCACTCTGCCTTGAAGGGGGCACACTGGTCACTGTGCATTGATGGGGGCACACTGGTCACTGTGCATTGATGGGGGCATGTTGGTCACTCTGCATTGATGGGGGCACACTTTAATACCGCTTAAAATGTTTGTTTACATTTATTTATAAAAGTGTGTGTATATATCCATATATATATATATATATATATATACATACATACATACACACACACCCATATATACACACGCACACATATATACACACGCACATGTGTTTGAGCTTTGGTTTGAGGTGCACACCCTAATGCCATAGGCTGCGCACGCCTATGGAGCAGGTATTTTTCTTCTTTTACTGGCTAGCACGAATTTAGTTCTTAGAGGGGTCACTTTAATTAGCCGGGGATGTGTTCACTAGTTCCTGATGACTGTAAGGAGATATATAAAATTAGGGGTAGTATTCTATGCAAATAAAACATCATTTAAGTCTCAAGCTGGCCACTGGGCTGAACAAGAAACATTCATTAATGCTGGCTATTGTATTCTGACAGCTGCACCCGTGGCTGTCAGAATACCCAAACAGTGACTGCAACTGATTGGTTGCAGTCACTGTTTGGCTGACCTATCCTGCCTTGCTGCTTCAGTTCCTAAATTTACATTTGTTGAGCCGGGTGGTGTCAGCAGGGCCGGCCATAGCTCAGATTTCCACCAATTCAAAAGCTTAAGCCAAAATTTGAGCCATGTATGGCCAGCTTTAGTCGAGCACACACTCCCACATATACACCCGCCAACATACACGCTCTAATAATAACCCTAGAGATGCATTCAACAGCCTGGTGAAGGAAGAACTGACGGCTGTGCTTTACACAGTAGAGAATAGGGAAAGTTGGTGAGTGAGTGATGCTTGTCTCTTCACACATACGCTGTGGACAAGTTGAGACATTTTGATTTTATATGGAGGATGTGACTTTTTTAGCAGTTTTTAATTGATCAACAAGGGTGAGGCCAGTAACCTAGGAATTAGATAGGTGAGTCATTTCTGGTGAGGTTAGATGTGAAGCAGCCAGTGCCAAAGAAATGTGGTTTGCAGCATTTTGCAAGAAAGGCAAATCTAATACCTTAATTACTGTGAATTTTTGAACCATGGCACTGAAGCTGCATATAAGCTGATACCTACAATGACCCCTGTCTTTTATTTAGAGATAACTTTCTGTTTAAAGAAAATAAGCTAGTTAGTAAAGCATTATATTGCTGTATAACCATATGAAATTGTGCTCTGTGTGCACTCTGACAATTAAATTAGGCCCTGGATTTGGAAAGAGAGGTGTTTTGGCAGGAGAAAAAAAAAGCATAGGAAGGTGTTTGAAGTAGCTCATTAATAGAAGGCATTAGGAGGTGTAAAACAAACAATTAAAGTGGATGTAAACCCCCTTCATGAAATTTGACCTGGGCACATCTATCTGTAGTGTTTACTTGTCTCTCCCCAAACCCCTAAGTCCCATGGGTTTCCCCTGCTCTGTTCTTCTCTTATCAGCATGATCGTTTCTGATAAGTTCTCCATCAACTGACATAAAACCAGGCTGAGTTTTGTGTTGGGGTGGGTGCTATAAATATATTAGCAGAGAGCTGGTCTATTTACAGCCCAGCTCTTCATGTTTCAGCCTATGTGGAGAGGGGATGTGTGCCTTTCCTCCAATCAGCTATCTCACAGTGTATGGCAAGAATCCAGACCCACAGGCGAATTAGGAAGAGAAAATTCTAACAGGACGTGCACTTTCTAAACAATATAGAAGGCTGAAGACAGCAAGTAAAACTTATGTATGGAGATTTGTTTCATCTCTGTGTATCATCTGAGGCTGCTCACTTCACTGGGTATATGTGAGGGTTTACATCCACTTTAATTCTAACTTAATTCTGAAAAATAGTCCCGCAATTTCAATTCAGGCATCTTTTCGATGCTGCTGAATGGATTTCTAATACTGGGTTAACTAATGTACCGGTTGAGAACTCAAAAAAAACTACTGATCACAAATCCTCCTGTGCTTATGAAGTCATCATCAGGCTGCCACAATCCAGTAAATGAAGACATTCCCTGATAATACAAATTTAAAAGCTGGCGGAGCTCAACTAAATATAGTTCCCATTCTACTTTATGCAAAGGCTAGCAGCAGTTTGGTTCCAAGATAGTGAAGTTGCATGAACTGTGCTCCAACTGCTCTATTATGCTTAATTGGAAACCCACACGTAACCTGTTATTGCTAAAAGTGTATTTCCAGAATTCAGCAACAAATGTGGCAAGCTTCTTGATAGATCCCTCTGGGATCACCACTTGACCACATATGTTCCGCAGATAACCTGCCCAGAAGGAGGGAAAGCCACTCTTCCCAAACAAATTGCCCAGTCATTTCAAGACTTTTATTCTTCTATCTACAATCTAAATCTGGAACCTAGCTTCCTACCTAGAGTTAATGACTACTTGGCAGCCTATGGAATGCCGCGCCTTCCCCGGTGCGGCAAGAAGTGGAAGCCCCAATCACACTAGAGGAACTGAAAACAGCAGTTAGTTCAACCAAGATCAGTAAAGCTCTGGGCCCGAATGGCTTTACAGTGCAATATTATAAACTTATATCGCCTACTTTGGGACAATAGTTGGTCAAAATGTTAAATACGCTAGGAGATTTGGCATTCTTCCATACAGAGTCTTTGAAAGCGATCATCTCGGTTATACCTAAAGAGGGTAAAGACCCCCATGCAATGCGGAAGTTAGAGGCCAATCTCCCTGCTAAAAGCTGATCTGAAGTTTTTTACCAAGATACTGGCTTCCAGCCTCCAACAGCATTTACCCTCTCTGGTACATTTGGACCAAGTGGGATTCATCCAGACACGGGAAGCAAGAGATAACACCATTAAAATCCTTAACCTAATACATGTGGCTTGCCAATCCCGTACTCCATGTATATTTTTGGGAACGGATGCGGAGAAAACCTTTGACAGGGTTAACTGGCAATTCACGTTTTCAGTTCTTAAACATATCGGCTTGGGGGACAACATGCTGCGCTGGATCTTGAGTATTTACTCTTCACCAACGGCACAGGTTAGCGTGAACGGTGTTTTGTCATTCCCCTTTCCAACCGCAAATGGGACTAGGCAGGGCTGTCCATTGTCACCCCTTCTCTTTGCTTTTTCATTAGAGCCCTTCCTTTTCATAGTCCAGTTGCACCCTGATATACAGGGGCTGTGTATTGGAAGGTCCCAACATAAGGTCTCGGCCTATGCTGACGATTTGCTTTTCTCTTTGACCGATCCGTTAATCTCCCTCCCAAACCTGCTCAAAGAATTCAAACTATACAGGTCTCTCTCTTATCTTAAGATCAACTTTTCTGAGGCTATGGGTGTGAATGGCCCTTCTTTCCTGCTTCGGTCATTGCATCTCAACTTTAAATTTAAGTGGACAAACTGAGCCTTGAAATATCTAGGGACCTTTATCCCTGCTAACTTCTCTCACACCTTAGACCTTAACTTTCCTCCCCTTTTACACAATGTGTACACTCTCTTGGATATGTGGAACTCAGGATTACATTCCTGGTTTGGAAGATGCAATATTATAAAGGGGACTACCCTACCCAAGATTTTATATCTCTTTCAGACTCAACCTATAGCTATCCCTCAACTCATCTCCGCAGGTAGGTGGTCCTCTCCACTGTCCCCAAAACTGGGTAGCCCCTGATTCTCTCCAGGTCTTTTTGCGGGACCTTTTAACACACTGATCGAGCCAGGGTGTTACGAAGCCTCCCATTTTGCAATGTCGGGGACCTGGCCCCCATTGCGTGCCCTGACGGATCATAGTGGCCCCTTCTGTCTTGATATCTGGAGAACTTCACAATTACACCATTTTCTACAGACTCTTCCAGCCCCTGACTATTTTCACTGCAACATTACTAAACTTGAAGAGTACTGCTCTGAGAGAGGCACATTTCCTCATGCCCCTTTCAGCAATGTACACCCTTTTAGTCACCCCACCCAATGATTTCCTATTTCCCTTACTTGGCAAATGGGAATCGGACCTGGGTAGAACATTCTTGAAGAAACAATATTACCCGATTCGCCTTGAAATTCTCAATAAGCACGAAAGTGCAGGAAACCAATTTTAAGATCCTTACCCGGTGGTATCCTACTCCCTCTCTCCTTCATAAATATTCCCCGACCACCTCAGCTCTATGTTGGCGATGTCAGGAGGAACATAGGATGATGTTACATATCTTCTGGTCCTGTACTAAGTTGGGAAGTTTCTGGAAGGAGGTCGGTACGATTATTCAAAAATTTACTGACCGCAGAGTCCCAGAGGATCCAGCGTTTTTCCCTATTGCACGCTTCCACAATCCCCGCCAAGGTCTACAAGAAATCTATTCCCTGACAACTTCTGAATGCGGCCAAGTCTTGCATTCCCCTTACCTAGAAACAGACACAGTCTCCAACAATTGGTATGTGGTTGAAGAAGATTGAGGAACTAAACCAGATGGAAGACCTGATTTTGACTGCCTGGCAGAAACGAGAGGCCTACACACACACCTGGACATTATGGAACATGTTTATCTATTCTGAGGAAGGGAAGGCTCTCATTGAAGTGAGTTCTACTGATTGATGAATTTCTCACATCCCACTGCGAATTGACTTACTCAGAGCCAACTTTTTAGTTTTAATCCTACCACCCCAATTCCCTCCCCTTTCCTCCCCTTTTTTCTCTCTTCTCTTGTCTTCTTTTCCTCTTTCTCTCTGCTTTCTGGTTCTCTTTTCCCTGTCTTTTCAGATATCTGTAACAATTGTGCAGTTTTCCATCACGTAATCATTAAGTGTTATCTTGGAGGTTTTCCATGTCTTGAGATTACTTCCTCGAATTATAATATAAAACGCCAGCCTGTTAGCACTAGGGGATGATTTCCCCTGCTTTCTCTACCGATCCCAGTCTGCATTACAGCTGATATCATCAGGACCTCTACTTTTTGATGGTTAGTTTGGGTCATCTTCTTTATCTTCTTTGACATTAATCCATTGTAATTGTAACTTACTGCCACTAGATCCTTTGTATATTTACTATTTTGACTGTGTTTGTATATTTGGAATCTGCCTCATTTTATTTTACAATAAAAGTTTTAATGTAAAAAAAAGGATTTCCAGATTTTTGTTTTTAAATTTGGGCCCTCTCTTGTAATGTGCCCCCTCTTGTAAAAAATGCGATAAAGGACTACCCACCCTCTCTACACTTCAGCACACCCCCTGCTTTCTGTGCTACATGCCTCTTCTGGGTTGAATGAGACCCAGCATCATTAAACCCACTTCTTGTGTGCCCAGGACATCATGCACAAACCCCCAAGGGGGTCATCATCATGCAGCCTAAACTTAGAGTACTCTTGGACTAGAGGCACTCACACAATATTGCATGAGGGTTGCTCAATTTAAGAGGAAGAACCGCCACCAAGGAAGAAAATGGAGGCCCCTAATGTTACGGGATATAAAAAGTCTGAGAGGGGCTTCAAGTAGTTCCACTTTAAGTCTGCTGTGTTTCAATAGAGCTACCCAGGATTTTGAGCCACATTTGGGGGATCAGTCCACAGCAACAGTAGAACTATTTACTTCAAAGTTTAGTTACATGTGAAATGTTCTCTTTATTCAGAGCACACGTCCTATTATATATAGGGGAATATATTGGCTAATTGTTTTACATTGGTTTGGAACTGCTGGCTTGAAAAGCTGGATTCTGGATTTTAATCCATCTAGGCACATTACTAACACAGAGTTTACATATTCTCCTTGTGTTTGTGCAGTTTCCTTCCACATTACAGAAACACACTAGTAGGTTAACTGGTTTTCTCCCAAAACTGGCCGTAACCCCTGTATGTGTGTAGTATGTAAATGGATCTATACATTTATGCACTGCATGTAAATGTAATATGTCATGGAAATCAATAACTAATAATCAGATGTATAAAATCAAGAAGTAATTGAAAGATTTGAATGAGAATCCCCTCTTCAGGAGATACTGATGCCTGGTGTGTCAGCTCCACAGCCTGTTACACAGGGGAGGTAGAATGCCATTCAGCTCCTTTTGAACCGAATCCACAATCAGGGATGTTTTCCTTGCTGTGCAGAGCTGTAACATGTCCTTAACTGCACTTACTATGCATATTAAGTACATAAAGGAGGACATGACGCTCATTAGACATGATGACCAAAAGGTGCGGAAGCGCCCTACTGCGTTAGAAGGCAGAGTAAGCTTCCTGGAAAATGAACTGGCCCCAGATAAAAGGGGTATCAAAACTAATACTATAGCTGCCCAGCATCACACCAATCATATTGATGATCTGGAAAATCTATTGTGGCGCAACAACTTCGAGATTCTGGGGCTGCCTGAGCGCATTGAAGGGCAAAACCTATCTGCCTACATTGAACAGTGGCTGTTGGATACGTTCGCAAATAAGAATTTTACTCAGTTTTTTGCAGTTGAAAGGGCACATTGAATACCTGCCTGTCCTTTTGCCTCCTGAAAACATCCTCCTCCATTCATCCTTAAGCTTCTGCACTACAAAGATCATGATAATATTCTCACATTGTAAAACTACTTGGTAATGGTTCCATGCTTGGATATGTGCAACAAGGCTGCAGCCCGCCTCACATGAACAACAACAACAACAAATAACTTATGAGGAATTGTGTAAAGTAGCAGACAAGGTTCCTAATAATAAGGCTTCGGGATTGGATGGCTTGCCATCTAAAATGTATACATTTTATGGGGAAATTCTGCTACCAGAGCTGTTAAAATTTCTGAATGAGGCCTATCAACGGCAACACCTCCCAGACTTCATGACCATGGCAGGGATCATAGTTTTGCCCAAACTGTGGAAGGATAGTCTGTATCCTGAATCATATCATCCTTGTATCCTTTTTAAACGTCAAACTGCTTGCCAAGGTCTTAGCCAATAGGCTTAGCAAGGTTATGTGGTGCTTGGTTCATCCCAGCCAGTCAGGATTTATACCTACCAGATCCACAGCAATTAACATCCACAGACTTTTCCTTAATCAACAGATTCCATTAGACAATCTGGGAGATAGGGCTATTTTACCTTTGGACCCAAAAGCGCTCAATAGCATGGAGGGGCCATATCTCTGGGAGGTACTAAATTTCTTGGACTTTGGAGGGCTTTATAGGTTGGGTAAAGCAATTATACTCTGCACCCCAGGCCACGATGTTAAATAATAGATTTCAATCACACCCTTTCCCACTGTACCGGAGAACTTGCCAGGGGTACACACTTTCTCCTCTATTTTTCGCACTTGCGATTGAGCTGCCGGCAGCGGCAATCTGTCAGTAGCTTTTGAATGCGGGAGAGGGAGGTTAAAATAGCTCTTTATGCCAACGACGCACTGCTGTTTATGGCAGATACTGGTGCGTCCTTGTCCTCCCTTATGTCAATTATATTAACTAATTAATTGGGACAAATCTGGCCTTCTCCTCTTAGATTCTCAGCAGGTGACCCCCCGCCCCCTCACTGTGCACAACAGATTAAGATAGTGTCCTCTTTTAAATACTTAGGGGTTTTGGTTCATCTTAAATTAGAAGACTATTTACAAAATAACGTACGGCCCCTTCTGTAAAAATGTAATCCTAAATGTAAAACACAGTGCAAATTTCTGCTGTTCATGGTAGGACATGAGAATTTGATTAAAATTATCTGGGCACTGTAGTTGTTACAAGTTATGCACAATTCACCAGAATCGATTAATTTACAATGGTTAGAAAAAAAAAAGATTCCCTATTTAGAATTTTGATTTGGAAAGGTGAAAATCTGAGAATCCATCTAACTGTATTACAATTACCCATAGATGGTGGGGGATTAGCTGTTCCATCCATAAGGTTCTATTTCCTGGCTGCTCAAATACAACACGTTGCTGGTTGGGGCGCTGTGAACCAAAGGAATCTTATCCAAGCTGTCCTGTTGTCACCACCACTAGGTATTCACTTTTGGCACAATTGGAGATGGGAGGGCTTTGTGACTGTCCTCCTTATCCTGCTTTAACCCTTATGTCTAAGGTTTGGGATGAGATGAAGCACATATTGAGATATAATGGGTTATCACATTATTTACCCATTTCGGAGGGACAACGTTTAGAGGAAATATATAAATTGCAGGGTTTTGATGACTGGGGCTCTAGGGGTGTCCAGCTCCTATCTAAGTTATATGCCAATGACCACTTAAAATCCTTTCACAGTATGCATACAGAATTTGTTATCCCCTCTTTTAGGTTTTATTAATATCTTCAACTTTGTTATGTCTTTTCATCCCAATTTAAGCAATGCCCTTTTAGATTGATTCCTTTTCCTTTTATGGATCAGTTAGCTAACACTACAGACAAGAGAGGCCTCATTTCTTCCATGAATAAATCCCCACTGGATGGTTACCTTGGTAATCAACAGCTTCTGGGCAAGATATTGCTGGCTTAGATGGAGAAATATGGCAAGCCATGTTAGAACAGGTTTTACTTGTTTCCATTTCACAAACACAACAGTTATCCCAACATTTTGAGATACATAGGGCTTATAGAACACCATATACATTACATCAATGGCACTGTAGAGAGTCCAGATTGTTCCAGATGTAGAGGATCCCCTGTGGATCTCATGCA
This sequence comes from Pelophylax lessonae, assembly GCF_965119305.1. Taxonomy (NCBI): domain Eukaryota; kingdom Metazoa; phylum Chordata; class Amphibia; order Anura; family Ranidae; genus Pelophylax; species Pelophylax lessonae. Next base: position 47,327,915 of record NC_138779.1, on the reverse strand, counting down.
TATGCTCCAGAAATGTCCCAAAATGGTGCAGTATTGTATATGTGTTATTTCCACTATTAATACGACATTCGAGACTGCTTCACAACATGACCCATTGAATTGTATCCTGTTATTTTTGGATGAAGAATTACACTATATTGCCAAAAGTATTGGGATGCCTGCCTTTACATGCACATGAACTTTAATGGTATCCCAGTCTTAGTCCGTAGAGTTCAATATTGAGTTGGCCCACCCTTTACAGCTATAACAGCTTCAACATTTCTAGGAAGGCTGTCCACGAGGTTTAGGAGTGTGTCTATGGGAATGTTTGACTATTCTTCCAGAAGCGCATTTGTGAAGTCAGGTCCCTAAAGACATGGATGAGCGAGTTTGGGGTGGAGGACCTTGACTGGCCTTCACAGAGTCCTGACCTCAACCCAATAGAACACATTTGGGATGAATTAGAGTGCAGAATGCAAGCCAGGTCTTGTCTCCAACATCAGTGCCTAACCTCACAAATGCGCTTCTGGAAGAATGGTCAAACATTCCCATAGACACATTCCTAAACCTTGTGGACAGCTTTCCCAGAAGAGTTGAAGCTGTTATAGCTGCAAAGGGTAAGCCAACTCAATATTGTACCCTACAGACTAAGACTGGGATGCCGTTAAAGTGCATGTAAAGGCAGGCGTCCCAAAACTTTTGGTAATATAGGGTATATACATTACAAGCCTGGACATCCATATCAAGATTGTTATTTCTGGCCGGCAAGAGCATTATGTTAAAAAGGCTTTCCCCTTTTCCTTCTACATTTGAGGATTGGCATACGCAGGTCAACACAGCTCTGCTTAAAGAAAGGCAAATTCTATCACAACGGGGTACCCCTCATATGTTTCACAAACTGTGGGATCCATGGCTGCAGATTACAGATCTAGCCCTCTTAGCATTGGTATCTTTGCAGATGCTTCAATGTTGATACTACTGATATTGCTATAGGTGCTGAAGAGTCTAGTGTGTAGCATTGGCAGTCGTGGGTAATGTTCCTTTATCTTTTGTCCTGGTTTGACATTAAATAACACCTTAGATGACTGAAAGTAACCTACTGATTTCTAAGTCTTTCCGTTGTTCTGATATTCTCATAAATTTAGCTGATCATTTTATGAATGCTACTCTAGAAACCTGTATTGTGGGTAAATTTGAGCGATGCTGATTTATGGTGATCATTTAATTCGTTTTTTCCTTCCTTTTTTATTTGTAAACATGTAAAACTGAATAAAAAATATATGAGGAAAAAAAAAGAATCTCCTCTAAACCATGGTAATAGCACTACTAGAATCTTCAAATGAATGCACCTTTGGCAGCTGACTGGCTTGTTGTAAGCGATAAGATGTGACAAGATAAGATGTGATTTTCCATCTGCTTGCAAATCTCAAACATACTGTGTGGATGGAGAAGAAAATGGGAGTTCTGAGGACAAAATAATAATAAATAGTTCATGCGGGTAAGCATTACATCATGGAAAAAGTTTTTTCATGTTGCTTCTTGTTGGCTGATTTCCAGCACCAGACAGAAAAGAAGTGGCTACACTTTCTTAGAATATTGCTGTGCCTTGTTGCCTGCGACTGTTAAGTTGGCCGTTCATGGATGAAAATTTTCCAGTTCAGCAAGGACCAGTTAACTTTTAATCAATCTATGGTGATTCCTGCTAGAGAGAAGTTGATCTAACACTCAGCTTCTCTCGCGTGGGAATATTGGAAAATGTACATTTGATGAGCACATGCAACCAATTGGCTGCAGCGCTGAGCAGTGTATTCTGACCGCAGAGGAGTCCTGCAGTCCGTATACAATAGCGCAAGGAGGGAGGATTCCTCCACCCACCTTGATTGAATGGACAGAGGAATCTGTTTGTTTTTTTGTTATCTATTTATGGCCAGCTTTAACAAATAGCCGACTTCCTAATAGCAGATCTATATATAGTATATATACATCATTCTGCACTTCCGGGTTTTGAGTGCGAGTGCACGCCACCAAAGGCTTGCTCCAGCTGTGATTTTACACAGTAGATCTTCTGAGTGATACAATTGGACTAAGATTTGATATATTTAAATAAATGGCTTGTAACTTAGCCACTGGGATTTGTCACTCGTAAATCATAAATCCATGGGGACTCCCTACATAGCACTTTTTTATCTAGGTTACCCCCTCTCGGGTCCAGAGGAACCATTTCAAGTATTGTAAACTTGATCAAAGATTCATCAAAATTGTGTCTAAGGCCTATATGTTCACCAACAGCAGTATTTATTTGACCATTTCTGATGTAAGAGATATGGTCAGAAATTATTTTCCAGAAGGGTCCAATCGTTTTGCTCATTTAGAATGATCCACATGGGCAAAACATAATGTACACCATTATGTTGTACATTACCCCAGATGAAGTTCGTGTGGACAAAAGGTATGTCGGTTTATACTGAGCTTTCTTCTCAACACTGTGCCCATTTTGAGACACATGTGATCTTATTCAATGCTTGTTATTCATGCAGAAAATGTGAGTTGCTTACTTTTTAATAAATGTCAAATTTTTGGACGTTATTACACTATGTGGAGCTTCTTTATTTCTTTGAGCACCTGAGCCAGCGTTAGAGGGACCATACATCAAGGACTGCTTCAGCAAGTCTCTATAACCTATGCTAATGCGACTCTTTGCCATCGGTATTAGAGTCCATTTTTTCTGGTAAGCGCTCCCAAGGTACACCACTCCCCTAGTCTGACAAGTGACATATTTATTGATAACTCTAGTTTTCCCATTCGGTAATCTAAAAGGATGAACCCTCTAGGATCCAAGGACAGAAATTGCATCTACTGCATTTAAAGAGACCCACCCAGTCCTCATTGTTTTTATTTTGGTCTTTTATAATAACTGCTAACCATCCGGTCACGCAGTGATGTTGAATGTCTGTATACGTCTGTGACTATTCCTACAATTTCATTTTTGGTTTTCTTATTCCTATTAAATAGTAATTCATGTCTTGTTTTTGATATAGCCTTATTATAGGCTTTCCGTAATATGGTTTTTGTGTAGCCCCTTTTAAATAGGCGGTTCCTTAGATTGTTGGCCTATTTTTTTTTTAAACATACTGTCATCTGAACAATTACATCTTACCCTTAGATATTGGGAAAACGGGATAATGCTGATAAGTGCACGCGGGTGGGCACTTTCAGCATGTAATATCGTGTTACTCGCTGTTACCATTCTCTTACAATTCAATTTAATTTAATCTCCCAGGGAGTTCCCTTGTCACTAAGATTTAGATCGTAGTCCCTGTCTTGTGATTGTTTGGACACACATCAGAAAATAATAAATAGCCAATACCAGTAAGTTTATTTATGGTAGGGCTGTATAGACCGATAAGGCTTTTTTAGGCAGCATAACTATTCTTTCTATTAACTATTGTAGGACGATTGTCCTTTAATATAGTCCTGGTGCCTGCCCAGGGAAAACTCTTTGCATGTGTGCCATCAGAAATTTGTTTCCATCTATATCTCAGCAATTTTATATAATACTTAAATATGGACTAAACACAGTTTGTGACTATTGTTTTTTAAATTATGTTATTCTCTTTCATAAATATGTACTGGTCTTTGTAGCCCTGAGGAAGCGATTGGTGAAATGCATCGGCAACGAAAACCCATAATTTATATAGTGCTCATCAGACTGCTCTCAATATTCTTCCCTAAGGGGGTTGTTTTTGTTCAACCGACATTTGTATTGTTTTTACTTAATTTTGATACAATAAAAACATGTAATTTATCTAATCATGGATATTCCTCTCTTTGCTCTGCACAGTCCAATTTTTTTTCTGGCTTATTTTACATATATACAATTTTGGATGATGGCCATATATGTCACAGTTATTTCTAAAATTAAAGTAATGCAGTGCCGTATTTGAAAAAAAAAAGGCCTGGTCAGGAAGGGGGGTAAGTCTTCCGGAGGTGAAGAGGTTAAGGTGGATCAGAACACCCTTATACTGACATTGGGCAGATAGATGTAATACCAACACATTTCACTTCTGCTCAGACCTCATATCACCTGACTGTTAGCCACGATACTGAGGGGAGAAAAGACCTTAAATTAATGATGCCACAGCAGGCATTGGTTTTAAGTAGAGATATGTCAACAGACAAAAAGGGCAGAGATGTGTTTTAAAAGAATATTTTATTTGGAACTCAATCTACCATTATTTTTACTTTTGTTTTTTTTTTTTTTTTCTTGGAAAGTCACACTTATTGCTGCCTATATACCCATTGGGGGGATTAGCAATAGCTTTCTGTGCCTAGATAGAATACCACTCAAACAGCTTAGCATGATTAGATCACAAATAACAATAACCAGAATAGATTGTAGTTGAACAGGTACACTATTGACTGTGCTTTAGAAAACATGAGGAGGAAAGAGCAAAGGACAATTTGATGGTAAACAATACAAAACCAACTCCAATATAGAAATTTGCTGTGATACAGTGAAAGAAAAACAATTAACAATAAAAATAACTGGAATCTCATTTTAACAGCTATTCCTGTGTGGTCACCTTAACTAAAATCTTCAAGATTGGGCAGATAGCGATCGCTTCCCACTAAGATTTAATTGCAAACAAATGCTAAGTTTATTCACGGCAGAAAAAGCAAAATGATTTTAAGTGATGAAATAATGAACTATTTATATTTGGCTGCTGATTTTATCTAGTTTGAAAACACATAAAGATCCGCTGATAGCAAAAACTGCCAGTTTACCCTGCAGACTTCCATACAGTTCAGGTGTACGATGCAAAAAAAAAAAGACTACACTCCAATGTTTAACTGATTGCTTGTCAAAAAAGACATCTTAGCCTGTTGGGACAAGCTGATGACTACACATTTGAAGGAGCTACGAGCAGTGACTATTATGTTGGAGGTTCACAAAGGGGTAAAAGTGAAATGGTAAAAGTTTTCTCCTCAAGCAAAAGTCATCCTCCCCTCCCTCTTTGTTTATCTTGGAACCCTCAAGAACTGATGTGATGGTGTTTTCTCATGCATTAGCTATCCTCAGAAAACTAGAAGAATGGCAAAGGGGTCAGTTCCACTCACCTGGGACAGCCATTACCAGAGGATTCACTTTCTTACGTTTACAGTTACATAGTTAGTCAGGTGGAAAAAAGAAACAAGTCAATCTTACCCAACCAATAAAAAAAAGAAATAAAAAAGGAAAACACAACTATACAATCCCAAATCCCAAATATAGTCCTATTCCCACAGTTGATCCAGAGGAAGGCAAAAAACCCCAGCAAAGCATGATCCAACTTGCTCCAGCAGGGGAAAAATTCCTTCCTGATCCCCCGAGAGGCAATCGGATATTCCCTGTATCAACTTTACCTAAAAATATTAGTACCCAGTTATATTATGTACACCCAGTAAAGAATCCAGGCCTTTTTACAGTAAAAGAAATTTACAGAGCTGGCCAGAATCACCTCTGGAGGAAGTCTATTCCACATTTTCACAGCTCTTACTGTGAAGAAACCTTTCCATATTTAGAGACTAAATCTGTTTTCCTCCAGTCGTATAGAGTGCCCCTTTGTCCTCTGTGATGACCTTAAAGGGAATAACTCAACACCAAGTTCACTATATGGACCCCTTATGTATTTATACATGTTGATCATATCCCCCCTTAATTTCCCCTTCTCAAGAGAGAATAAATTCTGTTCCTCTAATCTTTCCTTATAGCTGAGCTCCTCCATTCCCCTTTTTAGTTTGGTTGCCCTTCTTTGCAGTGTCTTTACAGTGTATTATGAACAAGAGAAGCAGAAGTTGTCCTACCTTCCGGAGCGCCCGCTGCCTTTTTACTGCGGCAGTGCGGCCCTCCTGCGTGAAATGACATAGACCTAAAGCAGCTAGGGGGCGAGCGCACTCCACCGGCGGCATGCTCTCGCCCCCACTCGGCAGCGGGGAATCCAATGCACGGGTCAGGCAGCTCCGATTGCCGCCTGACACCTGCGATCGCTCCCCACTGAGAGAGAAGAACGATCAGCTGTTGTAAACACAGCTGACCGTTCTCTCTGGAATGATCATAGAGCCCCTGTGATCCTTCTATATAGGATCACAGGTCTCTATGATCATTTCACAAGCCACGCCCCACCACAGTTAGAATCACTCCCCTAGGCTCACATTTAACCCCTTGATCACCCACAATGTTAACCCCTTCCCTGCCAGTGTCATTATTACAGTAACATTGCATATTTTTAGCACTGAAAATGTCAGTTAGGGGTCTGATCTGTCCACCCCAATGTCGCAGTCCTGCTAAAAATTGCAGATCGCTGCCATTACTAGTAAAAAAAAAAAAAAAACAATAAAAATTACATAAATCTTTCCCGTAGTAAGTAGACGCAATAACTTTTTTTTTTACCAAAAAATATGTAGCAGAAAACAAATTGGCCTAAAATGTTAAAAAATTTAGATTTTTAAATTTTCTTTTTTGAGAATGTTATATAGCAGAAAGTGAAAAATATTGTTTATTTTTCAGAATTGTCAATTTTTGTTTATAGCACAAAAAATAAAAATCGCACAGGTGATCAAATACCACTAAAAGAAAGCTCTATTTGTGGGAAATAAAGTACAACAATTTTATTTGGGTACAGCGCCGCACGACCGCGCAATTGTCCGTTAAAGTAACGCAGTGCCAAATCGCAAAATATGGCCTGGTCATTAAGGGGGGGAAATCTTCCAGTCCAGAAGTGGTTAAGCAAAATAATTAAGACTCCAATAAAGAGACCCTAGGGAATAAAATGTCACACGGTATTGGCGCAGCAGTTTTGCAAATGCAATTTTTTTGGAAAAAATACACTTTAATGAATAAAAAAAAAAAAAAACCCAATAGATACCCCATTTTTTTTGTATAATGTGAAAGATAATGGTACCCCAAGTAAATAGATACCTAATATGCCATGCTTTAAAATTGTGCATGCTCGTGGAATGGCAACAAGCTATGGTACTTAAAAATCTCCATGGGCGACACTTTAAATGCCTTTCCAGGTTACCTGTTCAGATTTACAGAGGAGATCTAGCGATATTGCTCTCGTTTTAACGTTCGCAGCTATACCTCACATGTGTGGTTCGAATATCGTTTATCCTTTATCTTTATCATATGTGTTCGCTTTTGTGCACAAGCACAGAGGGATGGCGGTACTTTACATTTTTTTATTATTATTTATTTTACTTATTTTTTCACTGTGCCTTATTTTTATTTTTTTATATCTTTTTTATTCATATTACAAGGAATGTAAACATCCCTTGAAATAGAAATAAGGATGACAGGTGTTCTTTGCAGAGGATCCTCCGTCTTCCGGTTTGGCTAGGTGCCAGGGACCAAGCTGGAATGCAGCGTGCGCTGCATGACGTCACCGGAGACGGTGGTGACACGACGCGTTTTAGAGCTCGCGCAAGGCTCGCAAAGGGCATGTGTGCTCTTTTTTCAAGTGTGGGATAAGACTTGTGGGACATGTCTTATCCCACACTTGAAAAAAGAGAGCGCATGCCCATTGCGAGCCTTGCGCGAGCTCTGAAACGCATTGTGTCACCACTGTCTCCGGTGACGTCACGCAGCGCACGCTGCGTTCCAGCTTGGTCCCTGGTGCCTAGCTGAACCTGGAAGACAGAGGATCCTCTGGTCAGCACCGACTTCTCTGTGTCTTCGGAGCCTGCCCTTACAGAAGTATTGTTTATACAGTGAACTTTACCTTTTGGACATTTCTTGGGCATATTGTTCATTTGAACTGCATTTTGAACTCACTCTATCTATTTGTGGCAATATCATTTTCCCTCCCCATTTACCCATATAAGAGTAGCGTATTGGCTTTATTTTAAGACAAACATCTATCCCACCTATTGATTTGAATGGAAGGCGCACCGCAAGTCGGATCAGGATGATCCGACTTGCGGTGTGACTTGCGATGTGAGAATCTTGAGGGGGAACTCCACGCCAAAATGGGGAAAAACACGGCGTGGAGTTCCCCCCAGGCCCTTCGGGTCTGGTATGGAATTTGAGGGTAGCCCCACACCGAAAAAACGGCGTGGGGTCCCCCCCAGAATCCATACCAGACCCTTATCCGAGCATGCAGCCCAGGAAAGGGGAGGGGACAAGCAAGCAGCCCCACCCCCTGGACCATACCAGGCCACACACCCTCAACATGGGGGGTGTGGGTGCTTTGGGGCAGGGGGGGCTCTGCACCCCCCACCTCAAAGCACCTTTCCCCCCATGTTGATGAGGACAAGGGCCTCATCCCCACAACCCTGGCTGGTGGTTGTGGGGGTCTGCGGGCAGGGGCTCATCGGAATCTGGAAGCCCCCTATAACAAGGGTGGCCCACCAGATCCTGAACCCCCTCCCTATGTGAATGGGTATGGGGTACATTGTACCCCTACCCATTCACCCCATAAAAGGCAGTGTATGTAAATAATGACAGGAGACGTTTTGAAAAGTTTATTAAAAATCTTCATCCGGTCTTCTCCTCTCCGCTCTTCTCCCCTCCACTCTTCTGCCCTCTGCTCTTCTGCTCTTTTGCTCTTCTGCTCTTTTGCCTCCTCTGGTCTTCTTCTTCCTCCAGTCCTCCTCCGACGCTGTCCCCGGTGATTATGCCGGTCTCAGCTTATTTTATAGCCATTAGGGGCATGGCCTCCCAGTGACGTTACCAGGAGACCACGCCCCATATGTCATCTATGTCGTCAGTGACATAAGGGGGCGCGGTCTCCTGTTGACATCACTGGGAGGCCACACCCCTAATGGCTATATAATAAGCTGCAGAGATCGGAGACCGGCATAATCACCGGGGACAGCGCCAGAGGAGGACCGGAGGAAGAAGAAGACCAGAGGAGGCAAAAGAGCAGAAGAGCAGAAGAGCAGAGGGCAGAAGAGCGGAGGGCAGAAGAGCGGATGAAGATTTTTAATAAACTTTTCAAAACGTCTCCTGTCATTATTTACATACACTGCCTTTTATGGGGTGAATGGGTAGGGGTACAATGTACCCCATACCCATTCACATAGGGAGGGGGTCTGGGATCTGGGGGGGCACCCTTGTTAAAGGGGGCTTCCAGATTCCGATGAGCCCCCTGCCCGCAGACCCCCACAACCACCGGCCAGGGTTGTGGGGATGAGGCCCTTGTCTTCATCAACATGGGGGCAAGGTGCTTTGAGGTGGGGGGGTGCAGAGCCCCCCCTGCCCCAAAGCACCCACACCCCCCCATGTTGAGGGCGTGTGGCCTGGTATGGTCCAGGGGGGGTGGGGCTACTCGCTCGTCCCCTCCCCTTTCCTGGGCTGCCGGGCTGCATGCTCGGATAAGGGTCTGGTATGGATTTTGGGGTGGGGAACCCACGCCGTTTTTTCGGTGTGGGGCTACCCTCAAATTCCATACCAGACCCGAAGGGCCTGGGGGGAACCCCACGCCGTGTTTTTCCCCATTTTGGCGTGGAGTTCCCCCTCAAGATTCTCACATCGCAAGTCGCAATGCAAGTCGGATCATCCTGATCTGACTTGCAGTGCACCTTCCATTCAAATCAATAGGTTCACATAGGGAACCATTGATTTTGAATGGAGGCAGAAAAAACGCTGCTAAAAGCTACGTGGCCAAACGTGCAATAACGCAAATGGAAAAAGCTACTAAAAGCACGTTTTTACAGCTGCTTTTTCCTGGCGTCAAGAAACAGCTTTGGAGCTCGTTTTTATGACGCCCTGTGTGCATGGAGCCTAAGCAGGAGAGCACATCGTGGTCAGTTCTCTAGCTACTGTATGCCCTCCTCGAATAATTAGACTTGTCCTGAAAAGTTTGGATCAGTATTTTTTCTAGAAAATTACTTATAACCCCCAAACATTATCCATTCTTTTAGCAGAGAACCTAGGAAATAAAATGGCAATTGTTGCAATTTTTTATGTCATGCGGTATTGGCGCAGCGTTTTTTGGGGAAAAATTACACATTAATGAATTAAAAAAAAAAAACACAATAGATACTCCAATTTTTTTGTTTAATGTGAAAGCTAATGGTGCTCCAAGTAAATAGATACCTAAGATGTAATTCTTTAAAACTGCGCATGCTCTTGGAAACACAACAAACTATGTTACTTAAAAATCTCCATAGGCGACACTTTAAATGCCTTTCCAGGTTACCTGATTAGATTTACAGAGGAGATCTAGTGATATTGCTTTAGCTCTAACGTTCACAGCGATACCTCACATGTGTGGTTTGAACATCATTTATATATGCATACGTGACTTACGTATGCGTTCGCTTCTGCGCACAAGCACAGCCATTCACTGGAAACCTCAGTGTACTGTAACTTCTCCTCCCACAGCTCTTATGCAGCTGAGAACAGAGATTATGCGATCACTTTTAGCCCCCGTTCACATAGAGGCGACCTGTGAGGCAACCTGGTCGCCTCACAGGTCGCCGCAGGTCGCCTTCCATAGGGAAGCTGCGGATCCGTTCTAATAGGAGCGACACAAGTCGCTCCGACTTAGAAAAAGGGTCCGGAGCTTCTTTGGGGCGACCAGGAGGCGACCGCCGTAGACTTCAATGTTATGAAGTCCGTGGCGGCCGCTCCGAGGTCGCGGCACGCTGCTCGCACCGCGACCTCGGAGGTCGCCACCCGAAGTCGGATCGCCCCTATGTGAACGGGGCCTCAAAAAAGGAATTAAAAGGTATTTATAATTTATGTTTGTATCTATACACAAATGTTTTGCCTTTCATTTCAGTTTTAAACTGAATGGGTTGCTTTAACAAGTGATCGTTGTGGGGGTGTTTACAAATTCTTTCAGCAAAATAACAATGTATCCATCATTTAGCTGAACTCACCAAACACGTTCAGAACGCTGAGGCAATACAATACGATATAGTAGACTTAATAGAAGTGTTATAGGTGGTCAAAAAGGAGTTGAGAATAAAACTCACACACAGGGATAAAAAAACAACCAGAAAACAACACAGGCTGTATACACAAATACAACTGCATTTTCAATGTACTGCAGAGGCAAAGAAAATCACTGGGTACAATATTCAACATTCAAGCCCTACTGCTTGATTAGGAGATCTGTCGCTGGGGTGTGCACACAGGCTCTCTGATCAGGTCCGCCTGTCAGTTTTTTCAGGCGGACCTGATTGGATGCTTCATGCATCCCTATAGAGCAGCGGATGTCAGCGGTGACATCTCCGCTGACACCCGCCGCTATCCGATATGATCCCTCTCTGAGAAATCCACCCTATTTTCCATCCGTCTGAAGGATCGGATAGGATCGGATAAAAACGGACAGGCGGTCCGTTATCATCCGATCTCCCATAGATGAAAGGGGGGATATGACAGGTCTGTCTCTGCAAAGTAAGCAGAGACGGACCTGTCATTCGCCTGCTTAGCAGGGATCGATCAAAACAGAGTCCACCGGGCGGAAAGCCCATGTGAAAGGACCCTAACTCAGTAAACTCCTGTTTACATGTAGAAAAATACATATATATATATATTAGGGATCGACCAATTATCGGCAAGGCCGATATATCGAGGGCCGATATGCACTTTCCCCGATATATCGGAATTGGCCTCGGAAGTTACCGATATTGCCAATATTTTTGTGACGTCATTCTGCCTTCTTAGGCTGCCTCCCTCGCCTTAGACAGCCTTGTCTGGAGTCGGGACTATTCTCGTGGGAGTGTATCACAGCCATACACCCACCCACAGTAGTCCGGTGCCAGCCAGCCACCCACAGGACCTGTACCAGCCAGCCACAGGCACTGTACCAGTGAGCAAGCCAGCCAGCCACCCACATGCCCTGTACCAGCCAGCCACAGGCACTGTACCAGCCAGCCAGCCACCCACAGGCCCTGTACCAGCCAGCCACCCACAGCCCCTGTGCCAGCCAGCCAGTCACCCACCCACCACAGGGTGCCAGACATCCAGCTACCCACAGACCCTGTACCAGCCAGCCACCCACAGGCCCTGTACCAGCCGTCCACAGGCACTGTACCAGCCAGCCGCCGACAGGCCCGGTACCAGGCAGCCACCCACAGCCCCTGTGCCAGCCACTCACCCACCACAGGGTGCCAGCCACCCACCCACCACAGGGTGCCAGACAGCCAGCCACCCACCACCACAGGGTGCCAGCCAGCCAACCAGCCACCACAGGGTGCCAGCAAGCCAGCCACCCACCCATCACAGGGTGCAAGACAGCCAGCCACCCACCATAGGGTTCCAGCCAGCCACCCACCCACCACAGGGTGCCAGCCACCCACCCACCACAGGGTGTCAGCCAGCCACCCACCCACCACAGGGTGCCAGCCAGCCACCCACCACAGAGTGCCAGCCAGCCAGCCAGCCATCCACCACAGGGTGCCAGCAAGCCAGCCACCCCCCACAGGGTGCCAGCCAGCAAGCCACCCACCACAGGGTGCCAGCCAGCCAGCCATCCACCACAGGCTGCCAGACAGCCACCCACCACAGGGTGCCAGACAGCCAGCCACACACCACAGGGTGCCAGACAGCCATCCACCACAGGTTGCCAGCAAGCCAGCCACCCACCTCAGGGTGCCAGACAGCCAGCCACCCACCACAGGGTGCCAGACAGCCACCAACTCACCACAGGATGCCAGACAGCCACGCACTACAGGGGGCCAGCAAGAAAGCCATTAAAAATTAAACAAAAATAACCATGTTCAGTACTAGATTTGTGTCAAAAATTGTCTTTATTTTTCAAAACTTTAAATGTACAAAATATCGGCCCATATCAGCCGATACCAATATGTGATGGCCAAAATATCGGTATCAGTATCGGCAACGAAAAAAGAAACGATATTGGACGATCCCTAATATATATATATATATATATATATATATATATATATATATATATATATATATATATATATATAATCACCACACATTTTACATTTACATAAACATAAAACAACAGCAATCTGTAGGATCACTCTGAATTCATTTTTATTATTCTTTTGTATTTTTAATTACATTTTTTCAAAAAACTATTCAGATCCATATTATAAAGGTGTTGTCCCCATTCACAACATAATTTATCTGTTCCGGTCGCACTCATATTTATCATTCTTTCAAGATTACTATTAAGGGCATATATCCAGTTAACAGCATTAAGAGTTGTTCAGAGTACTCTCTGCCAACCAAAGCGATCCTGAAATCCATCAAGCCAATCTAAAGGCCCGTACACACCATAAGAAAATTTGTAAGTAAAATTTAGTCCGATCTGCCGATTTTTGGATTGTTAGTATAGTCCTTTTGACCAAAACTGGATGTACAGACTCTAAAATTTTTATCGTTCGTGAACACAACATCCGATTTTCGTTTAGTTAGTACAATTTTTGTCCGAAAAAAAATCGTAAGAGCAAGACGGAAATGAAAGAAGAATACATACAAAACAATCCAACACATAACATCACTTCTGGAGTTGAATTCTGTCGTATGAGAATTTTCATATGAAAGTAACCTCTTCACTTTCGATATGAAACTAGCTTACATCAAAAAACAGACAAAAATTTGTCTTATAATCTGATTGTGTGTACAAGGCTTGAGGAAGCTTGTGTTCCAGGCTAATGCTGGCCATACACTAGCCGAAATATCAGGCAAACTCATTTTTGAAAAACAAAAAATCAGCCGTGAGAGCAGACGATCGTGCCATCATGTAATGACCGAATTTCAAACGATAAATAGTTCAATGGACATAAATGAATAAATTTTTCGCTCAGTTTGTCACATATGCCTAGTGCAAACAGGTCTGCCGAGAAACACATCAACCTAATTTATCGTTCGTTTATCGTCCGGCCAGCGGATTTTCAAAAAATTGTTCCTTCGATTTTTCGGCTCTGATAAGTTAAAAACGATTTTCTATTTGTGCCCATTAACTGGACGAAAAACGAACGATCTGACCAAATGACATATTTTCAAATGATCTTTCGGCTAGTGTATGGCCAGCATTACAGCAATCATCCTCCCTACACCAGCAGTTTCCCGCTGCAGCTCTGCATTTACCAACTGCCTCCCTGCTGATCTCTGCACACCATAACTGCTCCACAGAGTGTCCATTCTGGATTTAATGATAAGCTGACCTTCTCATTAATGCAGTGAGTAGGGATGATCGAACTTTTGAAAAGTTTGGTTCTACCAGAACACCCGAACTTCCCGAAAGTTCGGCCCGGATTTCAGAACCCCATTGAAATCGATGGGACCCGAACTTCGGTAATCAAAAAACACAATTTTGAAGCCCAAAAACCCAATAAATGCTCCTAAAAAGTGCCTAGAGTTATGGGTCATGCCCCAGGGACTATTAATCACACAAAAAAAAGTTCTTAAAAAAAACGCCTGCAACAACGCACCTGGGCGTTTTTGTTGCAGGCGTTTTTTGGGCATTTTTTGGGCGTCTTTGGAGGCAGACATAACATCTGAACTTCTGTATAGGGGTATATATACACACACACATATATGTATTTATACACATACACACATATAGGTGATAGGAGCGAAGCCCTATGCCTGCAAATAATTTCATTAGCGCAGGCATAAGGTTCTGCTACTTTCACACCTATATAAGTGTATGTGTGTGTGTATATATACCCCTACACAGAAGTTAAGATGTCATGCCTGCCTCCAAAGACGTCCACAAAAAAGCCCAATAAACGCCTGCAACAAAAACGGCCAGGTGTGAAAGTAGCGAAGCCACTATCCTGCTCTACTGCAATTCTAATACAAATGATCTTTTTTCTATGGTGGTTACCCTGAAATGGAAGGGTTTGGTCACCCTGCCATAGCAGTCAGAGTCAGTTAACCCTACACTACACTACAGTCACCCTGACACTTAACACTTTCCCTACAGAAACTAGATTATTAAATCTAACTATAGTGGAAAATAGTACCCTAACTACACTAGATATCCCTTTCCTCACACTAATAATTGCTAAATGACACTTTTGAAGCAGGAGTAACAGAACTGCTTCCACTCTCTTCCACATCCCTGTATTACAATGCTAGAGATTTGGCGGGGCTATCTTATATACTGGGGGGCGTATTCACTACTGATTGGCCTCTGGACCCCCTAGTCACTCCAATCACATTCCTAGCATCCTCCTGCCCCCTCAATTGGCTTTTACTAATGGTTCTGGTCCAATCACGGGCTTTTAAAGCCCAGTTCCTGTCCCATTGCATTTTGGTCGGTTCTGGTTGCCGAATTCCGAACTTTTTCAGCAAAAAGTTCGGAATTCGGCCGAATTTGGAACAGTCAATGTTCGGGTCGAACCGATGGTCGACCCGAACTGTTCAATCATCCCTACCAGTGAGTGCAATCTTATTTTTGATACTTACTATTAATAAATTGTCGACACTAGATGGTGGTGCTCTCTTCTGTTTGATTTGGTAATATCAGTAGTGCTGGCTATTAGTCCCATTCTGAACCTTATAGGTCCTCCTATAAGGTTGTTGGTTAAGTTAGGACCAGTAAGAAGAACGTTTGATCAACCGGGCGCCTTAGATGGTAATATACAGCTTTCGCAGTAGGAATCTCTTCCCTGTTGTCAAGTAACTGATCACATTCGATTAATGTTGGCAAGGATATGTGCCTATTTCCCTTGATTAAGGAGACCATGTACATTACCTATTAGTCCTTCTGCCGAAAGTCTCTATGCAACCAGAACAGGTGTTGATGGTATATAATATTGCATGTTCCTTTATGCCAAAAATCTCAAAGCATTTTGGTTTAAGAAGAGATCTGTTGCTTTAGTGTTCTCTTATGGTGCACATCCTTGCAGCTTTTTCTGGTTGCCCCTCTGGATATACCCTGATTAGATCTATTTTAATAAAGCATTTGGAATTGGAACCTTCCCCACAGACTTAAAGTGATTGTAAAGGTTAGTTTTTTGTTTTTTAAAAGCACAAACATGTTATACTTACCTGCTCTGTGCAAGGGTTTTGCACAGAGCAGCCCTGATCCTCCTTTTCTGGGGTGCTCCGGGGGTGCTCCTGGCTCCTCTTCATCGGGTGCCCCAACGGAGAGCCACTTTCCATTGACACAGACAGCAGGACTTGGCCTGGCCCCCGACTCCCGTGTCACTGGATTTGATTGACAGTAGCCAGAGCCAATGGCTCCTGCTGCTATCAATCTATCCAATGAGGACCCGAAACAGCGGCTGGAGTCGCCGGGCTCATGCTCGTTGCTGGAACGATTGGTTTTCAGGTAAGAAAAAAGGGGGATCTGGGGGGGGGGGGGGCAGCTGAAGCACAGAAGGTTTTTCACCCTAATGCATTAAGGTGAAAAACCATGAGACTTTACAACCGCTTTAAATACAAGAATGTTACAGTTGGAACATGACTTCGTGGCTAAGTAGGGTAGGATACAAAACTGTAACATGCTTGTTACTGTTATTGTTGCAACCTGTACACTTAAAAATAACCTTACTGTATTTAGAGAAATGGTCTGAGGAGGCACAGCACCTATAGCATATTCCAAATTTCTGGAAAAACTCCATGCGCTCTTGCAAAGTCTTTTCCCTCAGCCTATTACATTTTTTTAAGAGGGTGAGGTTTTTTTTGTGAATTGGGAAATGCTGAATGGAATCTCTGGTCTCTACTACTAGAAATGTTCTGATCAGTAGAAGAGGTTTTTTCAGATAAAATGTCTCTCTTTTTAACAGATACAGTTCTCCTTAAAAATAAAATAAAACACCTGTGCCTAGGTATGCAACTAAAATGTTAATGGTATTGTGGGCAGCTGCTGTCTATGCTGTCCTTGCAGGTAATCCAGTATAAATATATATTCTGACAGCGCTTGCTCAACCATAAACTGATGGATTATACTACAACTGCTATAGTGAATACTATGAAATACAACTATAATAGTGTAACCAATCAATATTCCAAATACTATAATGTGAAAAATATAGAAACGTAGGGCAAAAAAGTATTTCTCTGCAATAAAGTGCTTTGTTCCCAGGATGTTTCCTGGGTGTCCACCACGTGAAAAGATGTATTCACTCAGCAGGCACCAGATGTTGGTGACTCCCTTACTGTATAGTAAGGGAAGTCAGCTAGGCCTGTAGGTCCTAATGGGGGACCTATCCCACTATGTCCTCTGGTTACTCCCATGGGTCCAGACTCCCTCCTGTTATGATCCCAGGGAACCAAAACGTTTTTATTTAGGTAAAAAATGTATGGAGAGAAAGCCCATCGTAGTGTATAGGGATGGGCTGACCGTTTGAGTCTAACGTAAGTTTGATTCGAACACTGGGTGTTCGTGTGTTCGCTGAACACACGAACAAATGTGGTGCTTGTCGGGAAGTTTGCCCACCGATGAGCGCCCCATAATGCACTGCATGACTGCAGTGCATTAAGTGCTTGTGATTGGCTAAAGCATGCACCTGACCTGTACGTTTCGGCCAATCACAACACAATGTCCTGTCAGAGTCATGATTGGCCAAAGGCAGGGTGCCTTTAGCTAATGATGGCTCAGAGACTAAGTCCACGCCCCAGACTATATAAGGCTGCTTACACGGCAGCTGTTTGTAGTGCGTTAGTGTAGATTAGGAGTGGAGATTAGGCAGGTAGTTTGTGGATTGTGCTTTCATATTTAATTCAGCCAGTGCAGTGTACTGTGGGGCTGATTCTTGTATAACACAGTGTACTGCAGTCAGTTTAGTGTTGTACTGTGCTGATTATTGTGTGTAGGGGAGCCAGTGTAGTGTAGTGCTGTGCTAATTTATCTTGTATGACACAGTGTACAGCAGTGCAGTGTAGTGTAGGGCTGATTTCTGTAAAGCACAGTGTAGTGCAGTCAGTGTAGTGCTGTGCTGTGATCCAGTGTAGTTCAGTGGTGTATACAACAAGTTTGTCACCAAACTGATCCCATTTTTTTTTTTTTTTTTGCAGAATTAGGTTCTGTTGCTGCAATATTAGTACTCCCCCTTCTGTGTTGCAGGTGCTATTAGTTCTGCGTCAGCAGTGGGTTTTTTCTTTTATGGCTCAGCAGCACTAATTTGAATTAGGGCATAATTGCTGTCCTCCCTTTTGTGTTGCAGGTGGTGCTATTCCTTCTGCGTCAACAGTAGGGTTTTGTTTTTTTGGCGCAGAAGCACTAATTGTATTTAGGGCATAACTGCTGTCCCCCTTTTGTGTAGCAGGTGCTATTTCTTCTGCGTCAGCAGTAGGTTTTATTATTTTTGGCACAGCAGCACTAATTCTATTTAGGGCCTAATTTCTTTCCTCCATTTTGTGTCGCAGGTGCTATTCCTTCTGCGTCAGCAGGGTTTTTTTTTTTTCTGTGGCGCAGCAGCACTAATTGTATTTAGGGCATAATTGCTGTCCTCCCTTCTGTGTTGCAGGTACTATTCATTTGCCATCAGCAGTGGGGTTTTTATTTTGTGGTGCAGCAGCACTAATTGTATTTAGGGTATAATTGCTGTCCCCCTTTTTGTGTCGCAGGTGCTGCATCAGCAGGGGATTTCTTTTTTTTTTGGCTTTCTTAGGTTTTTCTTTACTAAAAAAAATATAATAAAACGGTTTATAGTGCACCAAGTACAAAAGTATTGCACCCAAGCACCATATTCCTTTTCCACACTCTATAATAAAAAGTTATAAAAATCCCCCACAAAAAAATAAATAACAATAAAACATAACAAGTTATAAAAACCCCTCCATAAATCCCCATCATGTCTGAAAGGCCAACAAGGAGAGGCAGACACTCAATGGCCACTAAAAGAGGGCAAACAGCCTCTGTGTCCACAGTGAAAGTGGTGGTCGCGGACATGGTGCATCCTCTGTAGGCAGAGCACGCTTGTCCTTTTTTCTGGTGCTGGCTATGTTATTGAGGCACAACATGCGGAAAGTTGGTGGAGTGGATAACTAAGCCGTCATCCTCCCCATCCTCTGTCACCCAGTCTCATACTAGTTTGCCTTCCACCGCAGCTGCCAAAGTAGCCTATTCCCCAGGCTCCTTGTCCACAGCTACTCCTTTTGTAGGCTCACCATTGTGCACAGAGGAGTCACCTGAATTATTTGATCATAGTATCAGTTACATGATGCTGGAGAATGCGCAGCAATTTGAATTCTCCAGAGTTGGTTCCCAGGTTGAGGAAGGGAATACCGTGAGCCTAGAGAGAGGGGGTTACAATGACAGACAAGAAACTGGCAGTCATGTTCCAAAAGCTGCAGCATACTGCCAAGTTTGCTCCAGTGATGAGGAGGGAGGGGATGATGAGTTGCCTGAGAAAATAGAGAAGGAAACTGAGGAGGATGAAGTCCAACGGAAATCCAACAAGGCAGAATGTCCTCCAGGGGCCGTCTTAAGGGCAGCCACCCTATTGCATCACACCACAGAGCTCCACAGGGGCTGGGCGCTGCTAACTCGCAGCTGACTTCCAAAAGTTCATTGGTGTGGGCTTTTTTCAACACATGTGCAGCAGACCGCAGCGTTGTTGTTTGCAATCTCTAAAGTGGATCATGAGATTGGGCATCACATGCTTGACAAGACATATGAAGACCTGACATGCAGTCCATTGGCAACAGCACTTGAAAGACCCACATCATAATAAAATGCAGACTCCTCCTTGCTCCTTGGTAGAGATCTGGGATCTCTACCCGTACTATACCTCAATTCCTCTCAAAAACCTGCAATGAGAGGGATGATGGTATAGCAAGAGGTGCCACAGGTACTTGCGCCCAATCTGCTAGCAGTACGCCACCTGTTGATTTGACCAGCAGGCAAATTTCGCTACCCCAGTTGCTAAACCATTAACAAAAAATACTGTCCCAGCCATCCACATTGTCAACGGGTCTGTGGTAGTGAGCCCTTATAGATCCCCAGATCAGGATTCCATAGGGCGCGGAGTCTAAACCCCAGCCTGCTTCTTCACCAGGGCCCCTGATGGTGGGGATGGACTTGCAGCAGACTGGAACCAGGTCGCGGCCCCCAGGTAGGCCCAGCTGAGAATGTGGAGACCGCTGGCATGTGCAGGGTAAACAGGAGACTATAAGGAGATCCAAGAGACAAGCCAAGGTCAGGACAGGCAGCAGACAAACGTAGACGGAGAAACAAAGCCGGGTCGGTACAAAGGAGATCAGATACAATAGCCAAGGGATACACGGATGGGAGCTCAGAGAACAGCGAAGTTGCTCAAGCAAGGAACAGTGCACTGAGCATGTGTATATATAGGGAAGCAAACAGGGAGGTGACCCAGGAAGTAATTGACAGGAACAGGATATAACCCACAGTGGAGCAGGCGACGCCCATAGGAAACAGAGAAGCCCAAACACCACATGTGAAGGGAGGCAAAACAGCGTCTAAATACTAGCTTGGCGAAATTGCTAGCACTACAACTGCTGCCTTTTCATCTGGTAGACCCTGCCCCCTTTCGTGAATTTGTGGAATGTGCTGTACCCCAGTGAAAGGTTCCAAAAATAAACTTCTTTTCATGTAAGGCCATTCCAGCTCTGTACCATCATGTGGAAGGCAATGTTGTGGACTCGTTGGACAGAGAGGTCAGCAGAAAGGTTCACATTTCTGCTGACTAATGGTCCAGCAGGCATAGTCAGGGACATTACATTTCCTTCACTGCGCACTGGGTAACTCTGCTGGCAGCTGGGAAGGATGCAGGACAGGGTTCAGTGCTGGAGCTTGCTCTGGCACCATGCCTCCAAAACATTGGTGGTGATTTTGCCACATCTGTCTGCTCCACCCCCTCCTCTTCTTCTTCCTCTATGGCGTCTTCTGCTGAATTGTCCTCTGAAGCAGAAGTGCTCCCTAAGCGTTCAAGGGGCTACGCAAGCAGTAAGGCTAAAATATGTCATGCAGTGCTTCAGTTTGTCTATCTAGGGGACAGGAGCCACACCAGGCAAGACAATCTGTCAGCTCGGCAGGGGCAGGCTCAGAGGTGGTTGGCAGCAGCTTGAGCCAGGAATGGTTGTACGCGACAATGGCACCAACCTTATTTCCACCCTCCCACAGGGACACTTGATACATGTTCCATGCTTGGTACATGTCCTGAATTTGATGGTGCATCATTTCTTGAACAGGTACCCGGGGGCTCACAAGATCTTCTGTGGCAGGCCAGAAAAGTTTGTGGCCATTTCCAGTGGTCCTACAATGCCAATGCTCGCCTGGCTGACATTTAACGGGAATTCAACCTGCCCACTCATTTGTGACATGCCCACCAGGTGGAACTCAACATTGACAATGCTGCAGCGGCTGCACACGCATCAGAGGGCCATCAATGAGTACCTGTGTAAGTGTGGCACAAGGACAGGCTCAGGAGAGCTTGGCTTCTTTTCGCCATGCCAGTGGCTGCTGATAAAGGATGCATGCACTATCCTGTCACCATTTGAGGAGGCTGCAAAGATGGTGGGCGGCGACGATGCATTCATCAGTGACCCTGTCCCTCCAGCCTTCCTGCTGGAGCACACACTTCATGGAATCATGGACAGGGCATTTGAGGCAGAACAGCGGGAGGAAGAGGAGGACTTCCTTTCTTCACAAGACCCCCTTTATGCAGATAACATTCCTGCGGGGCCACAAAACACACAGAAGGAAGAGGAGAAGGGTTTTGGCAGCATGGATGTAGAGGATAACATACAGCAGTCTTCAAGGGATGGTTTTCATTCCCCAGAAACACCAGGAGTTGCACACGGCTGGGGAGGGGTTGCTCCTGACAATGTTATCCTTAGTTACCCAGAGAATCTCATGCCTCCTCCAACTTACGCTGCATGGGCTCCCTGATGTTGCAAAGCCTGTGAAAGGACCAGAGAATTCGTGGTATCAAGGAGAGGGATCTTTGCTGGTTTCCAACCCTTCTTGATCCACGTTACAAAGGGTAAAGTTGCAGAGCTCATCCTGCCTTCGCAGAGGGAGCAGAGGATGAAACATCTTGAGGAAGCCTTGAAGAAAAATTTGTGTAAAACCTTTCCAGACACTGGGAGGTTACCCTTTACCCGGAGGTTACCTAGACAACGTGTTTCTGAGGCTTTGTTCAGTCAAAGGAGGAGCGGTGGAGAAGGCGGCCGGCCGACCGATGCCTTTAAACATTTCTTAAACCTAACAGCCCTGGGCGCTGAGGACTAAAGCACCCATTGGCAGTGTCTGCAGCATATGATGCACGATTATCTAGGGGCAAGAGCAGACTAGGAGACCTTTCTTACTGAGCATCCACTGGGTTACTGGGTCTTGAAGATGGACCACTGGCCAGAACTTGCTCAATATGCAATCGAGCTACTGGCCTGACCTGCTTCCAGAGTGGTATCCAAAAAGATATTGCGTGCTGTTGGAGGTTTTATGATGAATAAAAGAGTGCATCTGTCCACAGACTCCGTTGACCGGCTGACATTTATAAAAATGAATCAGTCCTGGATCAACAGCAGCTATCAAGCCCCTGATGCTGATGTAACTGATTACATTTGCTAGGTAACAGGGATCCCATGAAGACTGCCTATGCTGCCTATCCTATTCCTGAATCTTGATTATGCTAGCTTCCAACAATATTTTTGGTTTACGGTACCACCAACACCCAAGGCCCAAATTTCTGCACCAGTATGACAGGTGCATGTAATTTCAATTTTTGTTTCTAATTTTTAACAGCAGGGCCTGTGTCTGCTTCCAGCAAGAGTAACTGAGAGGGGTTACAGTGTTCAGGTAGCACCAAAACTCAATTTCTTTTGCACCTGTATGACAAGTACATGTCATTTCAATGTTTGTTTCTAATTTTTAACAGCAGGGCCCATTCCTGCGCCCAGAAAGAGTAACTGTGAGGGGTTATAGTGTTCAGGCATCACCAACACCCAAGGCACAATTTTTTAGCACCTGTATCACAGGCGCATGTAATTTCAATGTTTGTTTCTAATTTTCAACAGCAGGGCCTGTTCCTGCGCCCAGCAATCGTAACTGTGAGGTGTTACAGTGTTCAGGCACCACCAACACCCAAGGCCCAATTTTTCTGCCCCTGTATGACAAGTACATGTAATTTACATTTTTGTTTCTAATTTTTAACAGCAGGGCCCATTCCTGCACCCAGCAAGAGTAACTGTGAGGGGTTACAGTGTTCAGGCACCACCAACACCCAAGACCCAATTTTTCTGCACCTGTATGACAATCCATGTAATTTCAATATTTTTTTCTAATTTTTAACAGCAGGGCCCGCTCCTGCACCAGCAAGAGTACAGTGTTCAGGCACCACTAGGGATGGGTGAACGGTTTGGGCTGAGCATAAGTTTGGCCTAAACATCACCCATTCAGGTACTCCCCTAACACCTGAACTTTCTTGGCACTTAGCGGGATGTTCGCCTGCCGAGCGCACAGTCAATAGGTTGTTACAGCTTCCCTGCTAAGAGCTGAATTTAAAAATATAATTGTAAAAAGAAAATGTAAATGAAAAACAAAATTGGGGTAAAAACAGCTTGGGGGACCCTTTTTTTAAAAAATTTTTTGGCATGGAGTTCCCCTTGAAATCCATACCAGACCCGAAGGGCCTGGTATGGACCTGGGGGAGCTGAACCTATGCCATTTTTTTTATCTGTATTGCCGGGAGCCGATAATACATTACAGCCACGAGCAAGTTACATAAATCGTACAGATGTGCCACTTTACAGGCACAATAAGGGGATACTAAACGATATTTAAAGGAACTTTTCATTTTCTTTTTTTCACTTTAAGCATCATTAAAATCACTGCTTCTTTAAAAACGATTGTTTTAAAGAGGTTGTACACTCGTTCAAAAAATTTTTTTTTTTCTTACAACCTGCAAGAGAAAGACATAATGAGCTAGTATGCATCGCATACTAGCTCATTATGAAATACTTACCTTAGAACGAGCCCCCGCCGTGCCGCTCTCTTACCTGTATGACGAGCGACATGTTCAGTCGCCCGTCTTCCGGGATCGCGGCATCCGGCCATCTGATTGGCCGGAGCCGCGGTGACGTCACTCCCGCGCACGCGCGCGGGAGCCGACGGTCACGGCACGGGGCTCTGAAGGAACGGCACGATCAGCCGTTCCTTCAGAGCGCATGCGCCAGTGACGTCACTGGCTGCATTAAAGGTAAATATCTCCTAAACCGTACATGTTTAGGAGATATTTACAGTACCTATAGGTAAGCCTTATCATAGGCTTACCTATAGGTACAACTTCCTGAGGAGGGTTTACTTCCTCTTTAAAGACATTTTTTTGCATGGATGCATGTCCCCCAGGTCAGTACCCAGACTCCGATACACTTTTCATGGCAATAACTTGCATATAAGCCTTTAAAATGAAGACTTTTGATTTTTCATGTTCGTGTAGACTTTAATAGGGTTTGAATGCTCGCTAGAACTTTTCCCCTGTTCGAGATGTTCAGGTGCGAAACGAACCATGGGGTGTTCGACCCATCACTAGTAGTGTAAAATCCTTTTATATTTATTCTTATAGGGTTTTATAAGGTAAAAAAAGATTATAGAAAACCATATAAAAAGCACCACTATATAATATAAAATGGCCCTTTGCTTCCCCTCTCTCTCCCCCTGCCCCTCTCTCCCTGTCCCCCCTCTCTCTCCCTGCCCCCCTCTCTCTCCCCGCTCCCCCTCTCTCTCCCTGCTCCCTATCTCTCACTGCTCCCCCTTTCTCTCACTGCTCCTCCTCTCTCTCCCTGCCACCTCTCTCCCTGCTCCCCCTCTCTTTCCCTGCCCTCCCTCTCTCTCCCTGCCCCCTCTATCTCCCTGCCCTCTGTCCATGCCTGCCTCTCTCCCTGACCCCTCTCTTTCTCTCCCTGCCCCCCCTCTCTCTCCCTGCCCTCTCATCTTTCTCTTGCTCATTCCCTTCTCTCACCCTTACCTCTCTCCTCTTTCTCTCCCTGCACCCCTCTCTCTCCCTGCCCCCCTCTATCTCCCTGCTCCTCCCCTCTCTCTCTCCATGCTCCTCCTTCCTCTCTCTCTGCCCTCTCTCCTCTCTCTCTGCCCCCTCTCTCTTTCCCTTCCCCTCCCCTCTCTCTCTCCCTGCCATTACAATACATTACAGTCATGAGCAAGTTACATAAATCTTTACAGGCACAATAAGGGGACCCCCCAGGCACGATATTTAGAAGGAACTTTTCATTTTAATATTTTCACTTTAAGCATCATTAAAATCACTGCTCCTTTAAAAATGTTTGTTTTAAAAAAATTTTTTTGCATGGATGCATGTCCCCCAGGTCAGTACCCGGACCCCAATACACTTTTCATGGCAATAACTTGCATATAAGCCTTTAAAATGAGGACTTTTGATTTTTCATGTGCGTGTCACATAGACTTTAATAGGGTTCAAATGTTTGCTAGAACTTTTCCCCTGTTCGAGATGTTAAGGTGCAAAACAAACCGTGGGGTGTTCAATCCATTACTAGTAGTGTAAAATCCTTTTATATTTATTCTTATAGGCGTTTACAAGGTAAAAAAAGATTATAGAAAACCATATAAAAAGCGCCACTATATAATATAAAATGGCCCTTTGCTTCCCCTCTCTCTCCCTGCTCCCCCTCTCTCTCTCCCTGCTCCCCCTCTCTCTCCCTGTCCCCCCTCTCTCTCTGCCCCCTCTCTCTCCCTGCTCCCCCTCTCTCTCCTTGCCCCCTTTCTCTCACTGCTCCCCCTTTCTCTCCCTGCTCCCCCTCTCTCTCCCCCTGCCCCCTCTCTCTCCCTGTCCCCCTTCTCTCTCTGCCCCCTCTCTCTCCCTGCTCCCCCTCTCTCTCCCTGCTCCCTTTCTCTCACTGCTCCCCCTCTCTCTCCCTGCCCCCTCTCTCCCTGCCCGCTCTCTCTCCCTGCCCCTCTCTCCCTGCCCCTCTCTCCATGACTCCCCTCTCTCTCCCTACTCCCCCCCTCTCTCTTCCTGCCCCCTATCTCTCCCTGCTCCCCCTCTCTCTCCCTGCCCTCTCATGTTTCTCTTGCTCATTCCCTTCTCTCACCCTTCCTCTCTCCTCTCTTTCTCTCCCTGCACCGCTCTCTCTCTCCCTGCCCTCTCTCCTTTCTCCCTGCCCCCCTCTCTCTTTCCCTTCCCCTCCCCTCTCTCTCTCTCCCTGCCATTACAATACATTACAGTCACGAGCAAGTTACATAAATCGTACAGATGTACCACTTTGCAGGCACAATAAGGGGACCCCCCCCCAGGCACGATATTTAAAGGAACTTTTCATTTTAATATTTTCACTTTAAGCATCATTGAAATCACTGCTCCTTTAAAAATGTTTGTTTTAAAAACATTTTTTTGCATGGATGCATGTCCCCCAGGTCAGTACCCGGACCCCAATACACTTTTCATGGCAATAATAAGCCTTTAAAATTAGGACTTTTGATTTATCATGTGCGCATCCAATAGGCTTTAATAGGGTTTGAATGTTCGCTAGAATTTTTCCCCTGTTCGAAATGCTAAGGTGCGAAACGAACCGTGGGGTGTTCGATCCATTACTAGTACTGTAAAATACTTTTATATTTATTCTTATAGGCGTTTAAAAGGTAAAAAAAGATTATAGAAAACCATTTAAAAAGCACCACTATATAATATAAAATGGCCCTTTGCTTCCCCTCTCTCTCCCTGCTCCCCCTCTCTCTCTCTCTCTGCTCCCCCTCTCTCCCTGCTCCTGGTCTCTCTCCCTGTCCCCCTCTCTCTCCCTGTCCCCCTCTCTCTCCCCACTCCCCCTCTCTATCTGCCTACTCCCTATCTCTCACTGCTCCCCCTTTCTCTCACTGCTCCCCCTCCCTCTCCCTGACCGCTCTCTCTCCTTGCTCCCCCTCTCTCTTCCTGCCCTCCCTCTCTCTCCCTGCCCTCCCTCTCTCTCCCTGCTCCCCCTCTCTCCATGCCCCACTCTCTCCCTGTTGCCTCTCTCCCTGACCCCCCTCTTTCTATCCCTGCCCCCTTTCTCTCCCTGCTCCCTCTCTCTTCCTGCCCCCTATCTCTCCCTGCCCTCTCATCTTTCTCTTGCTCATTCCCTTCTCTCACCCTTTCCTCTCTCCTCTCTTTCTCTCCCTGCACCCCTTCTCTCTCCCTGCCCTCTCACCTCTCTCCCTGCCCCTCTCTCTCTCCATGCTCCTCCCCCCCTCTCTCTCTCTGCCCTCTCTCCTCTCTCTCTGCCCTCTCTCCTCTCTCTCCCTGCCGCCCTCTCTCCTCTCTCTCCCTGCCCCCCTCTCTCTCTCCCTTCCCCTCCTCTTGCTCTCTCCCTGCCATTACAATACATTACAGTCGCAAGCAAGTTACATACATCGTACAGATGTGCCACTTTACAGACACAATAAGGGGATCCCCCGGGCACGATATTTAAAGGAACCTTTCATTTTAATTTTTTCACTTTAAGCATCATTAAAATCAATGCTCCTTTAAAAACTTTGTTTTAAAAACATTTTTTTGCATGGATGCATGTCCCCCAGGCAGCACGAACAGGGGGCAGTATTTGAAGGACAGTCAGGAGGAAAATGATAAAAATAACAGCAAAAGCATGTTAGTTATGTGTAGCACCCTCCTAGTCAGGTGCTAGATAGACAGAATAGTTTTTGGCTCTGTCTGCTTAACAGCAGAGCAGCAGGCTAAATCGATGTGCTCCCTGCTTCACAGGGAGCAGGATCTGTTAGTTAGGCCTGTTCCATGTGTTTGTGTGTGATTCATCTGGGCTGAGGGAGTGTCCCCACTGTGTCCAATGGGGAGGCCTGTTGGAAAGTGGAGGAAACCCAGCCAGTGACACACAGGCTTTTGCAGCTTTTTCAGTGGGTTGGCACAGACAAGTGGTGCAACCTGGGATATGCTATAAAAGCCAAATGCATATGTGGCAGGGGGTCTTTGGGCAGGAAGCCAAGTCCCAGAAGGAGGGTGACGGCTGTCTCCTCTTCTGAAGCTGTGGCTGAACCCAGAGGTCCAGTGGAGGCTGACTGGTGGAGTTTGGAGGCAACGGGGACTCTGGAAAAACAGTATCCGCGAGTACAGAGGAACTTGCCCAGGGGTCTGCCAGAAAGGTTATCACTCCAGAGGCTAGAGTCAGCGGACAGGTGTCAGCACACAGGCAGTGAGAGTAAAGGAGGTGCCAAGTTTAGAACCCTGAAGAGAATATCCAAGCAGGAACATTTAAAGCATCTTCACTTCAGTGGCAGAGTGAAGCAGCAACCTTGCCGCATTCTACAGTTAGCTGTCATCAAGACTGTGAATAGTTAATAGTTGGAGTATCCCACCTATCCCTTCTCCTATCCAAGTTCTCAATAAAAACACAAAAACAACATCCCCTGGATTGATTATTGACTGAACCGAGAACTTTCATTGCTGTTTATCTGCTGTCAGTTGCTAAAGGTAACCCAGGGGAATCCAGAAAGTGTAATTCTCAGCAATCCTCTAGGGGGCAGTGCTACATATGCTATTAGTAATTCATTTAGCAAAACAATTGACTTTAATATCACTTTACACACTCAGATGGGTTGATTTACTAAAGGCAAATAGGCTTTGCCTTTAGTAAATGAACCCCAGTATCCCACAGCCTATAAATCAGATTTCATCTTTTACCTGTTTAGACAAGTCAGAATAAAGAATGGAGATATCTGATTAGTTGTTGTAGATTACAGAACTGTATACACTGTGCTGTGCTTTATCTAATGAAAACTTCAGTGTTATTAATCAGGAGGGGCAAATAGTGAAAAGGTTCTTGGGATACAATTAGATTAATGTGAACTCCAGCAATGACCTCACTTATTCACACTATAAAACTGTCACACTGAGCACTTATTTTATATGGATTCTTCCTTATCACTCACAAACCAAAATGAGTTCAAACAATATAAATTATCCAGCAGTCAACCAATTAAGAAGCAATTTCAACACACTGCTGTGACTCACATTGCTACTCTTCAATTAATTTAATAGCTTTTATGAATAGAAGCAACAGATATCTCCTGATGGAA
Source organism: Pelophylax lessonae (assembly GCF_965119305.1). NCBI lineage: Eukaryota > Metazoa > Chordata > Amphibia > Anura > Ranidae > Pelophylax > Pelophylax lessonae. Next base: position 47,299,014 of record NC_138779.1, on the reverse strand, counting down.
CAGGACAACCTGCCAAACAATGCTGCAGGTGCACATCTGTTTATAAGCAGAATAAAAGACTAAGTGTTAACAGGAATTGGGAGTTCCTGAGAAAAAAAGAAAAAAAAAAAGTAAATCATTGCCCAGATTTTTTCCCACTCTGAGCCAACTTATTCTAGCAATTACTGTACGATTCCTTGAAGCAGCCCTGTTACATACCCTGTAACAGCTCCATCTGCTGGTCATTTCACAAAAAGCACCTTTCAGCCGCAAAGCTAATTGTCCACAACATTGAATTAAAATGCCAGCCCTCATTCTATGATGGATATTTTATCTTTTTTTTGTATCTGATATCCTGCATGTATCTCATTATGTTATGTCCTGATGACCTTATTGACTAGATTTTTTCATTTGATTGCTAATTTAGTTTTAAAGTATTTTATATTTTTTTACTCTTTATGGAGTGCTTTACTAAAAGCATATACTCCAAAATGCATACAGCAGGATCAATGTTGGAATGTTGTAATTGTAAATGTTTTATACATCTTTCTCTTCTGTATGTTACTGGTAAGGCCCCTTTCACACTTGTGTGACCTAAACGTGACATGACGCAACTTGGAAGCAATGCCTGTGTAATCTTGAGATCTAAGGACCTCAAGTCACATTAAAACCGGACCAAAGTAGTGCAGGAACTACTTTGAAGTTGCTAAGACTTGAAGTTGCACAGATTTGAATTGTACTCATTGGAAACCAAGGGGTAGGACTTGTCATGCGACTTTGCAGTCCCAAGTCACAGGACAAGTCGCACAAGTGTGAAAGGGGCCTAAAGGATTTTACCAATGCAGTTATTATGCATATTATTTTTATTAAATGAATATAACTGAACATAAAGGCGTGCACATCCATCACATTGTAAAACAAACATTCTGCAGTGTTTAATGTACAACACATCAAATTCTATCTGTCAGTACAAACAACTTGTGCGCATTGACACGATATTCTCAAATCCTCTATGCCTCACATGCAGTAATCCCCTGCTTTGTGTGAGTGCCATTGTTATGAATGTGGCGCTTGTGAGGAATTAACAGCAAGGGTTTCAGCTAATTGACATACCTTCACTCCTACTTGAGCTGCACGTTAAACTATCCTGTCTTTCAGTTGCTGGGATTGTGCACTGGTATAAGATTTGGATGCTATGACCCCAGTGCTCGCAAGGCTGAACAGCTGGATCCTGTTAATGGTCAGCCAGGCTCTGGATATAAAATGGAATTCTGGTAGTATTTAACTTTTTTTCAATTTACAGATCAAGTAAAGCACATTAAAACTGCTTCCCACAATTACAGTTATCCAGCGTGATTAAGGAAGGTGAAAAGGAGTTGAGACATGATGGATACAGAATTTACACTCCTGATTTTTTATGACAAGTATCTATATCAGGCCAGAGGCAAGAAATAAAAGCACACCATCAGAAAAAGAAAACCTTTATGTATATTGTTTTAATTCCCTAGAAATAATGCAATCCTGGTAAAGTGTTTGATTAAGATACCACCTCAGAATGAACAGGCTGCTTATAGTCTGATCGCAGAGAGACTTTGGCCCTGGTTCACACCTATGCATTTTTTAGTAAGTTTTCAGTTTTGCAGAAACACACTACAGTCCATTTAACATGGTTTTTCTACGGGTCACGTTCACATCTGTGCATTTTATGGAAAGGACCAGGGACTTTTTTTCAGATTTTTGGTTCCATAGACTTCAATGGATCAAAAACATATATTGAAAAATGCAAAAAGCACCGGGGATATGCAAACTGCAACCTGCATAGTTGTGAACCAGGCCTTCAGCCTAGTACACGCAACAAGATTATTGGACGAATAAACTTTTTTTTTTTTTTGCATGCTAGTGTAATATCAAAAACGAATAGTATACTAAAGCAGTGGTTCTCAAATCCGGTCCTCGGGACCCACCAACAGGCCAGGTTTGCAAGATAACTAAATTACATCACAGGTGATCTCATTTGCTTCTCAGTGATTGCAGTATTCTAGTCTGCATCCCCCAAGGTAATACTTAAAATCTGGCCTGTTAGTGGGTCCCGAGGACCGGATTTGAGAACCACTGTACTAAAGTACGAAAATCCTCGTAAGACAGAAAAAAAATTCAGAAGTTATGTATTGTATTTGTTTTGTATTTTCGGACAAAAACTGTACTGATTAAATGAAAATCATACGAGAAAAAGGTTTGTGTTTGTCCCTTCGGAAAATTTCATTTGAAAGATGTGTACTAATGATCCGATTATTCTACGATTACTTTGAAAGCAATATATTTTGTACAATTTTCTGATCACGTGTACCCAGCTTAAGTCTGGGTTCACACTGAATACAGCTTTGAAATTGTACAACTTCACTTGAAATCACACGATTTCAAAGTCGCATGTCAGTGTGACTTCAGGTGTGACTAGGTTGACATCTGTGCGACTGCATGCACAGATGTCTATGCAAGTCCCACCTGAAATCAGTAAAAGTAGTGCAGGAACTACAGCTTCAAATCGGTGCAGCACTGCAAAGTCGGCGCTGCACCGATTTGAAGAGTTCCATTGTCGACAATAAGGTACCACTGTCAAATCGCATGACAAATAGCACCAGTGTGAACAGGGTCTGATACACTATTGACTGCTTTCTGTGATGCTTATCTCTCTTTAGGGACATTTGCAGCCTTCCACTTGCCTGTGTTCAGGTTATATTGTAGCAAAGTTCTAACATGATTTGAGCTCATTGACTGAGGATTGTGTAAAAACTAAGGGCTCTTTCACACGGTCCGCTCCGTAGGCGGATCCGTGTTGCTCAGCGGGGATCGATCCGCGATCCCCGCTGAGCCGGGCAGATGACAGCTCCGTCTCCGCTTGCAGAACGGAGAGGGAGGTGTCTCAGCCCCCGCTGCCCTCTATGGGGGATCGGATGAGAGCGGACCGCTTGTCCGCTCTCATCAGATCCGCTCCGCTCCGATTACTGAACGGATGGAAAAATAGGGTTTCCATCCGTCCAGATTTCACGCACAGGATCGGATGCGGATGGCAGCGGGTGTCAGCGGAGGTGTCTCCGCTGACACTCGCTGCCCCATAGAGCTGCATGGAGGATCCGATCAGATCCGCCTAAAAAACTGACAGGCGGATCTGATCGGCTCGCCCGTGTGAAAGAGCCCTTAGGCTTTATTCACACCTATATACCCTTTTTTAGGTATATTGTTTTTTTATGCAGTATAGAAAAGAAGTTGGTGTCACCACAGGATGACGCTGTGGACACTGGGGTAATTAAGTGCCGCGTCCTACTTTAAACATATATAAAGGGGGTAGAACTGAATGGACTTTGTTGGCACCATAGCAGCAGCCAAATTATTTTGAATGAGCTATTAACCACTTGGCCTCCGGAGAGCATTTTTTCCCTATTCAGCACTGTGCTATAATAACTGGAAATTTCATGGTCATTCAACACTGTATGCAAATGAAATGTATCTTCCACACAAATAGAATTTTTTTTTTTGGTGGTTTTTGATCCCCACTGAGTTTTTTATTTTTTTGTGATAGAAACAAATAGAGAACAAAAATTTTGGAAAAAACAATGTTCAAAAAGAGAACAAAAATTTGGAAAAAGCAATATTTTCTACTTTCTGTTATAAAAGATATCCAATAAAATTTAAAAAAAAATCGAATTTCTTCATAAATTTCGGTTGAAATGTATTCTGCTACATGCCTTTGGTAAAAAAATAAATAAATCCCAAATAGTGTATATTAATTGGTTTGTGGAAAGTTATAGCATCTACAAACTATGGTATACAGTATACTGGAATTTACACAGCTATAGATGCTACTCTGTAATGGCAGTGATCGGTGACTTATAGTATAACTGTGATAGGGTGGCGGGTAATCTGGGAATGCAACTAAGTGACACTGACATTGCTATTGACACTAATACAGAGATCAGTGCTAATATTATATATTGTCACTGTACTTATGACAATGGCTTGGAAGGGGTTAACATCTAGGGCTATCAAAAGGTTAACTGTGTGCCTAACAAGTGTTAATGTGTGCTGCTTTTTAAAGAATACCTCTATGTTTCTTGTCCCTTCTTTGCAGGGAGAAGAAACAGAGAGATTATTTCCTCTGTACAGAGCCCTGTGTTGTTTGTCAAAGCCAATCAGCAGGTCCCAGCCATGAATCATTGGCTGGGACCTGCTGACAAAATCCCACTGCAGTTGATGGCACAGATGTGCACGCCATAAACCCAGAAGAGGCCTGTGACATACAGGTAGGATGGTGCGCAATCTGGCACTAACAGACACTATCTGGGAGCATCACTACCTGACACTGACATAGCTAGTAACACTTATTCAGTGACAATACTGTACACTTACACTGTATTATTGACACTGGCCTGGGAAGGGGTTAACATTTTGGGGCAATCAAGGGGTTCAATATGTGACCTAACAATTTGCAATGTGTGTAATGTGTGCTGCTTTTACTCTTCTCTCTGGCTGTTTTTTTCCCTGCTTTGCAGGAAAAAGAAACATCCAGTTTGCTGATCAGTGTACAGATGAGCAGGTCTCAGGCATGAATCATTGGGCAGGACCTGCTGACAAAATTGCGCTGTATTCAACTACAGAGCAATGAGCAACAAACACCCACATACCTAAAAGAGCCCCACCGACGTACAGGTAAGTGTTCCGGTGGGTCTGTGCTGCTCGTGCAGCAAGTAGTAACAAGCGTCAACATAAAAAGATGAATTTAAATCATATATGATATCCGTGCTAAAACATATACCGTGTTTCCCTGAAAATAAGACCGGGTCTTATATTAATTTTTGTTACAAAAAACACACTAGGGCTTATTTTCAAGGGATGTCTTATTTATTTACGGTATGTACAGTGACAATCTTAGGGCTCTTTCACACGGGCGATCCGATCAGATCTGCCTGTCAGTTTTTTAGGCGGATCTGATCGGATCCTCCATGCAGCTCTATGGGGCAGCGCTGACACCCGCTGCCATCCGCATCCGATCCTGTGCTTGAAATCTGGATGGATGGAAACCCTATTTTTCCATCCGTTCAGTAATCGGAGCGGATCGGATCTGATGAGAGCGGACAAGCGGTCCGCTCTCATCCCATCCCCCATAGAGGGCAGAGGGTGCTGAGACACCTCCCTCTCCGCTCTGCAAGCGGAGACGGAGCTGTCATCCGCCCGGCTCAGCGGGGATCGCGGATCGATCCCCGCTGAGCAACACGGATCCGCCTACGGAGCGGACCGTGTGAAAGAGCCCTTAAAGTGGTTATAACCCTTAAAGAAAAAAATACACCCTGATCCTTTAAAGCATGATAGACAGCACAGTCCTTGTGCTGTGGCATTTACCCCTCTCTAGGTTTAAAAAGAACCTTGAATAAAACAATAAAATATTTTTTAAAAAGTTTTTGTGTCCCCTGACTTCTCTTCTCCTCTCCCCCTGTCAGCTCAGGAGCCAGCATTATGACATTCTGTAATCCTAAAAATAAATTATAATAAATAATATCCAGTGAGTCTCCATTTGTAAGTGGTGCTGTAAATAAGGTATTTTCCACGAACAAGTTAGAAAAGGAGACACACTGCACATTATATAATCTTTTTACAAAACAGATTACATGTTTTTACAAGGATTTTAACTAGGGCTTATTTGCAGGGTAGGGCTTATATTGCAGCTATCCCCAAAAATCACGCTAGGTCTCATTTTCGGGGTAGGGCTTATTTTCGGGAAAACAGGGTACATTTCAAATGAGCAGCTGTGTAAAGGAGTTGTAAAATCAGGAAGGTTTTTTCAGTCTTAATGCATTCTATGCAGCAGCTTTAATACTTACCTGAGCCCCCTCTCTGTCCAGCGATGTCCACGAGTCTCTCCGCTGTCTTGGGACTCTCTATCCTGATTGGCTGAGATGCAGCTGCGGTGCCATTGGCCAATCAAAGTCAGTGAGCCAATCAGGAGAGGGGGCGGGGCCGAACAGCAGCTCCATGTCTGAATGGACACACGGAGCTGCAGCTCGGCTTAGGTGCCCCCATAGCAAGCTGCTTGCTGTGGGGGGCACTAAATAGGAGGGAGGGGCCAGGAGTAGCAACGAGGGACCTGAGAGGAGGAGGATTTGGGCTGCTCTGTGCAAAACCAACTGCACAGAGCAGGTAAGTATAACATGTTTGTTATTTTTATTTATTTTTAAACAAGACTTTACAATCACTTTAAGCAATCTGTAACACTAGGTGCAAGAATTGTGATAAATATATGAAGCAGCGCTAAAAAACAAAACTCCATATTGTGAAAACACAAAAATGAATCAACATAATGCCATTAAACTTATTAGGTAAAAATGTGTATAAAGAAATCACACCAAATATACAAATAGTGTCCATAAGAGCCTATACACAGGAAAAAATATATGTGAAACAAAAAAGTCCAAAGGAAACAAATCGTCCACGATTCACTTGTTCCACCAGTGTCCCCACAATCACAATTGGTAGTGCATCCACCACCAAGAATTAAAGCCTCTTACCGGATCCTGTGGACCATCATATAGTATGGTCAAATATGCGTGTTACATCTCCTTATGAAGGGAAACTCCAAAGCGCCAAACGTGATCCAGTCAGGGTTGGTTCATCAGCAGGATGAAAAATAAAAAGCATATACGCCCACAGTGTGACTTATAAAAAACATTTATTCAAAAAATAAAATAGTTAAAAAATAACAAGTGAAACTTGCAAAGGGAATCACACTAAGCAAATCCTTGGGCGATAGTTTTCAAAAAAACTTGCATATAGCAATAAAAACACATACAATTGCTCTCCCAAAAAGCAGCAGGCTGTGTGACTGCACCGGACCCTCTGTGTTTTTTAACGTTCTAAATGAAAGGTATGCTTTACACTCAATATGTGCATTGAGGTGTCATTCAGAATAAAAAGCATTGTCCAGATAATGTACACATACAGGTATGAAGGGCCCAAACTGACACGAACAAGTGAAACTCATACAGTATATGTCCTGCTAAAGTGTTAAATCTTTTTTTTGTGTAAACAACTCCTTTAAGGAAGCTGGTGAGAAGATGATGGGAATCGGCGAGGGACCTCACGAGCGTCAGACCATTCAAACTAAGGTAAGTATTTGCCTTTGGTTCAACTTTACCAATATATGATGGATTATAATAACATTAAGTATAAAATTCCCAATAAAGACATTATGGGCAGTTGCACATGGGAGTAATAATTACCTGATGTTTATACTCAGAATCTTTCAGATGTATCACAGAGAATGTTTTTCACAGTATATCTTAAAGTGCTATGATGATATAATATCCACAAGTGATTTCTGTACAAAGAGAGATAACTTCCCAAAAGGTGACTTCAGTGCAGGTGCCTCAATACGTCTCTTTAAGGGTGCAAAACAAGGTGATCACACTGTGCTCCCCGCACCCCCAGGACCGCACTCACCCGAAATAATTACTCCTACAGGGGTAACAGGCCTTGGGTATACTACTGCCTCTGGTGACCTTTGGATCCCCTTTGGTCTCCCTGGACGATCCTGTTAGCTCTGAGCGCTGTCCTATAGCCTGCCCGAGTCCGATCTCACTGTACTACCATATGGGTGGAGATGAAGGGTCACCATGTATGATTTCTTATACATTTAGCATGTAGTATGTATCCCACCGTAACCAAAGGCTTAACAATAGCAACCAGACAGACCCATAGTTACCCATCTGAGCAATTTTCTCATTAAATAGAAACAAAAATGAAGTGGAATCCTATATCTGGGACCAATAAAAGAAGAAATACCAGACTAAACTGGGAAGAGAAAAGGGGAGAATAGAAAAAAGAAAGAGAAGGAAGGAGGGGAAATGAAGAAAGAAGAAAACAATTATATATATACAGTGGGTATAGAAAAGAATCACCTCCCTTTAAAAGAATCACATTTTATTGCTTTGCAGCCTGAAATGAAGACAGATACACTTTTTGTTTTATCCAGCTGCATTTACTAGTGGAAAGGAAAAAAAATCAAAATCCAACAGAGTTGGAAAAAGGATCACCCCCCCCCCCCTTTATGTCCATATTTGGTTTAATTACAGCCTTTAGTCTGTTGGTATATGTCTCTACTATCTTTGCAAATCTAAACTTTGCAATATTTGCCTACTCTTCTATGCACGACTGCTTAAGTCCAGTTTAATTTGATGGTGACCATTTGTGGACTGCAGTCTTCAAGTCATTCCACAGATTTTCAATGGGGTTTAAGTCTGGGCTCTGACTAAGTCATGCAAGGACATTCACCTTTTTCTCCTTTAATAAGTGTGTGGTCATTTTTGCTGTGCGCTTTGGGTCATTGTTGTGGCTAAATAATTAAATTTTAGTCTCTTCTGACCAGAACACCTTTTTCCGTGTGGCCTCAGAACCTTCAAGGTGTGTGTCAGGGCACAAACACCAGGAGAAGGGCTCTAGGACCCAGCAGCGCTATCAGCACTTTGGCAGGAGAAGGACTTTAGGACCCAGCAGCACTACCAGCAATTTACCTGGGCCTATTTAAGGAAGCCTGCCAGTGATTTTAGTTGCTGGTTGATCTTCAGCTCCTCCAGTGTGTTATCCCTGTGATATTCCAGTTCCTGTCTCCTGTTACCAACCCGGCTTGTCCTTGACCTGTCTCTTGATTGCTTCCTGTGTTTGACCTCGGCTATCCACCTGACCACGCTTTCTCTGATATCCACCTGGCTCCTGATCTCGGCTATCCACCTGACCACGCTTGCTCTGATATCCACCTGGCTCCTGATCTTGGCTATCCACCCGACCACGTTCCAGTCTCAGCATTATCCAAGTCCTGCAAACACCTCACGGGCGCCACCTGTCTGCTGATTCCACTCCAGCACTCCAGCTGTACTCTGGATCCTCCTGCACACAGTCCAGCAGGCGACCCGTGCTACTTTGGGCCTGACCTCTCCTGTTCTCATCCTCAGGGGGGTCTGGAACTTAGCCGCAAGGGAAGCCCTCTCTCTCCATTGGCCTCTAGCACCAGGTACGTGATAGTGTGTTTTGACAAAGATCAGTTGTGACTGCATGTGAACTTTCTTGAGTGGCTTTTTCTTGCAACCCTTCCATACAAGCCACATTTGTGGAGAATTTGTGATATTGTTGTCAAATGCACACAATGACCACTCTTTGTCATGAATTCCTGCAACTGCTTCAGAGTTACTATAGGCCTCTTGGTAGTCTTTCTGACTTTCTGGCTCAGGAGTGCGCTACATAAAGAATGCAGGGCTCAGGAGTGCACTACATAACCTTGACCACTGCCTAGCAATGCAGCCTCACCAGTGGCCAGCGATGCAGCCTGACCAGTGCCCATCATACAGCCTTACCAGTGCCCATCCAATGCAGCCTTATTAGTGCCATCTATGCAGCCTTATCAGTGCCCATCTTTGCAGCCTGACCAATGCCCGGCAATGCAGCCTGACCAGTGCCCATACAATGCAGCCTTACCAGTGCCCATCTATGCAGCCTGACCAGTGCCTAGCAATGCAGCCTGACCAGTGCCCATCCAACGCACCAGTGCCCATCCAATGCAGCCTGACCAGTGCCCATCCAACGCACCAGTGCCTATCCAATTTAGCCTGACCAGTGTTCATCCAATGCAGCCTGACCAGTGCCCATCAAATGCAGCCTGACCAGTGTCAATCCAATGCAGCCTAAGCAGTGCCCATCATCCAATGCAGCCTGACCAGTGCCCAGCAATGGAGCCTCACTGGTGCCCATTATTCAATGCAGCCTGACCAGTGCCTATCATCCAATGCAGCCTGACCAGTGCCCAGCAATGCAAGCCGGATCTTCACACAAATCCTGCCTCCTGGATCGACTCCTACCTATGATAGACATTACATGTCCCGGCATTGGACAAGTGTGCTGTCTATTAAAGCAGCCAAACCAGGAGGTGGGACTCTGTGTGACGGTAGGCGCCCAGCAAGTCAAATCAAAGCTGACACAGCGGCCGATGGTTGCCTGAATCCCCCCAGTTTTTGTTGGGGTTAATTTTAGATTGAGTAGGAAAAGCAAAACCTTTCCGGAAGTTATCTTTTGCTTTCTGTGTTCCATCGTGGGGTTTTTTCCTTCACTTCCTGTTCTGGAGACACAACAGGAAGTAAAAGTAAATCTCTACAATGTGAGCAGAAATCATCTTTTAGACAGTTGTCACTGGTGAACCAATTGGAAGACTTCCTTTCACCTCCTGTCCTGCCTTCAATTTTAAAATTTTGGAATTTCCATCACCTTATGTCCAGAAAAAATGGTCACCAGGAAAAAGACAGGGCACATCTATATGGTGATAACAAAGAAAAAAATATCATCTTGACAGGTTTTAACCCTTCCTACTCTATACAAAATAAGAAAAAAGGCATTTGGCTACATATACATTTTAACTACAACCCTGTAAAGTTACCCTGTCTGTTGAACCCAAGTATAGTTATAGTTTAAGACCTATAAAGAGCATACACATGAACGCCTAAGTATGCATGCACCCGTACCCGTACATAGGCATGCACCTATGTATTTTGTGACTCACAAAGTAGTGGCTTGGGAACAGGATGGTAGCTGTGTATGAAGTCATATAACAAAAGTGTGGAGACATTCCCCTCTAATTAAACATAAAAGCACTAGGAAATTAATCTCATTTTATGGGTATACTTTACAAAGTATTGTACTCTGGCAAACACTGTTTGATACAACTTACATTTGATGAGTCGGCTTAAGTATAATTTGACAAAATTAAAACGCTCAACTCACAATTGATTCCAGTCTCCCTTCGTCTTAACCAGCCCAAGTCCCCATTATTACTATGAACACTGTGACACCTGTCCAGCCTGGAGTTTTAGGTCATACAGAATGCCTGTCCTCTCTGAGCACTTCCATGATTGGTACTGTTACATTTGGTGAGTATGTCTGTCAATAGACATTGACTGATGAAACATGAAAGCTTGTCATATTAGGCACATCATATCCTTAAGCAATTGATTCCTTTATTCCTAGGCTCAGGTGTGGGCCCTGGATGAAACTTCACAAAACAATATTTATTGGCGGAGTTTATCTAATTACACATGAGGTATATAGGAACACGCTGCCTTTTTCCTTTCCATACAAAACCATAACATAAATCTAATGAAGTTCTAACCTATTTTTAGAGTCAGACATCCTAGTTGATGAAAAGAAGTTTTGCTTTGAAGGTCTGAATGCCTTAACCCTTTAGATCTCTCAGCTTTCATCGCTCACCCAAACAGTTCTCTGTTTAGTTTAGGTACTGTATTCTTTTAATTTACTCCTTCTATTTCCTCTCATAGGTGGTTCTGTTCCTGTGGATTAGCTTAAATGTGACCTCTACATTAGACTTTGTACTGAATAGCATTAGTACATCATAAAAGCCACTTGCCCACATTTCTACCATTCCAGTAGATAATCCAAAAAAACATTAGATGCTATATTTAACCCCTAAAAATGCTCTGCTGGCCAGCCACACCGGAGACTGGAGATTGTCACCTCTAACAACGCCTGGTAATTGTTTACCGTGTCGCTACAAATAAAAGGGAAGTGGGAATATATACATTAAGCTCTCTGTGCTTCAGTGAACATTTGATGTCCTCAGACAAGTTGACAATGCCACACAACACAGCACTCAGCCTTTATTCACATTTTTCTGCAAAATGTTAGAAGAATGATTACCAGAACCATTCAACAGTTACAGAAATTGTTGAATAATTATTACATTTATAAGTTGGTGCAGAGTCACTTAAATAAAAGGCCAAAGGACTTGAAGTTGAAGTCCGGCCAGGAAACACCCCTAGCCTATCTAATCTCCCCAGTCAGTAATAAAATGTAAATATCCCAAATACTTACTTGGACCAGTGGTCATGAGATGCATAAGGCACCAAGTTTAATTTCTTGTATACTGCAGAGTGGAGGGATCTTTCTTAAGCTGTCCACCATTGCTGCCTGGGGACCAGGATACAACCTATTGAGTTCATTGTCTGAGGTCCTTACATTGTCCTCAAGACTATAGGAGCGGTGTGGTGATGTCACAATGAGGGACAGTGACAAAACTGCAAAGTGATGGTCCAGGAAGCAGTGGCGGATCCTCCACTTCACTCTGGAGAGAGGCAGCACAGGGAGTCAAGTAAAGGTGAATTCAGGTGGGATGACCACTTTGCTATACGTTTACAGAGTACTGGATGTTTATTTTTGATGTGCCATTTATAAATGGCTCAATAGAAAACACCCTTAAATTGGTCAGTGCACCTATTAATGATTGTAATCTGAGCTGATTGCATAGTGTACAGAGCTGATCTGAGCAGCTCTGTACCATGTGATTGCTAGGATGACCAATCACAGTGATCACAAATGTAAACCGTATTACTGTTACATCATTGAGTCCTTCCCTTTCTGTTACAACAGAGGGAGAGGAGGAAGTAGTATTTTATCAATGAAGATTACATTGTTAAAGGAATCAGCAGCAGCAATCGAGGTTGCAGAGATAAATAGTAGGAAATAGACAGACATTTGGATGGTCATTCTAATAAAACTCTGTATATTCTTCCAAACACAATAAAATCAGTCTGATGTAAAATATGGGCTTTGGCTTAGGTATGGGTCTGTAAGTACAGTACACTCTTTTAACTAGGTCACCTAATAGCATCTACACTAGCCTCACTGAGGAAGCAGCCATCATTCTTGGTCATTAGGAAAAGTGAATGGGGGAAGAAAGAGGAAAGGTAAAACAATAGGGGAGGAGGTTTAAAGGGGAAAAAAACTATTCTTTCTCTGGTGTGTGCTGTCCCATCACATTTTGTTGATTATACCAAAGGAAAAAGGGGACAGAGTTTTATGAGTCTCCTATTTGTGGTTGAGACTATTAGTCTATACAAAAGAACCACAGTGTGCAAGTTTGGGAGCACTTTTGTGACTAGTCTTTCAAGGCTGAGGTAAGATGTTCCATGCATTGTACATAAATTATTCCGGTGAACCACTGTCCCTTACTATGTGGTTCTATTTGTTTCCACACTGCAGGTATACAAGCCTTATCTGCAAACCTGTTTTTCATTTTAACAGGAAATTAGCTTTGTGGCAATGTTCACCCATGATAAGTCTACAATATAGTAGAGCCAAAGACTGTCTAGGTGGGGTATGGTCTAGACATCATTTTCCAAATGAAGTGCTACTGCAGATGATTTAAACGGTGTCAGGTAAGGATCCAAGCTAAGAACCCAGCTGCAGGTGTCTCATGAAATCAAGATCAGGGGTGTGGATGATCAGAAGTTTGCTGTTGGTCATGGTCTGCCCTGGTGGAAGAATTGTACTTATCTGAACTTACCTTTCTTGATCAGGATACAAAATTGAGAGTGTGTTGAGCTGTGGGGAAATGTGGCTTAAAATAGGGATATGTATCCTTTGTTAAATGGGAAAGTGGGTTTCCACTCAGGGTAGACCCAATAATGGAGCTTGAAAGAAGACTGCTCAAACCTAGATTTTCTATTGTTTTAAGTGTACCAGTACAAGAGTCTGGACAGATACTTCTCTGTATTTTTCAGGGTTTGGTAACCCAATTCCACCTCTAGGTTTTGGTAGAGTTAGGACAATTATGTTTAGCCTGGTGCTTTTGCCTGTCCATACACATTTCAAGAAGTGGATCTGTAGGTTTTTCAGACTCCCAGAAGGAGCCTAATTGGAACAATGTGTAACAGATAAAGCAAAAGTAAGAGAGTATTCCTCTTTAAGACACTGCTGTGTCCAAACCAGGTGAATGACTCTCTGTTCCACCATTTAACATCAAATTTGATAGCCCTGGCTAGGGGGCTCAAGTTACATAGTTGGTCTGATTAAAAAACAAAAGTCCATCTAGTTCAACTCATAAACGGGGAAAAAAGTCATACAATCTTATATAGACAATCATATACCCACAGTTAACCCCCGAGAAAGGCAAAAATAAAAACCCCAGCAAAGCATGATCCAATTTGCTCCTGCAGGGGAAAAAATTCCCTCCTGATCCCAAAAAAAAAACAACCGGATATTTCCTGGATAAATTTTACCTATACATGTTAGTATCCAGTTATATTATGCACATTTAGAAAAGAATCCAGGCCTTTTTTAAAGCAAACTACTGAGCTGGTCAGAATCGGCTCTTGAGGGAGTCTATTTCACATTTTCACAGCTCTTACTGTGGAAAAAAACCTATTTCGAGAATATGTCTTTTTTCCTCCAGAAGTAAAGAGTGCCCCTTTCCTTCTGTGTTATAACCTTAAAGTGGAGTTCCACCCTATTTTTATACTTACCTCCATCTTCTCGCTCCGGGTCACCTGAAAAAGAAATGGATAATCGCATATTTTTTTTTTTTTTACTTACCTCGTAGCGAAGAAAATATACTTACCTTACTTCCTTCTTCCTCCTTCCTCGGCCGCGGCCCGTCGTCACTTCCTGGCTCTGCAATGATTCCTGGGAGCTGGACGTCATAGCTCCCAGGAATCATTGCGCCTGCACCGGCCCCGACGTCAGTTCCGGGTCGCGCGCGTCATCCCCTTCTAAACAGCTTCTGGGCATGCCCAGAAGCTGTAGAGGGATGACGCGCGCGACCCGGAAGTGACGTCTGGGCCGGCGCAGAGCATCGTGGGACCAAAGAAGGCGGAAGAAGACGCCGAAGGGGATCTCGCTGGCTTCAAGCTGCCCACATCTGAGATGGCAGCGCTGGACAAGACGTTTGCAAGGTAAGTATTTGTCCTAACAGGTAAGTGCAACCCGGGACAGATCAGAGGCTAGCCATTGTGGAATGCACTAGCCCTGACTGTCCCGGGGGTATTAAAAAAAAAAAAAAAAAAATCCAGGGTGGAACTCCGCTTTAAAGTGAATAACTTGACACCAGGTTCACTATATGGACCCCTTATGTATTTATACATATTGATCATATCCCCTTTTAATCTCCTCTTCTCAAGAGAGAATAAATTCAGTTTCTCTAATCTTTCCTCATAGCTGAGCTCCTCCATGCCTCTTATCAGTTTGGTTGCCCTTCTCTGCACTTTCTCCAGTTCCCCAACATCCTTTTTGTGAACTGGTGCCCCAAAACTGAACTGCATATTCCAGATTAGGTCTTACTAATGATCTATACAGGAGTAAAATTATATCTCTCCTCTGCTGTCCATACCTCTCTTAACACAAGAAAGGATTTTGTTCACTTTGGAAACTGCAGCTTGGCATTGCATGCGTTACTAAACCCAAAACAGTCTGTATATGCAGTAAAGCATGGGTGCTCAATCTATGGCCCTCCAGCTGTTGCAGAACTACAAGTCCCATCATGCCTTTGCCTTTGGAAGTCATGCTTGTAACTGTCAGCAGCTTGCAATGCCTCATGGGACTTGTAGTTACGCCAATCCAGTGGTACTATTCCAGTTAATGAAGAGTCCCTAAAAATTAGAAACAATGGCTTTGAAAAGACAGAGCTCAATTATTTTAGGATCTGTGGGTGGATGCCGTCTGGATCAGGTACTTAATTCACCTTTATTCTCTCTAAATATTTTAAGACCATATCAATTTGAGCCATTGTGGATCATTTTGGGTAGTGTCAATACCATCCCAATTATGGACATGAGTTCCCCCATGCTCCTTGTCCTTGTATACACAGAGCTTAAGAAAGTATTTAATAAATTTGCACTTTTTGTCCCCAGTCACCCACTCTACATTGTTTTGTAAAGGGCCTACATGCTCAGACCTGACCTTTTTACTATTAATATATTTGCATTATTGGGATAATATAAGCATTTTTGGGATTTTTTTCTACTATCTTCTGCAATCTGTAGCCTTGATTTCCTTTTTACATATTCTGTTATATTCTTTGTAACATTTAAAAGATGATAGTATTCCTTCATTTTTATATTTTTTAAAAGCTACTTTCTTAATATTTATAGCTTTTAAACTTTTGCCGTGAGCCACATAGGCTTTATTTTTAGCCTTTTAAACATATTGCCCATGGGAAAATACTTTGCCGTGTATTCACATACAGTGTTTTTGAAGAATTCCCATTTCTGTTGCGTTCATCAATGCCAATATTCCCTCCCGGCCTAAGTCTTGGAGAGCAGCCCTTGTCCTTGGAAAATTTGCTCTCTTAAAGTTAAGTGTTTTTATATTTCCAGTATGTGCTTGTTAGTATGTGCTACCTAGTTCCAATATGTGCTACCCAGACGTTCTTTTATATGAACATTAGTAATAAGCTCTGCGTGGTTTAAGATTACCAGCTCCAGCAGAGCATCATTCCTAGTCAGGGGCTGTAATGGTATCGTGCGCTGGGACACCATTTTGTCAGGCAACCATTTTGTTTAAAGCTGTAGCAAGCAACCATTTTGTCAAGCCACCAATTTGTGTGAGAGAACTCTGCCATGACAGTTACAAAGCAATCTCACTCACACAGCCTGTTACCCAACACCCTCGTGTTAATTAACTCATTGGGTCACTGAACATTAGTATGCAGAGCTTCAAAAGGAAGCCTTATCTTAACACATTCCGGCCGAGTCATAAACTAAGCAAATCTTATCTCAGAACAGATGTCCACTGCGGCAACCAGGCTGTGTGGAATTCCACAGCAAATTTGTCATTAGGAAAATGACCACAGTTAAACACAAATTCATAACTTTTTACCCAAACAAGATATGTCTCTAGAAAGTATATATTTGAATGCCAAATAAAGTACTGAGTGAAACGAGACCATGCATGATCCCTCTATCACATATATAATAATAAGTAGCGATAAGATATTCCTTGTGTGATAAAAATATTCATGTTTGATATCGTTTGAAAGCAAATCGCCTGCTAAGTGAGGAATTAGCCCTTTTAAGAATGTAACCCTTATATATTTCAAGATGTGAATTCTGTTATAAATCTGTCTAAGCGGGAGGTCACTTGTCCTTTTCTGAGCCTTAAGGGCCGCCCATGGCCCCAGTGTTTATTGGTCAAGGAAATCTGGTGACACCCCCTGCGGGTCAGAGAAAAAGAGAGAAGCTGATGGGTTTCTAAGTCTCATGTAACATCAAGGAAAGAAACATCTATCAATTGGAGACCGATCACACATGCTCAGCTTCTGGAACTCTGATAATACAAGGACATTGGCTGCAAGTATTCTATTTCTTATTCTTTATCTTATTTTTTCTAAATTGCTGAATTGTGTCTCTATTTCTTGGTAACCCATTTTTATGTAAATATTTTATTTTGCACCAATTTTAACCTTTTTATTAAACCTTATTTTGAAAAGTGTTAATCTTGTCACTAAGCTCTTAATGCCAAGCTACCCAAAGAACCTGTCTCCTGGAGAGCGCTACTGTATAGAATAAACCCTCTGCGGTGACAGTGTGTGTTACAGATGATTATTCTAAATGGATCCTATGGTGTACCTGCAGTTTCTGGAACGCTAGGCTGCGAGAGAGGCTGAGAGAGCGGAACGCCAGGCTGAGAGAGATGCTATGGAGAGGGAGGCTGAACGTCGGCACAATCTGGAGATGGCTAAGCTCCCGCCGCAGCGACAGTCTCAGAACCTCGGATCCCTAGAGCACAGGGACACCTCTCTGCTTGTGAGCCAGGCAGCCAAATTTCCAGTTATGGAAAAGGACAGTGACATTGATGTGTACCTACTGTCGTTTGAAAAGACATTCCATCAGTACTAGCTGCCCCAAGCGCAGTGGGCCCGGTACCTGACGCCAGGGCTGCGAGGCAAGGCCCTGGAGGCTTACGTGGAATTGCCAACAGCACAGGGTGGTGATTATGAGGCCATAAAGGCTGCAATCATCCAAAAGTACCAGCTGACCCCGGAAGTATACGGAAGTGATTTAGGTCCCTGCAAAAGGGGCCTGGGGACCCATATATGGATGTGGTAAGCCACTTACGCACCACATTCCGGTAGTGGACCAAAGGCTTGAACGCCATTTCTTTTGAGTCCCTGGAGGATCTCATGATTGGAGATCAACTCTTGCACATCTGTCCTACAGACGTCAGACAGTTTGTGCTGGAACGGAAGCCAGCCTCTGCCCAAGCAGCAGCAGAACTGGCAGATACCTACATCCACACTCGGCTATCTGACCATCGAAACGAGGGGAATCGCACATGGAAACACCTTCTGCACCTATGAGTCAAGTTCCCCAGAGGCCAGCACCTGCAGTCTCTGGTGTCACCTCAACTGCAACTGACACCTGCAGATGCTACACCTGTGGGAAAGCTGGACATCTCAGGACACAGTGCCCTGAGCAGAAGCAGATGACATCACCTGGTCAGCCGGTCAGCAACTCTTTCTCAGTGCTGTTTGTCCGCAGGAGATCCCGGGTGACCGCCGCCAACTTGCAGACCGTCACCGTGGGCAACCGGACTGTAACTGGTTTCCAGGACACAGGAGCTGAAGTCACCCTGGTCAGACCAGAAGTGATAAGAAAAAGGGACATCAACCCTGGAAAGTTTTTTACTCTCACTGGAGTTGGGGGGACACACTCACAAGTACCCCGTGCCCGTGTTTTCATTGATTGGGGTGCTGGGAGTGGGATGAGGGAGGTGGGAGTCTCTGAGGAAATCCCCACAGCTGTTTTGTTAGGAGTCGACCTAGGTACCCTTGTTTCTTACTACACCCCTGCTAAGAGCACCCTGGATGCCTCCACGGAACTCTCTGGACTTGACAAGGTACTGTGTGCAGATATTGGGTTAATGTTCTGGGCAACCTATAGATGGACAGAGGGAGGGGGAGGGGAAGGGTAGCATTGAAGTACAAGGTCCTCCATCTTCTAAAGGAGAAGATGGATGTGAAGTTACCAGGGGTATGCTTTATTAATAATGATGATGAAAATGGAGAATGTGGGGCTGCGGGCATGGTACAGGAGAATGCGGGGCTGCGGGCATGGTACAGAATGCGGGGCTGCGGGCATGGTACAGGAGAATGCGGGGCTGCGGGCATGGTGCAGGAGAATGCAGGGCTGCGGGCATGGTACAGGAGAATGCAGGGCTGCGGACATGGTGCATGAGAATGCAGGGCTGTGGGCATGGTGCAGGAGAATGCGGGGCTGCGGGCATGGTGCAAGAGAATGTAGTGCTGCGGGCATGGTAGAGGAGAATGCGGGTCTGCGGGCATGGTACAAGAGAATGTGGGGCTGCGGGCATGGTAGAGGAGAATGCGGGTCTGCGAGCATGGTGCAAGAGAATGCGGGGCTGCGGGCATGGTAGAGGAGAATGTGGGTCTGTGGGCATGGTACAAGAGAATACAGGGCTGCGGGCATGGTGGAGGAGAATGCAGGTCTGCGGGCATGGTGCAAGAGAATGCAGTGCTGCGGGCATGGTAGAGGAGAATGTGGGTCTGCGGGCATGGTACGAGAGAATGCGGGGCTGCGGGCATACTACAGGAGATGCAGTGCTGTGGGCATATACCATGCCCGCAGCACTGCATCTTCTGTAGTATGCCTGCATCCCCGCATAATGGCAGGTAGTGTGGCTGTGGAGCAGTCTCACTTATCTCTTTCTAAAGGCGCCTTAGGATTTAAAAATGGCGCCACCCGGCGCCAACGCGTCCGCAGCCGACCTGACATGCACACTGCGCATGTGCCGCCGCCACTCTGTAAAGCCAGTACATGTTCGGCTATTCCCGGAAATAGCCGAACGTTTACGGTCTTTCCCGAGCGACGGCGGCGGCACATGCACAGTGTGCATGTCAGGCCGGCCGCGGACCTTTTTTTTTTTTTTTTTTAGCAAAAGCAGAAGAGTGCCGCCTGGGTCCCATGGTCCCACCAGGACCCATGGTAGGGCCGGCCCTGCACACCACATCTTCACCCAGCTTGGCATATCTGTTTGGGTGCTCAAACCCAGGGCCGGCCTTCCTTTTCTGTGAGCCCCTACCACTCCCTCTGACTACAGTAACACATCTTTCTACCTGATAATCCTGACTTACCCCTCCACATCAACCCTACTAACCCCCTGTTCACCCCTTTCAAGGTTGTCAGTTCTCCTCAATTTGATCCTTCTGATCTCTAATGTGAGCTTCCAGAAGGGCAACCTGCTCACATCTGTCCCAGCGGTATCCATCCTGGTCCATTGTTGTATACATGTGGCACACTGTGCACTGCACAAAACCTTTTATCTTGTTAGCACTCATTATTCCAGTTACAATATTAATATTACTAACAGGAAATTTCTGATGTTACTTACAGGTTAGAAAACTCCTGTTTTAATATCCTGTTTTCAACTTCGGTTTTTTACTCACCACTTAGTCAAATTTCCCACTTCGTAAAGTTTCAGCAAGAAAAAGGTGGGCAAGCTCAAGTGTATGAGAAGCCTACCCTTATAAAAAAACGTATTCAGTTTACAATAGAAGTGAAAGGCAAAACATTTGTGTACACATATAAGAAACATTATAAATATCTTTTATCCCCATTTTTATAAGTGATCACATAACCTTTTTATTTAAGTACATGGTACAGCAGGCAAATATCAGGACTTGACAAAGAGCATGCACGTGGAAAAAAAAGTAGTCACGGCAACAGATTTGCTTGCATTCGACGTTGGTTCCTGCATCTGTCCTTGTTCCACCGAGTGATGTCACTTCCAGGCACCATGCATCCCTCGGCAGTCCCACAACATGGCTGGTTCGCGCACCAGTGGCGACCAACCAGGATCTTCCCTTCCTTCCACAGGGAACCTGGTGCTTTGGACACCTTCACATCTCTGAGAGGCACAAGCGTTGGATTACCTCTCAATGGCCGTTGGCATTCACCATCCCACAATGCCCTCATCGCCACCCTCACAAAAGTGGTAATGTGTTAGCAATCCCTGGTTTTAGTCATTTAATGAACTAACCTTCATTTATGGTTTGCTGCCTGTGGATTCTCCTTTGACACCTAAATGGCACTCCTGTGCACTGTCCAATTTTAGTGCTAAATTTCAGGAATATGAGATGTTGGGTTACCATATTCTTTAAGATTTGCCTCTCTATGTGACCTGTATATTAAATCCTTCACTTCCCTTATGCCACACATTATCCTCATTATTCTGCCCATTATACAATACTTCCATCCTCTTATTGTATGTGACCTGTACATTAACCCCATTCACCCCTCCTCCCTCTGTGCATGACCTGTAGATTACGAACATATTTCTTCATTTGTGGCAAAAAAATTAGATCACTTTGGGGTGTCTACTTTCTAAAAATGGTCACTTTGGTGATGTGTGTACTCTCCTGGCATTTCTAATTGATTTGTCCTTTTCTAATTTTTGTCTTTTTCCTTTATTTAGTAAAAAAATAATAATAATTAAAAAAAAAACAGTTAATAAATACCACCAAAAGAAAGTTTGATCTGTATAAAAAAAAATAATAATAATAATTTGGGTACGGTGTTGCATGGCAAAGTGATTGTCAGTCAAACTATCACAGCAGTGGAAACTGGAAAAACTACATGATAAGTGAAAAAATGGGCTTAGCGAAAGTTTTTTTTTTCTTTTAAAATGATAGTAAGTGAGGTGGAATTGAAAGGGTTCTGATTTTGTTGTTGTGTCCTTATTAACTTGCATTGCAGTAGTGCCTATAAGTATATAAAACATCAGAAAAACAGAAAGCAAAGATAAATAATTACAAAGAAGGATACGTATACCAGACCTGGAAGGAAATAACTACAGAAACAATTCAATCTAATAATAGGTGTTTTTTTTATTTACAGTAAGATACATTTTAGGAGTTCATTTGGAGACACAGAAGGAATTTGACAAACAAAAAACCATTGGTCGGCCAGGCATAACCCCTTCAACTCCTATCATGCTTCCTTTTTTATTTAATAGATTCTTTATTATATTTTTTCCCTAAAACAAGTCAGACAAGGCAAATGACAGATACCAAAACAATGATAGCAACAATCAGATAGAAGCCAACGGTATTTTGGAGAATGATGTAACAGAGTATCACCTAATGCAAACATAAATAGACCAAAGCATTAAATTAGGAGATAACAGAAAAAGAATTAACACACAGACAAGAAGGTGTGCCTCATGCTTTAGAGGGTATAAAGCAGATAAATCTGTGTTGAAGACTCAAGACCATAAAAGAGGGTACATAGCACCACACCTCCAATGACATATAGGACCAAACTTCACCCCCAGGGTAAGGGAATGAGAGAAAAAAAGGGAGGGGAGAGAGAAGGTAGTGTGAAAAATTGAGAGGAGGTAAGTGGGGTAGCTGGTTGGGAGAGAAGGAGAAAAGTAAGATGATGGTGCAGAAGAAGGGATGGTAGAAAGAGTAGGGCAAGGTGGAAAGAAAGAAGGGACACAGTACAAAAGACCCCAACACTGAGGCACTTCACAACTTCACACCTTTACAGAAGCAGTGACTCCATTATGCTTAATTTTTATTTTAAAAAAACTGTACTAGACGTAGATCACACAAACAGAGGGGTGGGGCATGTGTGCCTTAATGAACTTATAAATATAAAAATCCTATTGTTTCTTTTTTTTCATCAAGGGAATCAGGAACAAAATATTTAGAGATGATTGGCACATCCAAAAGCAGTCCAACTGAGATCTGAGCAAAAGTAATAAAAATGCTAACAGGCTCACAGAATAAAAACAGTAAAATTGGGCAGGTACAGCCTAGAGTGATGCTTGAAGAGCTTGACGTCTAACGTTGGCATCAGGTGAGGCTTCAACATTCACCTGGTAAAACTTGTGTGAACTGAAGACCAGGTAGCAGATTTACAAATCTGGGAAATAGTTGCCTGCGGTTGAAAAATCCAAAAGGCACTCATTATTCTAGCACAGTCGATGTGCCCTGATAGGAAAGGTAGAACAAGACCATAAGCTTGAACAATGATCCATCTGAGCCATCGGGAAATGATGGAGCGAGAAACTTGCTCCCCTTCATTGGGACTATCAGGAATGAAAAAAGAGAGTCAGTCTTTTTAATGGAAGCAATTGTTGAGAGGTAAAGTAACATACCTTGAACTACATGCAGACAGTTAAAGGAAATATCCTTCTCATGTACTGGAGCTGAACAGAGAGACAAAAGTACAATGTCTTGGTTGAGGTGAAAGACCAAAACCAGTTGAGGAAAGAAAGGACGCTCTAGACCCCAGTACCCCATTGTTCTTGTGAAGGACAAAGTAGGGTTCTTTATAGGAAAAACGCTAATTCAGACAAACACCTTGCAGAGGTGATGGCAACAGGAAACAAAACCTTGAGAATTAGGGTAAATATCCTTAATGGGTTTCAACAACAGTGTTTGAATCACTGACATACTGTAACTAAATAAAAACCTCCAGTTGTAGAGGGCTGTACAGAAGAAGCCACATGGTACTTGGTAGACACCCTGTACAACAGTCTTGACTAATGAATGGGATGGTAGTAGTCTTTGGAATAAGATTGCAAGGGTAAAGATTTTCCCCTTGATGGTACTCAAGGACCAATGGTTAAGATTCCTCTCATGAACTATTTCCTGGGTTAAAAATTTGTAGACCTTGCAGGAGGTATAAATTCTGGCTTTTACCATCAAGGAAATTAGCAAATTAAAGAGACCCCATTCCATCAAAGCCAGTGACTGTGAAGCAGGGTGGTAAACTGGTCCCTGAGATCTAGTTAATCTGGAAAAGCCCACTGAGTGTCTGCCAGAAGTTTAATCAGGTGGAGTACCACATCTGGCTGTGCCAACGTTGAGCTACAAGGACCACCAGAATACCCTCCATCTCGATCCTGTGGAGTGGAAGAGGAAAGTGTTGATCAGGTTGTATTTGGTTACTCCCTGATGGTTGATGTAAGGCCAGTGCTGTGGCATTGTCCAACTGGATCCTGACTGAAGGATCTTCTAATGGAAGTGTCAAGCATTGTAGGGACAGCCAAATCCCTTGTAGCTCCAGAATGTTGACCAGGAGACAAGGTTCCACGATGACCAAATGCCCCGCATCGATCAGGTTTCTAGGTTTCCTCTGTAACCATTTAGGTTGGCATCGGTTTTAATGACCTTCCAAGACACTGGGTTCCTGAGCTAAGCCACCAGGCCAGAGATAACTTGGTCTTCAGTGTCATGCAAGCTGATTTAATCTAAAAACTGAACCAATTTGTCTCACAATTACAGAATATTGCATTTTAGGGGTCTGGAGCAGAACACAGCAAATGGTACTACCATGAAGGTGCTTACTATTGGGTCTAAAACTCTCATGCAGTGTCCAAATCTGGGAGCAAAAGAGGTTTGGGAAGAAAAACTTTGGCTTGAGCTGTTTGAAATGAGACCCAGATACTCCAAAAATGGTGTTGTTTCATGTTCTGATGTTTCAGATTCCAACCATTTTAACATCACATTGTTGGCTAGAATTATGTGCTTTCACAAGTTAGCCTGTAGTTTTGTTTGTATACTCTTACCTCCTTGCTGCAGTGCTTCTATCTTGCCTCCTTTCCCATGTGGTGTTTGGCTTCTCTGTTCACCTATGGGCGTTGCCTGCTCCACTGTGGGTTATATCCCTTTCCTGTCTATTACTTCCTGGGTCACCTCCCTGTGTGCTTCCCTGTATATACACACATGCTCAGTGCACTGCTCCTTGATTGAGCAACTTCACTGTTCTCTGAGCTCCCATCTGTGTATCCCTTGGTTATTGTATCTGATTTCCTGTGTACCGACCCGGCTTTGTTTCTCCGTCTATGTTCGTTTGCTGCCTGTCCTGACCTCGGCTTGTCTCTTGTATATCCTTAAAGACTCCTGTTTACTCTGCACACGCCAGCGGTCTCCACATCTTCAGCTGGGCCTACCTGGGGGTCGCGACCTGGTCCCAGTCTGCTGCAAGTCCATGCCCTCCATCAGGGGCCCTGGTGAAGAAGAAGGCTGGGGCTTAGACTCCGCACCCTGGGGAATCCTGAGCTAGGGATCTATAAGGGCTCACTGCCACATACCCGCTGACATGTGCCAATTGTTCCCTCAACAGGAGCTCTAAATGAGAATGCGCTGCGAGTGTAGCAAGGCTAGTACAGGGGCAAATACCTCGGTGAGAGAGGACGTGAGACCAAATGAGATACAAACAGTTTGCCTACAGCAAAACAAAGTTAGACATTAATGGCTGTGTGTCACATGAAAAAGATATAATAAAATATTTACAAAAAATGTGAGAGGTATACTCACTTTTATGAGATATTGTGTGTTCCCAAATGTTTGTCTATGGAGTCAGTAAAATCACTGGATCCACAGTGGGGACAACTGTCAGGGATCCACTACTATGCGCAGGTGCACTGGCACCGCAAACCAGCAAACGCCTATGCCAGGGATCCTCAAACTACGGCCCTCCAGCTGTTGCGGAACTACACATTCCATGATGTAAAACTCTGACATTCACAGACATGACTAGGCATGATGGGAATTGTAGTTCCTGAACAGCTGGAGGGCCATAGTTTGAAGACTCCTGGCCTATGCGCATGCGCGTACGAAGAAGCGCCTTGAATAGCTAGAGG
Source organism: Pelophylax lessonae (assembly GCF_965119305.1). Lineage (NCBI taxonomy): Eukaryota > Metazoa > Chordata > Amphibia > Anura > Ranidae > Pelophylax > Pelophylax lessonae. The sequence goes on along the minus strand of NC_138779.1, from coordinate 47,273,544 downwards.
CTACCTTAGCGTCCGCGTGAACGCGCATGCGCGCGCAATCATCATTGGGGCCAAAAGGCCTATTTTAACACAGCAGTCACTCCAGGTAATTGCTGTGTTATCTGCAGCTCTTCCTGTGATCCTGTGTTCTGTACCTGTTGTTTCTGATTATCTGACCTGGCTTCCTCTTGACCCTGCTACTCGCTGCCTGCCCTGACCTTCGCCTTGTCTGACTACTCTTTGGATTATCCTTGTCTGCTTATATTTTCTGGACCAGAATGGTCCGGATGTAGTCACGGCAACCTGAAGTTTGCATCCCACGCCGGTCCGCCTCTGTCTTGTCCTCGGCTCCGTGTTTCCTGTGACGCTGCATAGTAGGAGGATCCCGGAAGTGATGCGAGGTCTGGCGCCTGAGTGTGAGTGTTACGGTCCATACAGACGCTGGGCTGACTTCCTCCCTGATCTATGTGACCCGTCTGATTCCACCTTTGGTCCCTTCACCTGGATTTGAAACAGTTATTTTCCATGTGATGGAGCGGGACCCCCACAGTGTCCTCATGTGATTCCGAAGACTTCCAGACCGGTTTGTGGTTTTAATAAACTTCCATATTGTCATTATGCACTGGCTGTCCTGCATCCAGAGGTTCATTTACACAACATTGCTGTGCGCCAACCTCCCCCCCCTTTAGAGTCTTCTTGTGCTATCCTGTGTTGGGGATCCGGCAGCACTGCATGTGTTATTTATCTCCTAGCTACACTCTCCACCACCACACTGTGGTGGATGTTGGCTCCCTCAATCCTATAGGTGGTTTGTCCGGAGGACCAGCGCCAGGACATTTTTTGGTTGTTTCTGGCATTTTCCGGACCAGAATGAAATGATTGCAGCTCCTGTTTTTACTGCTGTCCATACCATGCCTAATGATAACCACTCCCCTTTTTTGTATGGGCAACAAATGGATATATAGTGAGGGAAAAACCTGAAAGAAATTTGAAAGGGAAATGCTATCCTTTTAGTAACCCCCATATACACACACACACAAAGAGTCTACTAGACCCCTGCTTACTCAGGCAGGCTATCATGATGCATCTCCCAGGGGTTGGGTTCATGATTTCCTGGGCTCAGAGGACTCCAGGGTCATTCAACCCAGAAGACTAGCAACATCTAGTTGTGAAAAGCAGATACGTTGGAAGATAGCTCAAAACTGATGGTGCATACAGACACAGTTTGAACCTAGTTGGGGTGTCTGGGGTGGGGGGCGGGGCCTCTGCTCGCCTGTCCGCCAATGGATTGGTTGGTTTTCTGGACACAGAGCATACCTCCTTTGATGCAGTAAAGTTACAGGACCCTATGTGTTATAATAACGTTACACTGTTTGATACAGATGAGACAATGTTTTGTATGCTTGAACATTGTGGTGGTTTTCTGTATGTTACCCCTTTCTTTTCCACTGTTTTGTAAAACGTAATAAAAAACTATTGAATACTAAAAACTGATGGTGCATATTGCAGCAAAAATGTTTTTTAAGTTTGTTTTGCTAATCTTCTCACTTATTTATTTTACCTAGACCACCGCTTTAAATCTTTCACCCTCAAAAATGGCTGAAATCAGGCTTCAAAAAAGTAGCTGTCTACAATATCAACAAATCAGTTTACACTCCTGTCCTGGAGTTTATGTGTACAGCCATAGTCACAGCAGCTGTATCTAACTTCAATTAAGCCGCTAGACACAAATTTCAAGCAATTGTTCCTCACCAGACACATCTAATCTCCAATTTGTAATTATTCCATCATCCTTTATCCAGCATTAGAAACATTTTTTCTCATAACTATTTAGAGCATTGGCTGCCTGGGGGCTTTAATGGCTGTTGTACATGAGGATGACCTGGCAGCCATCTAACTTAGGCCGTCAGACCGACTGAAGTAAGCGAGGCTATAAAACGGCCTTTCTTTGAGGTAGGCCGCATGCTGTAGTCCAAGAATAATTGAACAAATAGTTTATCTGGGTAACCAACAGCTGTAGTATACAGGAGATTTTCGGAGGATTAAGGGCAAGCTGTTAAAGAAGCATCCCATGGGATCCTTGCATGAAAGCCCCACATGCTGGTTATACTATCATTAAAGTCACATCCAAATCTCAGGACTTTGAAGATGAATAAAGCTATCAAGTGCACGTTCATACATATTTTCCTTGCTAGATGGCTGGACGTGATTAACATATTTCCAAACTTGAGAGTGACAAAAGTTACATAACACTGCAGGTTTATGATATGTTTTCTGATAGTAAAGACACTGACGCACATCATAAGACCAAGAGCAATGTACATGTGTTAAAGCAACTGTCTTGCTTATCATACTTGCTTAAAAAAAGAAGCACCTGCAAAGAAGCAAGGAAATAGAGAGAAATCCAAGGATGACATTTCTTCAAAAACTGACAATCCCGGGTGTAATGATCTCCTTTGTCCATGGATATTAGATCACAATGGGGTTTGAACCGTAGTTCATAGATTTTGTGGGCACGACTTCAACAGGTAAGTAAAATATAAAGTCTTTATTAATACATAATAAAATTCACATTTAAAAAACAGGTATAATTAAAATTAGTAGTAGCATTTTGCACCATTTGTCAAAGGAGATGGTGGTCCGAAAATGAATGGAAATATAGACAAATTTAGCCTTAGGAACTGATACAACATTCAAACGGTGGTGGGTTTCACCATCCCTTCATTTATTGTAAAGCTTTTATTATGTATTAATAAAGACTTTATATTTTACTTACCTGTTGGAGTCATGCCAACAAAGTCCATGAACTATTGTTCAAACTCCCTTGTGATTTACTGATTCTGGGACGTAGCACTGGTGTATCGGTAGGGTTAATGGGCATCCATTGTGCCTCTCAATGGTCCCATATTCGATTCACTCTTAAATGCTTTGTCCACTGAACTAAGTGGTTCTTCCTGTTAACCACTTGCCTACTGGGCACTTATACCCCCTTCCTGCCCAGGCCAATTTTCAGCTTTCAGCGCTCTCACGCTTTGAATGACAATTGCGCTGTCATGCTACACTGTACCTATATGAAATCTTTATCATTTTTTTCACACAAATAGAGCTTTCTTTTGGTGGTATTTAATTACCTCTGGGTTTTTTATTTCTTACAAAAAAAAAGAAAAAAGACAGAAAATGTTGAAAAAAAAAAAAGTTTTTCTTATTTTCTGTGAGTACATTTTGAAAATAAATAAATGTTTCTCCTTCACTGATGGGCGGCACTGATGGGCACTGATAGGCTGCACTGATGGGCACTGATGAGGTGGCACTTATGGGCACTGATGAGGTGGCACTGATGAGGAGGTACTAATATGTCGCACTGATGAGCACTGATAGGCGGCACTGATGAGCACTGATAGGTGGCACTGCTGGGCACTGAGAGGTGGCACTGCTGGGCACTGACAGGTGGCACTGCTGGGCACTGAGAGGCGGCACTGATGGGCACTGATGGGTGACACTGACGGGTGGCACTGATGGATACTGACGGGTGGCACTGATCAGCACTGATGGGCAGCACCATCAGTGCCCACAGTCAGTGCCCATAGTGCTGCTAGTCAGTGCCCATCAGTGCCTAGATGAGCAGGCACTGATGGGCACTGACTGTGGGCACAGATGGCGGGCACTGTGGGCAGTTGTGGCATTTTATTCCCCTCTTCTCTAATCAGGGCACTGGTGATCAGTGCCCTGATTACCTTCCTTTGTGTCCCCTTACCAGTGATCGGGCTCTCCTCTTCCTCACACTGCAGTCTCCGTGTGAGGAAGAGAGCTGGCGATGAGAGATGATCTCATATGTTTACATATGAGATCATCTCTCATTGCACGGTCCGATCACATGGTAAATGGCCGCTGTGATTGCCCATTCACCACGATCTGTGATTGGCTGTGTCCAAGGGACACGGCCGACACAGATTTTCCCCGATGCGCGCTCGCGGGAGCACGCGGGGAGCCTGTTACTGGGAGGCCGTATAAAGATGGCCTCCCGGAAATTAGAGCCCGAAGTACGGCTACAGCGCGGGCCGGAAGTAGTTAATCACCAGCTAATTCCAAGACGTGCTCAGTCCTCACAGAGGAGGACACTGATTGACACTTTTGGAAGTGTCGGTTTAAGTAGAAACTTAATCCAGGGATCTCTCTGCATCTCTCTGAGTGGTAGTAAATGGCATGCACAGCAGAACATTTTCTCTATTCTTTTTTTTTTTAAGAAATGTTTTAGCAAATAAAGTCACCTTAAAGAGGAGCTCCACCCAAAAGGAGAAGCTCCACTTGTTTGCCTCCTCCCCCCTCTACTTCCACATTTGGCACCTTTTCCAGGGGGGAGGGAGGGGGGGATGGGTACCTGGCTTTGATAGGTACCCCCTCCGACTTCTGTCTGACTTTGCAAATTCAATTGGAAGTTTATCCTTCCCCCGCCGCCAGGCCATTCACAAAGCTCAGCACGCTTCGTGCATGCGCAGTAAGGCTTCACTGCCGGTTTCCCTTAGCCAAGGTGGCGGCGACGGCACCCGAGAGCAGATTAAAAATTGGCTCAGGTGAAGACACTGCTGGATTTGCGGACAGGTAAGTGTCCTGAAATATAAAGTCAGCAGCTACATTATTTGTATATATTTGTGTATATTAATAATTTTCTCTGAAGCAGCCTGGAGCTCTGCTTTAAATCAACTAACATCAATCAGAAATCAGCATTTGCTTTGACATCTCTAAACCAATGAAGGGTGATTTTGTTTTTTACAAACAGCCTACCTGCTGAACAGCTCATATTTTTTATTCTGGACGTCAACCTTTGTTCCAATATCAAAATCACTGCATCTAACACAATCTTCATCTTCTGAATGGCCCTGAATCTGAGCTTGTGAAAATGTATACAGTGTTTTGCCTGGTTCCCACACTTGCATCTCTCAGATTCTACTGGAACCTCATTCAGAGGCAATGGAGCAAGAGAGGGAGGTTGCACAACACAGAATCCTGTGACAAAAGGATGTAGTCCACTCAAGAAAAACTGCTAAAAACCTGCTGTAACTGGGTCTGGTAGCATAAAAATTGGTAGGTAAACTGAATACATTGGAATGCAAATGCTATCCATGTTCGCATTGAAGGCATACTCCAGATAAAGACTGAAAAGGTATGAAGCCCCCTGTCTGTTTGTTTGGACTGTCTCTGTGTCCAGGACAGGTAATTAAGAAGAAATTCATCTAAAATAAATACAAAGAACATACAAATTTTGTAAAACTTCCAAAGTGACACGCACACTGGGTGTTTAGCACTGATGCATGAGGCTCAGGCATTTAGGTGCGGACAGAATGTAAAGTTATGGCAGCACAGTGGCTAAATGGTTAGCACTTCCACCTAGCAGCACTGGGGTCATCAGTTTGAATCCCAACCATAACACTATCTGCCTGAAGTTTGCATGTTCTCTCTGTGCCTGCATGGGTTTCCTCCCACACCCCAAAGACATGCTGGTAAGTTAATAAGCTCCTTGAGGACAGGGACTGATGTGAATGTACAATGTATACATATAGATACAGTTGAGTTCAAAATAATAGCAGTCCAAAATCGCTAACCAGATCAACCACTGTTTTTGGTATAAATTATATTTCTAAATGACAAATAATTTACTGGTAGGTTTAGTAGAGTAATAGAAAACCAATGGACCCAACAGTGCATGCTGCCGATTCTGTGTAATTGAATCAATAATTCAAAGGGCATGTTCAAAATAATAGCAGTGTAGAGTTCACTTGGTGAGGTCATTCAGTCTGTGAAAAAAAGGGGTCAAACAGATGGCATTTATTTAACGAGAAAGGCAGCAAATGTTGTACATGCTGGGTCAAGTGCATTTCTCTGAAAATCTGAGTAAAATGGATTGTTCCAGACATTGTTCAGTGTACTTTGATTAAAAAGTTCATTGGAGAGGGGGAAACATAAAAAGAAGTGCAGAAACTGATAGGCTGCTCACCTAACATGATCTCAAATGCTTTAAAACGGCAACCAAAACCAGAAAGATGTAGAAGAAAACAGAAAACTACCATGCTAATGGTTCGAAAAATAGCCAAAATGGCAAAGACTTAGCCAATGATAAGCTCCAGGGCGATCAAAGAAGGTCTAAAGTTACCTGTGTGTACTGTAGCAATTAGAAGACGCCTATGTGAAGCCAAGCTATGGGCAAGAAGTTCCCGCAAAGTCCCATTGTTGAAAAAACAATATATGCCGAAGAGGTTAAAATTTGCCAAAGAACACGTTGACTGGCTTAAAGAGAAATGGTGCAACATTTTTTTGGACTGATAAAAGCAAGATTGTTCTTTTTGAGACTAGGGGCTGCAGACACTTTGTTAGACAAAGCCCAAACATTGATTTCAAGCCACAAAACACTGTGAAGACAGTGAAGCACGGTGGCGCAAGCATCATGATATGGGGATGTATGGGGATATTTCTCATACTATGGTGGTGGGTCTATCTACCGCATACCAGGGATCAGGGATCCGTTTGAAGTCATCAGAATACTTTAACCACTTTTCCACCACCCGCCGCCTTTTTACTGCAGCTGGGCGGTTGGGCTGCGTCCAGTCACGTAGTACTATGTGACTGGAGTGAATGTGGTTTCGGCGGCACGAACGGAGGAACGCCGGCAATTGCCGCTGCTCTACTGCGATCATCCGGGAAGCAGAGAGAAGACCTGCCTGCTTATGTAAACAAAGCAGGCGGATCTTCTATCAGACAGACAGGGAGAGATCAGCAGTTTCAGCTAAGCTAAACTGCGATCTGTCTGTGCCTGTCACAGAACCCCCTCCCCCCAAACACAGTCAGTAAGCATACATTTAACCCCTTTGATCACCCCCCAGTATTAACCCCTTCCCTGCCAGTGTCATTTATACAGTAATAGTGCATATTATATAGCACTGATTACTGTATTAGTGTCACTGGTTCCCAAAAAAGTGTCAAAAATGTCAGTTAGGGGTCCGATCTGTCCGCCGCAATGTCATAGTCCCGCTAAAAATCACAGATCGCCGCCATTACTAATAAAAAAATAAATAAATAAAGAGTCCAAAAATCTATCCCGTAGTTTTGTAAACACTATAACTTTTGCGCAAATTAATTAAAATACACTTTTTGGGATTTTTTTTACCAAAAATATGTAGCAGAATACAAATTGGCCTAAAATGATAAAAAAAATTACATTTTTAATTTTTTTTTATTGGGAATGTTTTATTATAGAAGATTGTAAAAAATATGGCATTTTTTCAAAATTGTCGCTCTTTTTTTGTTTATAGCGCAAAATCTAAAAACCACCGAGGTGATCAAATACCACCAAAAGAAATGGGTGTTTCAACAAGACAATGACCCCAAACACACTCCAGACCAACAAGATTCATGTTATGGAGTGGCCAGCCCAATCCCTTGACCTCAATTCAATAGAAACTTATAGGAAGACATAAAAAATGCTGTTTCTGAGGTAAAACCAAGAAATGCAGAGGAACTGTGGAAAGTAGTGCAATTGTTCTGGGTTGTTCACAGGTGCAAGAAGTTGGTTGACTCCATGCAACCGGGGTTATATACATAAATATTAGTTTGGTGATTCACTGAAAAGCTAAATCCTTAAGCATTTTTCAGTTAATACTGTAAATATTTTAGTTTGTAAAGAAAAATACTGGCTGCTATCATTTGGAAAAACCTAATATTCCCTTTTCCTCAGTTTCTGTAAAGTAATAACAGATTTGAAACATTTTTATTCATGTTTTGATTTGGAATAGACTGTGCAGTGTTCCCAATGCATTTGCATGTATGGAAACAAAAGCTATTATAAGGATTTTTTAAAACACACTGCTATTATTTTCTAACACAACTGCATATATGTATAGCTCTGCATAAATTGACGCACTATTGTCAGGGTGCCAGGAAACCAGACCACACGATGATGCAAGTAAAATAAAGCGATTTATTTATGCAACGATAATAATTGCAAGAGAGAACAGCAAATTCAAGAACAGCCGGGGTCAAGTTCGGAAGCGGGTAATCATCCAAGCCGGGATCAAGTCCAGGAACAGGTAGTCATCCAACCCGAGATAAGAGTCCAGAAGCGGGTAGTCTGCCAAAGCCAGGTCGTCGCCTGATGCGGGGTTGTCTGCCGATGCAGAATCCAGAGCCAGGAAGGTCATCAGCCAAGCCAAGTCATGCACAGAAAAACCACAGAGACCAGAGGACTGCTAGCAGTGATGCACCTTGGAGCAGAAACGCAAGGGCAAGGTCTGAAAGCCATCAGGTGATATATATAGTCAGGTGTGTAACATCATCACTGAGAGATGCCCAGGCAGCAGACAAGTGATGATGCAAACAGAGTTTATAAGAGACAGCAGTATGCACATGTCCAAGATGCCTGCCAACAGGAAGGCAATGTAAGACCTTGACAACTATATAAATACTGTACCTGTAATAAAATGAAATAAATACAGTTACATCATCTAGCCCCCACTGCCGACAGCCTGTCAAACTCTTTGGTAGGCGACAGCTGCTACAGCTAAATGGTACACCTGGTGGTACTTACGTTTAGTGCAGTATGAGCCCAGAGATGAATACCCAGAAAGCAGACTGCTTGCCTGACTCCCAAGTCTGGCCGGCTCTGGCACTGTCCTCCTCTCATAGAAGCCCCAGCCTGTGGTCAGAGCCTCGGCCTCATCAGGTACAATGCATTGCTGTTAAAGTTTTTCTAAAGGCTGAAGGCTTTTTTTACCTTCATGCATTCTATGTGCATGAGAGCAGCTGCTCTCCCGACTTTCTGCTTCCTCGTTGGCACAGATGAAACAGCTGTTGGAGCCATTGGCTCCTGATGCTGTCAACCACAGCCAGCAAGGAGGGGGCAGCAGATCTTGGGGGCAGTCAGCAGGGCGGAGGAGCCAGGAGCACCTCCAGGGTTCCAGACAAGAGGAGGATCAAGGCTGCTCTGTGCAAAACCATTGCACAGAGCAAGTAAGTATAACATGTTGTTTTTTTTTTGTTTTAATTTTTAATTCAACCTTTCATGTAAGCCCCTTGACATAAGCATATATCTCTTTCAGTATGGGAGGACCCTACTGCATGGGTATGTGGTATACCAGGGGTGTCATATTAAATTTCATAGAGGGCCACATCAGCATTATGAGTGCACTCAAAGGGCCAGTTGTATCTGTAAGACTAGATGTCCAGAACACCCCTCCCCCCCTTACATCAAATATCAAGAGTCCTCCCACCATCATAAGTCGAGCCCCCCACCCTCCCTTATTTCGCAGTGCGCCCCCCTTACCTTGTGCTGCTGCTGGGAAGAAGCTGGTGGCAGAGCTGGGAAGCAGAAAGTGCAGAGTCTGAAGGAGGACCAGAAAAGGGCTGGGGTCTGCTGCTAAATGCTGAGACCAGGGGAGGCAGAGATAAGGGGGTGCTGTGGCTGCAAAGAGAGCCGCAGGATCTGTAGGATCTCGAATGCGATTGCTGAGACGGGAAGGGGGGCAGAGGCAAGACTCTCAATGACTGCAAGTAGATGCACAGGATCTTCTCTTCTGTGGATTGCAGAGACAAGGTGAGGCAGAGATGAGGGGGGAGCTGCAGCTGTGGGAGAGGTGCAAGGGCCACATGAAATGGCCTGATGGGCTATATTCGGGTTCCAGGCCTTGTGTTTTACACGTGTGTTATACTGTGCCTGGAGTTAGCCTTTAAAGCTGACTCCTAGCGCTGAAATTGCTTACACTGATTTCAATGCACACTGTGATCTTCTCACAATGTGCATTAAAAGTTTCATTAAGTCAGACAGAACCAACCTAATTTCCTGAATGTAGTACATCCAGCATTATATAGCTCCTTCCTCTACATTTTTCTTCCCTTGCCCATTTGATTAATTGGATTTCAGATTTTTTTTTCTTTTGGATTTTTTTTTTTCAATCATAAAGGCTCAGTGTCACATGTGGGCATTAACAACAGATTTCTGTTCTCACAAAGATATACAGCACCTTTCCAGCCCCTCCTACCAAATATGATTTGCCTGCATTGCATTGATAAGCTCAGAGACCCAACAGTGATATCACAGGGTCCAAAATAAGGTGTGTAAAGGAAATGGAAATTGGGAGGAAGCGGGGGGGGGGGGGGGGGACACAAAATATATGAAGATAAAAACAAATCTTTAATGTGAGAACAGGAAATGAGGAGAAATCTGTCCAATGAGGATGAAGTCTGTAATAACACTTAACAAAGGTTCCATCCTCTCCCCACTCTATTGTAAAACAAAATACTACTGGTTGATCAGAGTTGTTTATTATACATCCCTGCACAATTTTTTGCCTAAGAAGTACTTTGCAAATAAATCCTTTATCAGAGTATGTTCTGATGGTAGGACTTCTAAAACTTGAGTTCATTACACACTCATGAGAAACTGAATCCTTCATGTTGAAAACATCCATGATAAATCTAGAATTTATACACATCAGACTGCAACTATTAAGCTTCTCTCTGTGGGATTCGAATGAGGAATTTGACGTGCTATTTTAAAAGAAAAATTGTAAAATGTGACAAAAGAACAGCAGAAAAAATCCTTTATGTTATCGGGTCGTGTTTGCTTTTTCGGCACAAGAGCAAGGCATGGAAACAAATGTCAGGGCCAGGAAATGGAGAGCTTTTAAATCTGTGTCACAGCAAAAGAATTTTTACTTTTGAGTGAAAGCTGAATAGTGAAACTGGCTACTGACACCTTAAATAAACCAGCAAGACAAGTTAAAGAAATCTTTTCAGCAGCAGCGACTCAGAAAAAAAAAATCCCACAAACATGATAGGTACATCAATCAAGATAAATTTCATTTCCACATAAACCATATATTTATTTGTATTTATTATCACAGCAATTCAAGAAGTATTTAAGAAATGGAATGTGTAGTAATCTATAACTACCAGTAACTACCAGTAGTGTTGAGAGGTGAAGCAGATCCCTGCCTCTCACTGACAGGAGTGACCACTCAGGCCAGCAGAGCAGCTGGAGAGCTAGCCTCATGCTCTCCTCTAGCCGGGGGTGATCTCTGAGTACTAGAGGGGAGATTCTGTGTACAGGGGGAGCTCTGTGTACTAGGGAGAGACTCTGGGTACTGGGGGGAGCTCTGTGTTCTGGAGAGGGAGTTCTATGTATTGAGGGGGGGTGGAGCTCTGTGTACTGGCGGAGAGTTAGGGGGGGGGAACTACTGTATGTGTACTGAGGGGAGAAGGAGGAAGGAGAGCTCTGTGTACTGGAGTGAGATGGAGCTCTGTACTTGAGGTATGGGGGACTGTGTACTGGGGAGAGGGGTAGGAGGGGAAAATCTGTGTACTGCGGGGAGAGAGAGGAGGGGGATACTTTGTACTGGAGGGAGAGGGAGCTCTGTACTTGAGGAGTGGAGCACTGTGTGCTGAGAGGAGGGCAGTGCCCTGTGTACTGGAGAGAGGGGTAGGAATGGGGAACTCTGTGTACTGCCAGGAGAGGGAGGAGGGGGGCTTTTTGTACTGGAGGGAGAGGGATCTCTGTATTTGAGGGGTGGAGCACTGTACTAGAAGGAGGGCAGTGCTGTGTGCACTGGGGAGAGGGGTCGGAGGGGGATCTCTGTGTACTGCAGAGAGAGGCAGGAGGAGTGCACTTTGTACTGGAGGAAGGGTGCTCTGTACTAAAGGGGAAATGAGCTTTGTAGTGAGAAGTGGGGATGTGCTGAGTGAAGAGCTCTGTACTGTGGGTGGGGGGAGGAGCTTTGTATTGGTGTTTCTTCCAGTGACACCGCTGATGCAGACTTATTTTCTCCTTTCATTGACACTGCCAACTCTGGGTTTTTTTCCTGCCAGTGACACCACCAATGTAGGGACTTTTTTTCCTCCCAGTGACACCACCAATGTAGAGACTTATTTTCCTTTTAGTGACACCACCATTATAGAGACTTTTTTCTTCCATTGTCACCACCAACGTAGAGACTTTTTTTCCTTCCAGTGACACCACCAACTTAGCATTGTAACTAGGTGCAATGAAAAAATGATCTGCATGCAATATTTTTTTTCAGCACACACCATAGTAAAACGTTGGTGTGAACTGCCATTATAGCAAAGAAGGCATTTTGCCTTATCTGTGCATTGAGGCTGCACTGGAAATAGCAGTCAATGCAGCCCTACTGCAAGTATTGTAAACAGGCCCCTATTGTGTTTTACTGTACCCAACGTTCAGGAAACGTCAAGCACAGCCATGGCACGTGTGTGCTGCAGGCACTATGCAATGCATCCTTTGGATGATTTAGAAACTGTGCTGTTGGGCTGACCACAGGCGCTTTGGTAAAACACATGGGACTTTATGTTTCTGATTTTGAGCTTCACTTGGAATTATCAGGCCTTTTCTAATGTGCTGCAGCAACCAGAGTTTTAATGGAAAACATCACAAAATAGGTATGTATTGTAATGATTTTGTGCGACCAGACTGTGTTTAGCAACTGCAGCAAGGTAGATGACACTGGTATGTGGGCAACCTTAGGCTACATTCAACAGTTAAGTCCAGTTTTATCAGTAAGCCAACCATCTTTACATAAATAGATAATCATCAATTTATGGTGCTAAACCTACACTTAACCCCTTTCAGATATGTCATATTGTGATATGGAATTCAAAAAAGGTAACAGTGAGCGCTCATAAATAGGGTTGAGCGAACACCTAGATGTCCGTGTTCGACGGGTTCGGCCGAACTTTAAAAAAAAGTCCGGGTCCGTGTCCCGGACTTTTACCGAACTTTTCCCGGACACCGAACCCCATTGAAGTCAATGGGGACCCGAACTTTAAGGCACTAAAATGGCTCTAAAACACCAAAGGAAAGGGCTAGAGTGCTGCAAATGGCAGCAAAACGTAATTAAGAGCATGGCAAGTGCTCTGCAAACAAATGTGGATAGGGAAATAACTTAAAACAACAAAAAAAAAACAGAAAAATAAAACAATGTTCTTCTTCATCTCTGAAGGACGAGGCCCATATGGAGTAGGAGGGAGGTTGAGGTGGTGGTGGATGTGGCGGTGACATAGGCGTGCGCACAGGGTGTGCTGGGTGTGCCTGGGCACACCCTAATCACCTAGGGCACATAGCATTGCCAGTGAGGAGATGGGAAAGATCTCCCTGGGACCTGCTCTGCTCTATTTCTCCTTGCCTACAGGTACATGGCCCCGATACATTACTCTCCCTGCTGGCAAACACATGCATGTGTATTTCAACTTTGGGGTGCACACCTTAATGCAATAGGCTGCGCACACCTATGGGCGGTGTAGGTGGAAGCGGCGGTGGAGGAGGACCAGGGCCGGATTAACAGCATCATGGGCTTGGTGCTGAGGATTTTGAAGGGCCTTAAGGGCCGTGCCTTGCCATGCACCCAGAGGAGGAAGGGTGCAGCCATGCATGCCTAATTCAACATGGGATGCTGTCTCTGAAGCCCATAAACACATCCATGCATCGCCAACTGTCCCTCCTTGTCCGGCCTTCACGCTGTGTGGGGAGGTTCTGAGGGTGCTGCCTGGGGAAGCGAGCATAGAAGCCAGACTTCTGTGTTTACAAGTGACAGAAGAGCGGTAACAGTGAATATGGCCAACCCGGGGCCTATATAAAAGGTAGGGGCCTGGAGCTGCAGCTCCAATAGCCCCTACATTAATCTGGCCCTGAGGAGGAGGACGAGGTAGCCAACACTGCTTCTTTTCAAAAATTTTAAATGAGGGTACACCCCAAAAGAGTGAGAAAGAGCAAAAATGGAACAATGGGTGGGTAAGGTCGGTATCCATTGCTATTCTGCATAAGGTACGGAAAAGTCCCGTGGGATCCATGCCTGGTTCATTTTAATGAACGTGAGCTTGTCCACATTGTCTCTGGACAGGCGGCTGCGCTTGTCTGTTATAACGCCCCCAGCCGTGCTAAATACCCGTTCAGATAATACACTGGCTGCAGGGCACGCCAGCACCTCCAAGGCGTAAAGGGCAAGCTCAAGCCATGTGCCCAATTTGGAGACCCAGAAGTTGAAGGGGGCAGACCCGTCATTCACTACATGTAGGCGTGTGCACACATACTGCTCCACCATGTTGGTAAAATGCTGCCTCCTGCTAAGACGTTCCATCTGAGCTGCTGGTGCTGCTGTTTGTTGTGGCGTGCTGACAAAGCTTTTCCACATTTCGGCCATGCTAACCCTGCCTTCTGAGGTGCTGGCGGTGCCCTGGTTGCGTTGGCGACCTCCTCCTCCTCCTCCTCTGCCTTGTGCTTCCACTGTGGCCCCGCTGTCAGATGGGAATGCCAGCAGCATGGCGTCTACCAGCGTGCGCTTGTACTCGCGCATCTTGCGATCGCGCTCCAGTGAGTGAATTAAGGACGGTACGTTGTCCTTGTAACGGGGATCCAGCAGCGTGGCCACCCAGTAATCAGCACAAGTTAGAATGTGGGCAACTCGGCGGTCGTTGTGGAGACACTGCAGCATGTAATCGCTCATGTGTGCCAGGCTGCCCAGAGGCAACGAAAGGCTGTCCTCTGTGGGAGGTGTATCGTCCGTGTCCTCTGTATCCCCCCAGCCACGCACCAGTGATGGCCATGAGCTGGCCTGGGTGCCACCCTGCTGTGAACATGGTTCCATCTCCTCCTCCAGCTCCTCCTCCTCCTCATCCTCCTCATCCTCCAGAACTGTGCCCCTGCTGGACAATTGCGTCCCTGGCGTTTGCGTGTGCAGGAACCCACCCTCGGAGCCTCTTGCGAATGACTGCCCTGAAAGCCTTGGAAATGTTACCTCTTCATCCTCCTCCTCCTCCTCATCCTGTGCCACATCCTCTTCCATCATCGCCCGAATTGTTTTTTCAAGGAGGCATAGAAGTGGGATAGTTAAGCTGAGAACGGCGTCATTGCCACTGGCCATGTTGGTGGAGTACTCAAAACAGCGCAACAAGGCACACAGGTCTCGCATGGAGGCCCAGTTAAATTAAATAGCGGAATAGAAAATAATATGATCCAAAAAAAGTGTATGTATATCACACGTACACAACCACACTGGGCCCCAATTACTATTGTTTGTACCCCTAAAAGGCTAGATGAGGAGTAGGGGGAGTATGGAACAGGCAGCACCCTCAAACCTTCAGAAGTATGAGATGAACCCCAACAACTTGGAAAGGTGGATCTCTCTCACACGTACCGACACAGACTATCCCGCAATTCAATTGATCCTCAAAGGTTTTTATTGAATAGCGGAATAGGAAATATGATCAAAAAAAGTGTATGTATCTCGCACGTACACAACCACACTAGGCCCCAATTACTATTGTTTGTACCCCTAAAAGGCTAGATGAGGAGTAGGGGGGGTATGGAACAGGCAGCACCCTCAAACCTTCAGAAGTATGAGATGAACCCCAACAACTTGGAAAGGTGGATCTCTCTCACACGTACCGACACAGACTATCCCCCAATTTAACTGATCCCCAAAGGTTTTTGATTAAATAGCGGAATAGAAAATATGATCCAAAAAAAGTGTATGTATATCACACGTACACAACCACACTAGGCCCCAATTACTATTGTTTGTACCCCTAAAAGGCTAGGAGTAGGGGGGAGTATGGAACAGGCAGCACCCTCAAACCTTCAGAAGTATGAGATGAACCCCAACAACTTGGAAAGGTGGATCTCTCTCACACGTACCGACACAGACTATCCCCCAATTTAACTGATCCCCAAAGGTTTTTGATTAAATAGCGGAATAGAAAATATGATCCCAAAAAAGTGTATGTATATCACACGTACACAACCACACTGGGCCCCAATTACTATTGTTTGTACCCCTAAAAGGCTAGATGAGGAGTAGGGGGAGTATGGAACAGGCAGCACCCTCAAACCTTCAGAAGTATGAGATGAACCCCAACAACTTGGAAAGGTGGATCTCTCTCACACGTACCAACACAGACTATCCCCCAATTTAACTGATCCCCAAAGGTTTTTGATTAAATAGCGGAATAGAAAATATGATCCAAAAAAGTGTATGTATATCACACGTACACAACCACACTAGGCCCCAATTACTATTGTTTGTACCCCTAAAAGGCTAGATGAGGAGTAGGGGGAGTATGGAACAGGCAGCACCCTCAAACCTTCAGAAGTATGAGATGAACCCCAACAACTTGGAAAGGTGGATCTCTCTCACACGTACCGACACAGACTATCCCGCAATTCAATTGATCCTCAAAGGTTTTTATTGAATAGCGGAATAGGAAATATGATCAAAAAAAGTGTATGTATCTCGCACGTACACAACCACACTAGGCCCCAATTACTATTGTTTGTACCCCTAAAAGGCTAGATGAGGAGTAGGGGGGGTATGGAACAGGCAGCACCCTCAAACCTTCAGAAGTATGAGATGAACCCCAACAACTTGGAAAGGTGGATCTCTCTCACACGTACCGACACAGACTATCCCCCAATTTAACTGATCCCCAAAGGTTTTTGATTAAATAGCGGAATAGAAAATATGATCCCAAAAAAGTGTATGTATATCACACGTACACAACCACACTGGGCCCCAATTACTATTGTTTGTACCCCTAAAAGGCTAGATGAGGAGTAGGGGGAGTATGGAACAGGCAGCACCCTCAAACCTTCAGAAGTATGAGATGAACCCCAACAACTTGGAAAGGTGGATCTCTCTCACACGTACCAACACAGACTATCCCCCAATTTAACTGATCCCCAAAGGTTTTTGATTAAATAGCGGAATAGAAAATATGATCCAAAAAAAGTGTATGTATATCACACGTACACAACCACACTAGGCCCCAATTACTATTGTTTGTACCCCTAAAAGGCTAGATGAGGAGTAGGGGGAGTATGGAACAGGCAGCACCCTCAAACCTTCAGAAGTATGAGATGAACCCCAACAACTTGGAAAGGTGGATCTCTCTCACACGTACCGACACAGACTATCCCGCAATTCAATTGATCCTCAAAGGTTTTTATTGAATAGCGGAATAGGAAATATGATCAAAAAAAGTGTATGTATCTCGCACGTACACAACCACACTAGGCCCCAATTACTATTGTTTGTACCCCTAAAAGGCTAGATGAGGAGTAGGGGGGGTATGGAACAGGCAGCACCCTCAAACCTTCAGAAGTATGAGATGAACCCCAACAACTTGGAAAGGTGGATCTCTCTCACACGTACCGACACAGACTATCCCCCAATTTAACTGATCCCCAAAGGTTTTTGATTAAATAGCGGAATAGAAAATATGATCCAAAAAAAGTGTATGTATATCACACGTACACAACCACACTGGGCCCCAATTACTATTGTTTGTACCCCTAAAAGGCTAGATGAGGAGTAGGGGGAGTATGGAACAGGCAGCACCCTCAAACCTTCAGAAGTATGAGATGAACCCCAACAACTTGGAAAGGTGGATCTCTCTCACACGTACCGACACAGACTATCCCGCAATTCAATTGATCCTCAAAGGTTTTTATTGAATAGCGGAATAGGAAATATGATCAAAAAAAGTGTATGTATCTCGCACGTACACAACCACACTAGGCCCCAATTACTATTGTTTGTACCCCTAAAAGGCTAGATGAGGAGTAGGGGGGGTATGGAACAGGCAGCACCCTCAAACCTTCAGAAGTATGAGATGAACCCCAACAACTTGGAAAGGTGGATCTCTCTCACACGTACCGACACAGACTATCCCCCAATTTAACTGATCCCCAAAGGTTTTTGATTAAATAGCGGAATAGAAAATATGATCCCAAAAAAGTGTATGTATATCACACGTACACAACCACACTGGGCCCCAATTACTATTGTTTGTACCCCTAAAAGGCTAGATGAGGAGTAGGGGGAGTATGGAACAGGCAGCACCCTCAAACCTTCAGAAGTATGAGATGAACCCCAACAACTTGGAAAGGTGGATCTCTCTCACACGTACCAACACAGACTATCCCCCAATTTAACTGATCCCCAAAGGTTTTTGATTAAATAGCGGAATAGAAAATATGATCCAAAAAAAGTGTATGTATATCACACGTACACAACCACACTAGGCCCCAATTACTATTGTTTGTACCCCTAAAAGGCTAGATGAGGAGTAGGGGGAGTATGGAACAGGCAGCACCCTCAAACCTTCAGAAGTATGAGATGAACCCCAACAACTTGGAAAGGTGGATCTCTCTCACACGTACCGACACAGACTATCCCGCAATTCAATTGATCCTCAAAGGTTTTTATTGAATAGCGGAATAGGAAATATGATCAAAAAAAGTGTATGTATCTCGCACGTACACAACCACACTAGGCCCCAATTACTATTGTTTGTACCCCTAAAAGGCTAGATGAGGAGTAGGGGGGGGTATGGAACAGGCAGCACCCTCAAACCTTCAGAAGTATGAGATGAACCCCAACAACTTGGAAAGGTGGATCTCTCTCACACGTACCGACACAGACTATCCCCCAATTTAACTGATCCCCAAAGGTTTTTGATTAAATAGCGGAATAGAAAATATGATCCCAAAAAAGTGTATGTATATCACACGAACACAACCACACTGGGCCCCAATTACTATTGTTTGTACCCCTAAAAGGCTAGATGAGGAGTAGGGGGAGTATGGAACAGGCAGCACCCTCAAACCTTCAGAAGTATGAGATGAACCCCAACAACTTGGAAAGGTGGATCTCTCTCACACGTACCAACACAGACTATCCCCCAATTTAACTGATCCCCAAAGGTTTTTGATTAAATAGCGGAATAGAAAATATGATCCAAAAAAAGTGTATGTATATCACACGTACACAACCACACTAGGCCCCAATTACTATTGTTTGTACCCCTAAAAGGCTAGGAGTAGGGGGAGTATGGAACAGGCAGCACCCTCAAACCTTCAGAAGTATGAGATGAACCCCAACAACTTGGAAAGGTGGATCTCTCTCACACGTACCAACACAGACTATCCCCCAATTTAACTGATCCCCAAAGGTTTTTGATTAAATAGCGGAATAGAAAATATGATCCCAAAAAAGTGTATGTATATCACACGTACACAACCACACTAGGCCCCAATTACTATTGTTTGTACCCCTAAAAGGCTAGGAGTAGGGGGAGTATGGAACAGGCAGCACCCTCAAACCTTCAGAAGTATGAGATGAACCCCAACAACTTGGAAAGGTGGATCTCTCTCACACGTACCAACACAGACTATCCCCCAATTTAACTGATCCCCAAAGGTTTTTGATTAAATAGCGGAATAGAAAATATGATCCCAAAAAAGTGTATGTATATCACACGTACACAACCACACTAGGCCCCAATTACTATTGTTTGTACCCCTAAAAGGCTAGGAGTAGGGGGAGTATGGAACAGGCAGCACCCTCAAACCTTCAGAAGTATGAGATGAACCCCAACAACTTGGAAAGGTGGATCTCTCTCACACGTACCAACACAGACTATCCCCCAATTTAACTGATCCCCAAAGGTTTTTGATTAAATAGCGGAATAGAAAATATGATCCCAAAAAAGTGTATGTATATCACACGTACACAACCACACTAGGCCCCAATTACTATTGTTTGTACCCCTAAAAGGCTAGGAGTAGGGGGAGTATGGAACAGGCAGCACCCTCAAACCTTCAGAAGTATGAGATGAACCCCAACAACTTGGAAAGGTGGATCTCTCTCACACGTACCAACAC
Source organism: Pelophylax lessonae (assembly GCF_965119305.1). Lineage (NCBI taxonomy): Eukaryota > Metazoa > Chordata > Amphibia > Anura > Ranidae > Pelophylax > Pelophylax lessonae. The sequence goes on along the minus strand of NC_138779.1, from coordinate 47,253,851 downwards.
AGACTATCCCCCAATTTAACTGATCCCCAAAGGTTTTTGATTAAATAGCGGAATAGAAAATATGATCCCAAAAAAGTGTATGTATATCACACGTACACAACCACACTAGGCCCCAATTACTATTGTTTGTACCCCTAAAAGGCTAGGAGTAGGGGGAGTATGGAACAGGCAGCACCCTCAAACCTTCAGAAGTATGAGATGAACCCCAACAACTTGGAAAGGTGGATCTCTCTCACACGTACCAACACAGACTATCCCCCAATTTAACTGATCCCCAAAGGTTTTTGATTAAATAGCGGAATAGAAAATATGATCCCAAAAAAGTGTATGTATATCACACGTACACAACCACACTAGGCCCCAATTACTATTGTTTGTACCCCTAAAAGGCTAGGAGTAGGGGGAGTATGGAACAGGCAGCACCCTCAAACCTTCAGAAGTATGAGATGAACCCCAACAACTTGGAAAGGTGGATCTCTCTCACACGTACCAACACAGACTATCCCCCAATTTAACTGATCCCCAAAGGTTTTTGATTAAATAGCGGAATAGAAAATATGATCCCAAAAAAGTGTATGTATATCACACGTACACAACCACACTAGGCCCCAATTACTATTGTTTGTACCCCTAAAAGGCTAGGAGTAGGGGGAGTATGGAACAGGCAGCACCCTCAAACCTTCAGAAGTATGAGATGAACCCCAACAACTTGGAAAGGTGGATCTCTCTCACACGTACCAACACAGACTATCCCCCAATTTAACTGATCCCCAAAGGTTTTTGATTAAATAGCGGAATAGAAAATATGATCCCAAAAAAGTGTATGTATATCACACGTACACAACCACACTAGGCCCCAATTACTATTGTTTGTACCCCTAAAAGGCTAGGAGTAGGGGGAGTATGGAACAGGCAGCACCCTCAAACCTTCAGAAGTATGAGATGAACCCCAACAACTTGGAAAGGTGGATCTCTCTCACACGTACCAACACAGACTATCCCCCAATTTAACTGATCCCCAAAGGTTTTTGATTAAATAGCGGAATAGAAAATATGATCCCAAAAAAGTGTATGTATATCACACGTACACAACCACACTAGGCCCCAATTACTATTGTTTGTACCCCTAAAAGGCTAGGAGTAGGGGGGAGTATGGAACAGGCAGCACCCTCAAACCTTCAGAAGTATGAGATGAACCCCAACAACTTGGAAAGGTGGATCTCTCTCACACGTACCAACACAGACTATCCCCCAATTTAACTGATCCCCAAAGGTTTTTGATTAAATAGCGGAATAGAAAATATGATCCCAAAAAAGTGTATGTATATCACACGTACACAACCACACTAGGCCCCAATTACTATTGTTTGTACCCCTAAAAGGCTAGGAGTAGGGGGAGTATGGAACAGGCAGCACCCTCAAACCTTCAGAAGTATGAGATGAACCCCAACAACTTGGAAAGGTGGATCTCTCTCACACGTACCAACACAGACTATCCCCCAATTTAACTGATCCCCAAAGGTTTTTGATTAAATAGCGGAATAGAAAATATGATCCCAAAAAAGTGTATGTATATCACACGTACACAACCACACTAGGCCCCAATTACTATTGTTTGTACCCCTAAAAGGCTAGGAGTAGGGGGAGTATGGAACAGGCAGCACCCTCAAACCTTCAGAAGTATGAGATGAACCCCAACAACTTGGAAAGGTGGATCTCTCTCACACGTACCAACACAGACTATCCCCCAATTTAACTGATCCCCAAAGGTTTTTGATTAAATAGCGGAATAGAAAATATGATCCAAAAAAAGTGTATGTATATCACACGTACACAACCACACTAGGCCCCAATTACTATTGTTTGTACCCCTAAAAGGCTAGGAGTAGGGGGAGTATGGAACAGGCAGCACCCTCAAACCTTCAGAAGTATGAGATGAACCCCAACAACTTGGAAAGGTGGATCTCTCTCACACGTACCAACACAGACTATCCCCCAATTTAACTGATCCCCAAAGGTTTTTGATTAAATAGCGGAATAGAAAATATGATCCCAAAAAAGTGTATGTATATCACACGTACACAACCACACTAGGCCCCAATTACTATTGTTTGTACCCCTAAAAGGCTAGGAGTAGGGGGAGTATGGAACAGGCAGCACCCTCAAACCTTCAGAAGTATGAGATGAACCCCAACAACTTGGAAAGGTGGATCTCTCTCACACGTACCAACACAGACTATCCCCCAATTTAACTGATCCCCAAAGGTTTTTGATTAAATAGCGGAATAGAAAATATGATCCCAAAAAAGTGTATGTATATCACACGTACACAACCACACTAGGCCCCAATTACTATTGTTTGTACCCCTAAAAGGCTAGGAGTAGGGGGAGTATGGAACAGGCAGCACCCTCAAACCTTCAGAAGTATGAGATGAACCCCAACAACTTGGAAAGGTGGATCTCTCTCACACGTACCAACACAGACTATCCCCCAATTTAACTGATCCCCAAAGGTTTTTGATTAAATAGCGGAATAGAAAATATGATCCCAAAAAAGTGTATGTATATCACACGTACACAACCACACTAGGCCCCAATTACTATTGTTTGTACCCCTAAAAGGCTAGGAGTAGGGGGAGTATGGAACAGGCAGCACCCTCAAACCTTCAGAAGTATGAGATGAACCCCAACAACTTGGAAAGGTGGATCTCTCTCACACGTACCAACACAGACTATCCCCCAATTTAACTGATCCCCAAAGGTTTTTGATTAAATAGCGGAATAGAAAATATGATCCCAAAAAAGTGTATGTATATCACACGTACACAACCACACTAGGCCCCAATTACTATTGTTTGTACCCCTAAAAGGCTAGGAGTAGGGGGAGTATGGAACAGGCAGCACCCTCAAACCTTCAGAAGTATGAGATGAACCCCAACAACTTGGAAAGGTGGATCTCTCTCACACGTACCAACACAGACTATCCCCCAATTTAACTGATCCCCAAAGGTTTTTGATTAAATAGCGGAATAGAAAATATGATCCCAAAAAAGTGTATGTATATCACACGTACACAACCACACTAGGCCCCAATTACTATTGTTTGTACCCCTAAAAGGCTAGGAGTAGGGGGAGTATGGAACAGGCAGCACCCTCAAACCTTCAGAAGTATGAGATGAACCCCAACAACTTGGAAAGGTGGATCTCTCTCACACGTACCAACACAGACTATCCCCCAATTTAACTGATCCCCAAAGGTTTTTGATTAAATAGCGGAATAGAAAATATGATCCCAAAAAAGTGTATGTATATCACACGTACACAACCACACTAGGCCCCAATTACTATTGTTTGTACCCCTAAAAGGCTAGGAGTAGGGGGAGTATGGAACAGGCAGCACCCTCAAACCTTCAGAAGTATGAGATGAACCCCAACAACTTGGAAAGGTGGATCTCTCTCACACGTACCAACACAGACTATCCCCCAATTTAACTGATCCCCAAAGGTTTTTGATTAAATAGCGGAATAGAAAATATGATCCCAAAAAAGTGTATGTATATCACACGTACACAACCACACTAGGCCCCAATTACTATTGTTTGTACCCCTAAAAGGCTAGGAGTAGGGGGGAGTATGGAACAGGCAGCACCCTCAAACCTTCAGAAGTATGAGATGAACCCCAACAACTTGGAAAGGTGGATCTCTCTCACACGTACCAACACAGACTATCCCCCAATTTAACTGATCCCCAAAGGTTTTTGATTAAATAGCGGAATAGAAAATATGATCCAAAAAAAGTGTATGTATATCACACGTACACAACCACACTAGGCCCCAATTACTATTGTTTGTACCCCTAAAAGGCTAGGAGTAGGGGGAGTATGGAACAGGCAGCACCCTCAAACCTTCAGAAGTATGAGATGAACCCCAACAACTTGGAAAGGTGGATCTCTCTCACACGTACCAACACAGACTATCCCCCAATTTAACTGATCCCCAAAGGTTTTTGATTAAATAGCGGAATAGAAAATATGATCCCAAAAAAGTGTATGTATATCACACGTACACAACCACACTAGGCCCCAATTACTATTGTTTGTACCCCTAAAAGGCTAGGAGTAGGGGGAGTATGGAACAGGCAGCACCCTCAAACCTTCAGAAGTATGAGATGAACCCCAACAACTTGGAAAGGTGGATCTCTCTCACACGTACCAACACAGACTATCCCCCAATTTAACTGATCCCCAAAGGTTTTTGATTAAATAGCGGAATAGAAAATATGATCCAAAAAAAGTGTATGTATATCACACGTACACAACCACACTAGGCCCCAATTACTATTGTTTGTACCCCTAAAAGGCTAGGAGTAGGGGGAGTATGGAACAGGCAGCACCCTCAAACCTTCAGAAGTATGAGATGAACCCCAACAACTTGGAAAGGTGGATCTCTCTCACACGTACCAACACAGACTATCCCCCAATTTAACTGATCCCCAAAGGTTTTTGATTAAATAGCGGAATAGAAAATATGATCCCAAAAAAGTGTATGTATATCACACGTACACAACCACACTAGGCCCCAATTACTATTGTTTGTACCCCTAAAAGGCTAGGAGTAGGGGGAGTATGGAACAGGCAGCACCCTCAAACCTTCAGAAGTATGAGATGAACCCCAACAACTTGGAAAGGTGGATCTCTCTCACACGTACCAACACAGACTATCCCCCAATTTAACTGATCCCCAAAGGTTTTTGATTAAATAGCGGAATAGAAAATATGATCCCAAAAAAGTGTATGTATATCACACGTACACAACCACACTAGGCCCCAATTACTATTGTTTGTACCCCTAAAAGGCTAGGAGTAGGGGGGAGTATGGAACAGGCAGCACCCTCAAACCTTCAGAAGTATGAGATGAACCCCAACAACTTGGAAAGGTGGATCTCTCTCACACGTACCAACACAGACTATCCCCCAATTTAACTGATCCCCAAAGGTTTTTGATTAAATAGCGGAATAGAAAATATGATCCCAAAAAAGTGTATGTATATCACACGTACACAACCACACTAGGCCCCAATTACTATTGTTTGTACCCCTAAAAGGCTAGGAGTAGGGGGAGTATGGAACAGGCAGCACCCTCAAACCTTCAGAAGTATGAGATGAACCCCAACAACTTGGAAAGGTGGATCTCTCTCACACGTACCAACACAGACTATCCCCCAATTTAACTGATCCCCAAAGGTTTTTGATTAAATAGCGGAATAGAAAATATGATCCCAAAAAAGTGTATGTATATCACACGTACACAACCACACTAGGCCCCAATTACTATTGTTTGTACCCCTAAAAGGCTAGGAGTAGGGGGAGTATGGAACAGGCAGCACCCTCAAACCTTCAGAAGTATGAGATGAACCCCAACAACTTGGAAAGGTGGATCTCTCTCACACGTACCAACACAGACTATCCCCCAATTTAACTGATCCCCAAAGGTTTTTGATTAAATAGCGGAATAGAAAATATGATCCCAAAAAAGTGTATGTATATCACACGTACACAACCACACTAGGCCCCAATTACTATTGTTTGTACCCCTAAAAGGCTAGATGAGGAGTAGGGGGAGTATGGAACAGGCAGCACCCTCAAACCTTCAGAAGTATGAGATTGTGTTCACTGTACCCCACAAAGATTGAGTTCACTGCACCCCACAATGATTGTGTTCACTGCACCCCACAAAGATTGTGTTCACTGCACCTCACAAAGATTGTGTTCACTGTACCCCCCAAAGATTGTGTTCACTGCACCCCACAAAGATTCTGTTCACTGTACCCCACAAAGATTGTGTTCACTGCACCCCAAAAAGATTGTGTTCACTGCACCCCAAAAAGGATGTTGTTCACTGCACCCCAAAAAGGATGTTGTTCACTCCACCCCAAAAAGATTGTGTTCACTGCACCCCACAAAGATTGTGTTCACTGCACCCCAAAAAGATTGTGTTCACTGCACCCCAAAAATGATTTTGTTCACTGCACCCCAAAAAGGATTTTGTTCACTGCACCCCAAAAAGGATGTTGTTCACTCCACCCCAAAAAGATTGTGTTCACTGCACCCCACAAAGGATTTTGTTCACTGCACCCCAAAAAGATTGTGTTCACTGCACCCCAAAAAGGATGTTGTTCACTGCACCCCAAAAAGGATTTTGTTCACTGCACCCCAAAAAGATTGTGTTCACTGCACCCCACAAAGGATTTTGTTCACTGCACCCCACAAAGATTGTGTTCACTGCACACCAAAAAGGATTGTGTTCACTGCACCCCAAAAAGATTTTGTTCACTGCACCCCAAAAAGATTGTGTTCACTGCAGCCCAAAAAGATTGTGTTCACTGCAGCCCAAAAAGATTGTGTTCACTGCAGCCCAAAAATATTGTGTTCACTGCAGCCCAAAAAGATTGTGTTCACTGCAGCCCAAAAAGATTGTGTTCACTGCAGCTCACACACAGAAAAATGGATGTGGATCACTGACACCTGCCTATCTCCAATCCCACACCACACAGCAATATCGATTGTAGTTTGTAGAACACAGTTTCCCTAAAATTCAGCAGACTCTGTCCCTAACAGGATTGAGAAGAGATCGTAGATCAGGATTGAGTGCAGATTCACCCCACCCCCCACACAGCAATATCGATTGTAGTTTGTAGAAGACACTGACCCTATAATTCAGCAGACTCTATCCCTAAAATGCCTACAACTCGCCCTGCCTAAACACTCCGACCTGTCCCTCAATTCTATCCGGACACAAATGGTTTTTTCCTGCCTATCTTTCCCTAATCAGCAGCCAGCACGTTGATGTGTGCTCTGTCCCTGAATCTAAGCAGCATAATGACGCCGCTGCGGCTGCCTCGAACTTATAAAGACTTGGTCACATGCTTCAGACGGCCAATCACAGCTACTGAGACATTTGCAGGCATGGCTGGGATGGCTTAAGGCACACCAGTTAAACGATTGTTGATTGGCTGTTGAAAGCCCGCCATGAAAAGAGCGCCAAAGCATGCAAAACCCGGAAATAAAACGACCGAACACGGATTTTTACCCGAACATACAGTAAAGTGTCCGTGTCCGTGTTCGGGTACAAAAAATCCAATTATTCGGTACGAACACGAATAATACAGTCCGTGTTCGCTCAACACTACTCATAAATCAACAATAAAACAATGATGTCATGAAAAGCTTCACATATTTAGACATACCTGCGAGTCCACAAAAAGTACAGTCCCTTTGTTTTAAACAAAGATGGCTTTGTCCAAGTTAAAGATAAATGAATTTAATTCTTGCTACATAGATAAGGAATGATGACAGACTGATGGACAAGATCAGGATGGATGAGTTTAAGAATAACAAAGGTTTGTTTTTAGAAAGTAAGAAGTGAAACATTACAATTGTGATTTACTGGCACTGTGCAAAACGGAGCTATATCAACCTATAAACTATGAAAACTATGATCCATTTATAGAAAAATCCTTTTCTTTCAAAGCAACCATCCAAATATCAACAATGATACATGGAAGTGTGACACAGTTAAACATGAGCTTAATAAACACACAAAGCTTTATACAGAAAGAGCTACAGTATGTCAAACAGTAACCCAGCAGCCAATTTAGGTGTATCTAAACCCAGTAACAAAAATGTAATAGATTGCAGCTTACTAGTCGTTAGATGTGGTGGTTATTATTATTATTATACAGGATTTATATAGCGCCAACAGTTTGCGCAGCGCTTTACAGTGTGGGGGAAGACAATACAGTTACCGTACAATTCAAAACAGGAGGAATCAGAGGGCTCTGCTTGTTAGAGCTTACAATCTAGAAGGGAGGGTCAAGTGAAACAAAAGGCAGTAACCGAGGGGGATGGGCAAATGGATAAAATGGAGGTAGAGTTGTTAGGTGTGGGTAGGATAGGCTTCTCTGAAGAGGAGGGTTTTCAGAGATCGCCTAAAAGCTAATAGAGTAGGAGATAATCGGACAGATAAGGGTAAGGAGTTCCACAGGATTGGAGAGGCTCTGGTAAAGTCCTGGAGGCGAGCATGGGAGGAGGTGACAAGGGAGCTAGAGAGCAGGAGGTTTTGAGAGGAACGAATAGAGCGATTGGGTTGGTATTTTGAGACTAGGCTAGTGATGTAGCTGGGGGCTAAGCTGTGGATGGCTTTGTAAGATGTTGTTAGTATTTTGAATTTGATTTGTTGGGTGAGGGGAAGCCAGTGGAGGACTTGACAGAGAGGAGCGGCAGACACTGAGTGATTGGTAAGATGGATGAGTCTGGCGGCAGCATTCATGGTGGATTGAAGGGGGGATAGCCTGTGTACAGGTAAGCCAATGAGAAGGGAATTGCAGTAGTCGAGGCACGAGATGACCAGAGAGTGAACTAGGAGCTTTGTTGTGTCTTTGGTTAGAAAGGGGCGTATTTTGGAGATGTTGCGGAGGTTAAGGCGGCAAGATTTGGACAGCGATTGGATGTGGGCCTTGAAGGAGAGTTCAGAGTCCAGGACAACACCTAGGACCTTGGCATGCGGGGATGGGCTGATAGTAATTCCATCAATATTGACAGACAGATCAGGGGAAGAGGCACGTGGTGGAGGAAAAATGATTAGCTCCGTTTTGGAGGGATTGAGTTTGAGGAAGTGGTGTGACATCCAGACCGATATATCAGATAGTAAATTAGTGATACGTGCAGAGACTGAGGAAGAGAGCTGAGGGGTGGTTAAATAGATTTGTGTATCGTCAGTGTAGAGATGGTATTGGAAGCCGTGGGAGGCTATCAGCTGACCCAGAGAGAAGGTGTAGATTGAAAATAGGAGGGGTCCAAGAACAGAGCTTTGGGGGACCCCAACAGAGAAGGGAAGAGGAGAGGAGGAAGTGGAATTGTAAGTAACGCTAAAGGTGCGGTTGGATAAGTAGGAAGATAACCAGTGAAGAGTACAGTCACGGAGACCAGAGACATTGAGTTTTTTGAGGAGGAGGGGATGGTCAACCGTATCAAAGGCAGCAGAAAGGTCCAGGAGGAGGAGTACAGAATAGTGTCCATTGGTTTTGGCCGTTAGTAGATCGTTTGTCATTTTTAGGAGAGCAGTTTCCGTGGAGTGTTGAGGACGAAATCCAGACTGAAGGGGATCAAGGAGGCTATTCTCGGCAAGGTGGTCGCACAGTTGGTTGTAGACCAGAGGTTCAAAGAGTTTGGATAAAAATGGGAGCAAGGAAATAGGACTTAGGTTATGGTTGGTGGTTGCATTAGTTTTACTTTTTTGGCCCTTTGTTCTTTTTTTTTTTTACCTGGTGATCCTTCCAGTAAGGGTCCTCACACATGGAGTGGGCTCCGTTGGAGTCTGCCTGCTCAGTGGGGAGTCTGTCTGCTGATTCCTGCTGAGCAGGCAAGTGGCTGGTCCGTGTCTGCTCTGCCTATGCAGAGCGGACACAGACACAGCCTGCTCTCCTTTATAGGCGGTCGGCTGTAAAAAGACCGACTGTCCATTTACATTCGACTGTCATCTGATTCGATTCACCAGACGGATGAGGAATGGATCCCCGGCTGAGGGGAGAAGTATCCCCACTGGCTCCTGTGAGAGGCTTCTCATAGGGCAGTGAGGGAAGACCAAACAGGGGACACATCCCTGCCTATACCTACCCCAGAAGGCAGATTATGCTGCAAGGGATTCTGGGAGTGGGTATAGGTTTGGGGGGAAGTGCGTGGCACGGTGTCTTTGGCGGGACCAGAGTCCCAGGAAGGAGAGTGCGGCTGTCTCTCTTTCCTCCTGTCTGAGGAAGGTGGATGTCTCGGGGTGTCGCCTGAGAGTCCAGAGAGTTCTGAGTTGAGCTGAGGGGGATCCGGTGTGCCGAGAGCCTGCTGAGAGAGAGAGGGGTCCAGTCTCAGGAAAGTCTACACAGGTCGTGAGTACTGCAGATTGCCCCTGGGGGTCTGCCTAGAGTCAGAGGGGACCACTCCGGAAGAGGTTCGGGGATCCAAGGTCAGCTAGCTGTAAAGGGGGTACCTAGGTTGAGGACCCTGAAGTGTAAAGGGGGTACATAGTCAGTGGACCGTGAAGAGTTCAAGGAGCAAAGGGGGCACCTGCAGTCTGGGCCCTGAATTGTATTGCGTGTGCCAGTTACAGTGTTAACTATTTGTATTTCTGCAAAATACTACCTCAAGGTGTGCAAGGTGGGGGGAAAAGTATTCAAAGAATTACACAATGAAGCAGTGTCAGGAGTTCTACAGTTCTCAGTCTTGGATCTACTGGACTATAGGTCGGGGATTCAACACTTCCTCTGTGTTACAGAGTGCTCTCAGAGTCAGTGGGCATTGGCTGGCAATCGCCAACGTGCATTTTTCAAAGTTCAAAGTCCCAATTGTAATTAGTTTTAGCTGAGAGGAGTATCCCACTCATTCCCTTCTCCCATCCCCTTAATTTATAATAAAAAAACACAAACAAAGATGCCGGAGTTGTCACTGTTTCAATTGTCACACCTGGGGACTCGCTACATTCATATACATATATATTTTGTTTTTGCACTTTTTTTTACATTATTTATTCTGATGGCTTGGGTGATATGGAGAGCGATATTTTTATATTTGGTTCTCCGCACAACGTGGAAGATTGTCTAGTCTTCTTTTGTTTCTTTTTTTCTTTTTCTTGTGATTTATCAATACTTCATTCATTCATATTTCACATTTATTTTCATTGTTTTTCATCACTTTGGGGGTATACGTTTATATTCTTATATATACCTTTTTTAATCATTCTGTAAGACCTGTATATTTACTCCACATGATGTGATCTATGTCTGTGATTTTTTAGTAATTACAAAGAGATGTGACAATTTGGTTTTATTAGGCCAGATAGATTGAGGCTGCAGGTGGGAGGTGTTTCAGCAAGGAGCACGAGTCGTTGCAATCACAATTATATTCATTAAACGCAGCTGTTGCACCCTTTTATCAACGACCTCTCCACTTGCTATTGCTGTATAGTTATGAGTAAGCGACTATAGTGTCGTGAAATGCGTCAACCTATGCACCTGTCTTGTGATGTGTCAGTCCTGTTTGGATTTTGTGGTGATGAATAAAACTTCTATGCTTCTATCTACGTCGGAGTGCGGTCACCATTTTTGTGCTTGGGGTGTCAACGGACACATGTTCGTTGACACCTGCCGCTCTATAGAGGAGACTGGAGGGTCTGATCGATCCGCCCCTGTGAAAGGACCCTAACATACTTCCTGTCCAAGGGGGACAACACGGGTAGTCACAATAATTCCATCTCTAAAATTAAACAACATATATAAATTACTATTTTACTATTCTATAATGTCTACCTATCTATCTATGTATCTATCCTAAAGGCTCCTGTTTGCCGTGTGCTTGATCTACTTTTCTGTGTACCGACTTTGGCTTGTCTCTGACTATTCCTGTTTGCCTGTTACCCTGACCTTTAGCCTGTCCCTTGGTTACCCTTGTCTGCCTGTTACCCCGACCTCGGCTTACCCTTCACAATTCCGTGTGTCCTGAGTGGCTGCTTCCCTTCTCTCCCTACGGAGCGTGACCTGGGGGACCCCAGGGGCAGCGACCTGGGCCCAGCTGCAGCCAAGTCCATCCTCACCACTAGAGGCTCTGGTGAACACCTGCTGGGTCTTAGACTCCGCGCCATGGGGAATCTTGGGTTCACGTTCCGGTCCATCCGCAGCAGTCTGCTATCGGATTCACTACCTTGCGCTGCGCCCCTGCCTCCAACAGGGTGCAGTTGTCACCTGGCCACAGGTGACCTGACATCCCTACTGCTGTCAGTGGAGGGATTTCTGGCAGACAGCAGAATGTAAGCAAAGGACACGTCAGTGAAAAATAGAAAATGGCTTGGGGGTCAGCTTCCCCCTGCTGATGAAGTAAATAAAGGGGCAGGGTCACCCGGTGACATCATTGACCATATATTGACATGTCCATTTTCTGTCAATTATATCATAAGGGGAGGATCCATATATGGTCAATTACATCACCAAGTGACCCCATTCCCTTGTTTACTTCATACAGGGGGGCCAGGATCTGGGGGCCCAATTATTGTTAAAGGGGGTTCCAAATTGTGATAAGCCCCCCTGTCCGCAGACTAACACAACCCCTAGAAAGGGGTTGTGGGGAAGAGGGCCTTGTCCTCATCAATTTAAGGTGCTTTGGCAGGGGCATCCCCACCTCCCAAGGTGCCCCCCTCAATGTTTAGAGCATGTGATCCAGTATGGTTCAGGAGGGGAGAGCATGCTCTTCTTCCCCTTTTCTGTCTTGCCAGGCTGCATACTTGATTAAGGATCTGCTATGAATTTTTTTTGGGGGGGCAGGCCTTTTTTCTTTTTAATTCTTTGGCATGGGGTCCCTCCTAAAATCCATACCCGGCCCTTAGGTCTGGTATGGAATTTATACCAGACCCAATGGGCCCAAAACCACACCCATACCAGACCCTAAGAACCCACATAGTTTTTTCTTTATTTTTCATTGAAAGCTCCTTTGCTTACATTCTGCGGGATGAGTCATTGGTTGTTAGGACACCAGCGGGTGCTGACTTCTTAACAACCAATGACTCACCCCTGCTGGCTGCTCACTGTCCCCGATGGATGCAAAAAACAGATTGAAAAGATGGGCACCACACATTAACATCCATTCAGGTTTGTTAAACCACCTGCCGACCCACCACAGCACATATACTGCGGCAGGGCATCACGTGCAGGCACAATCACATACATGTACATAATTATGCCTGCTCCAGTTAAGGACCTGGCTGCGCGCCCTCCCCACCCTAGTGACCGCTGTGACGCCAGGCTATGCCATCACATGGTCGAAATGTAAACAAAACTGTTATGAATGAATCTCATTCATAACAGCTCTGCTTCCTCATCTGTAAGATGACCTTATACTGGACCCCCGCAGTCCCGCTGTGCTGTGGTCCCGTTATCCATCTCTGTCAGGGACCAGAACGCTGCTTCACCAGTCTGGGGATTTTAAATCCCTGTGGCTTAATCTCCTTTCCATACCTCTCAGCCTGCACGGACAAGAGGCATTCTGAATGGCCAGCACCATCACATCCGTCTAGCCCTTCCTGTCAGTGCTGTGAGGAGAGGAGAGAAGGCCAGGAGGATTTCAAATCCCTGGACCAGTGCAGCGGCATTTCAGTCCACGACAGAGCAGGATCGCGGCACTACAGTATAGCGGGACCGGGGGGGGGTTTGGGAGAGGGGTCCAGTATAAGGTCACCTTGCAGATTTTCTGTAAAGGTGAACTTACACTTTAAGGTTAGCTCTGACATATGGAGGGCTCTGATGGGGACCCTGTTGTAAGGGAGACTCTGATGGAGACTGTAATGTAAGGAGGGATTTCTAGGGCAGACTCTGATGTAAGAGGGGTTTTGTTGGGGATCATGATGGGAGATCTGATGTAAGAAGGGCTCTGATGAGAACCCTGAGTTAAAGGGGGCTCTGATGGGGACCCTGATGTAAAAAGGCTCTGAAATGGACTCCAAAGCAAGAGAACTCTAATGGGGATATAAGGGTTTTACAGTGGTGGTATGAAGTGCCAATGTGACATTTCTTAGAACTCGTTTTAGTGCTAATGTTTTCTAAATATGAAGCCCACTGAATTTAATATTTTATGAAAAGACCCCATTTGGAGTGCTAACCCTCATTTTGGCATCTAAGCCTCAGATCAAATACTGGTATTCATGATGCAGCTCATGATGTTTTTAAATGTTATCTGGACACCACAAATAAGTGAACAGAATGATAGCACATGCACAAGTCAAATTCTAGAGAATACTTGTCATCTTTGTGATTGATTATCCTCGCAGTGACTCATGATAATCCCATGCAAATTAAGACTCAATCTGTAACTTCAGGACCTGCATCCTGGTTGCTAGCATAGACAGGAGATGGAGGTACTTGTTTGAATGGTTGCTAGCTAAGAGCTGATATCTAGACAGCTTTGCCAACATACACTGTCTATATCACAATACGGTTTGTGTTTTCCCTAGAATGGCTACCGATGAGCTGTGCATCATCCCTTTTTTCTGATGAGAAAAATACATTTTATCAAATAAAACACAAGTGTTTGCTAGGTCATGAACTTTAGCTAGCATGTTCTCATACAGCACATTTTAGGAAGAGTATGTGTTTTACAAGGTCAGCATGTCAACCTAGTTGACAGTTTGAAAGCAAACACTGAAAAAACTGACAGGGAATGAAGCTATCGCCCACAGGGGCTGCTGCTCCTTGCTGGCTCAGTTTCAGCAAAACATGTTTGCAGATAAGCCAAATCCATGCACACCTGAAGGCTGATGTCATTTTCCTGTCCTTTAATTTCACATTTTATGCAGCTCTCAGGTACTCGGGTAATAAATGATGTTTTCATGCATTAGTCACCTGACAGCTTTATCTTTCAAATAATAACTTTGATGAGTCCAATGTACCTTGATTCACCTCTACACACCTTAATGAACTATGTATCCTGTGTTTCCACATTTTACAGTGTGTGGAGCTTCACGTTTAAGAAGTATCACAACACAATACAATGAATATACAGTTAAATGTACAACATAAAGGTGATAACATTATTCTGCACCTGCATTCCTAACAGATCTATGTACTAAAACCAAATGTTATCATAGTAAATAAAGCAACTCTAACCCCACCAAGTACCCCCACATGGACTATCCTATAGAGAAGACACTCCCAGTGCAAACCTTATAGCAGGCCATAATGAGCATTTGGCAACTAGTTATGAAGTGTAACTTAAGACCATTAGGCTTGTGTGAACTAAACAGTTGTTTTACATATTTTCAGGGAGTACTACTGTAATTTGTATCTTATCCTCCTAACCTTAATTTCCCTTTGTTAGACAGATTAGACTAACCTATCTCAACCTTTTTTTTTTACGATGGAGGAACCCTTGAAATAATTCTACCATCTCAGGAACACCTAAATATATATATATATATATATATATATATATATATATATATATATTTCATGGTAAAGTATGATCACCAAGCTACTGAAAGTTTTAAATGGAAAATTAAAGAATACGGCATTACTAATATATTCACCACACACTCCCTTGCTCTGAATATGAAAAATATTTAGGATGAATACTAAAGGCCGGGGGAAAAAAACACAGACGGCAGTGTCTCCTTGCACTAGTCGTCAGCGGAAAACTGTCCTCTTGTGTTAGTGGTCAGTGGAGAAATGCCCTCCTACATGGGTAGTCAGTAGTAAAATGCCCCTTTACATTTGTATTCAGTGGAAAAAATGCCCACATCCACTGGTGATCAGTGTAGAAGTGACCCCTTACATTGAATGTCAGTGGGACATAACCCCCTCACATTGGTAGTCATTGTAGGTGGGTACTCAATCTTTCAGTTTTCAGTCATTGCTCAAGGAACATCCGGCAAACTCTGGAGTTACCAAAGGTTTTAAACATTTTTTAAAATGTATTTAGGCTCCATTCACATCTTTGCATTTCGGAAGCGTATGCAGAAACACACATTTCTGCAAAAAAAAAAAAAAAACATGATGTGACGTGCAGGTGTGAATGCAGCCTTAAAAGGACAGCTACAAAGCAAAAATAAAGATATGGAGAGATTAATGCAAGAAGAGTCAAGTCAATTGTGAATCCAAGATCCGATCAAGGGGTGATTTTTAAAGCCCAATCTCCAACACGTGCCATGTAGAATCTCTCAAAACATCTTACGTGTTAACTTAATAAGCATTTGTGCAAGCTGCCCATCAACATTTATGTTATTATGGAATCTGCTTACAGTGCCTTTAAAAAGTATTCATGCCCCGTGAAATTTTCCACAGTTTGTCATGGTTACAACCAAAAACATAAATGTAGTTTATTGGTATTTTATTTGATAGACCAACACAAAGTGGCACATACTTGTGAAGTGGAAGGAAAATGATAAATGGTTTTTAATGTTTTTTTTATAAATAAATATGTGAAAAGTGTGGCGTGCATTTGTATTCAGCCCCCTAAGTCAATACTATGTAGAACCATCTTTCACTGCAATTGCAGCTGCAAGTCTATTTGGGTATGTTGTTACCAGCTTTGCACATCTAGAGAGTGATTTTTTTGCAAAATAGCTCAAGCTCTGTCAGATTGGATGGGGAGCGTCTGTGAACAGCAATTTTCAAGTCTTGCCACGGATTCTCTATTGGATTTAGGCCTGGACTTTGACTGGGCCATTCTAACACACGAATATGCTTTGATACAAACCATTCCATTGTAGCTCTGGCTGTATGTTTAGGGTCGTTGTCCTGCTGGAAGGTGAACCCCCGCCGCAGTCTCAAGTCTTTTGCAGACTCTAACAGGTTTTCTTCTAAGATTGCCCTGTATTTTGGCTCCATTCATCTTTCTATCAACTCTGACCAGCTTTTCTGTCTCTGTTGAAGAAAAGCATCCCCACAACATGATGCTGCCACCCCCATGTTTTAGGGTGGGGAGGGGATTGTGTGTTCAGGGTGATATGCAGTGTTAGTTTTCTGCCACAAATAGCATTTTGCTTTTAGGCCAAAAAGTTCAATTTTGGTCTCATCTGACCAAAGCACCTTCTTTCACACGTTTGCTGTGTCCCCCACATGGCTTTTCACAAACTGCAAACAGGACTTCTTATGGCTTTCTTTCAAAAATGGTTTTCTTCTTGCCACTCTTCCATGAAGGCCAGATTTGTGGAGTGTACAACTAATTATTGTCCTGTGGACAGATTCTCCCACCTGGGCTGTGGATCTCTGCAGCTCCTCCATTGCTACGATGAGCCTCTTGGCTGCTTCTCTAAATAATCATCTCCTTGCCCGGCCTGTCAGTTTAAGTGGACGGCTATGTCTTGGTAGGTTTTCAGCTGTGCCATATTCTTTCCATTTTTGAATGATGGATTAAACAATGCTGCGTGAAATGTTAAAAGCTATGGGATATTTTTTTTATAACTGAACCCTGCTTTAAACTTCTCCACAACTTTATCCCTAACCTGTCTGGTGTGTTTGTTAGCCTTTATGATGCTGTTTGTTCACTAAGTTTCTCTAAAAAATCCTCTGAAGGCTTCACAGAACAGCTGTATTTATACTGAGAATAATTTACACACACGTGGACTCTATTCACTAATTAGTTCCACTAGATTTTAGTTAGGGGTATCAGAGTAAAGGGGGCTGAATACAAATCCATGCCACACCTTTAATATATTTATTTGTAAAAAACTTTTGAAAACCATTTATCATTTTCCTTCTACTTCACAATTATGTGTCAGTTTGTATTGGTACATCACATAAAATCCCAATAAATTACATTTATGTTTTTGGTTGTAACATGACAAAATGGGGAAAATTGCAAGGGGTATGAATACATTTTCAAGGCACTGTAAATCAATTATAATTCTCTTTACTTTTCAAAAAAATCCATTTAAGTTTTCTCGTTGATAAAAAAAATATTATTTTAAGGTCAGAAGGGTCTAACAAAATCTGTTTTATTCTCACAATGAATGAAGCTGACTATGAATGATATCCTCCACATTTAACAGCCAACAGCAGCTGAGCCCTTATTTCTTATTGCAACAGCCACTCTATAATAATCAGTCTGACACTGAGATATGACTTCAATCTATATCACATTTTATACTCACAACGTTGTGTGTGGTACATATTTTCATTCTCATTTGCTTACAGCTGCTTGCAACCTAATATAGACATGCTACAAAATGTCATTTACACCACAAAATGAGTTTTAACAGTTGTCCCATTAATCTTATTATCGTTATTGTTTTCCAAACAACAACGCACTTTAAATAAACTATAGTATGTCTAGACATAAAGAACATCCAGTAAATAAAAAATCTCAATCATTTTATATCTGCATTCTTTGCAAAATAAAATTATATTGTTATTTGGAATAAAATGTATTAATATTGTGTACTTAATTTAAAATAGTAAAATATATCATATAAACATATAAATAAATATATATATATATATATATAATATATTTATATATATATATCTACAGTACATGCAGAAAACGTCACAATATTCTACACATATTCCAGGGAAATACTGCTCAGCTGTAATTATGAATTCCTTTAAATCAGCCACCTTGTCTTGGCAGTCATATTCCATGTATTCTGAAATGTTTATGGCTGCTAAAAAATGCTTCCCAATTACGCATGACTGTTTTTAAGGTAAATAAGAAATAACTTGCTGAAAGACAACATATGTACTACGCTGGAATTACTTTAAATTCTAAATAAAAAAATTGTAAGGAGGTAGGGTGTTTTGGCAGGGTAGGGTGTTTTGTTTTAAAAAAAACTTTGTACCTTAGTTTCTAACATTTTTTTTCATTATTACCTGTAGCGCATGAGTAGTCCAGCATACACTCCCTGCTCATTTCCATCAACTTTAGAATATCGAGCAAGCAGCCTGCTTTGGGATAACCTGCAGAAAGATGTGGACAGTGCCAGCGGATGACCACTAAAGGAAAGGAAAGGGACTGCTGTACTATTGTGCAGAGAAGGTAAGTATAAATCTTTTTTCTATTTTATTTTAATTAAAAAAAAAAAATAAGCTTTAGTATCAAATTTTGAATGGGCTGCCAATGCACCTCAACACAGGTTTTATTGCACCTGCTTCTTTTTTCCCAGCATAGCACACCACAATACGAACAGTGCATTGGTAAGGCAGATGTATAGATTTGCACATGTAAGCGCACAATGCTGAGTCTGTATATTACAGTCCTCATGGATACAAGTCCAACCTTAAAGGGTAACTCCACTTTCGTGGGGGAAAAATGTGGCAAATAAAGAAAAAATAATATAGCATATACAATTTCGACACAAGTCATATTGTAATTGAATGTTTTAAAAAAAATTACCTTTCCTTTTCAATCTGCAGCCGCTGTGATTTTCTGAAAATGCAATATGGCTACATGGAGTTGTTCTGTACATTGAATGTGTACTGACCACACCCCAGAAACATAATTTCCTGCTTGTGTGATCGGCTCACCAATTTTCCCAGAAGTCTGCCTAAGATACAAGCCAGATTTTAGGCATTCCCTGTAACAAAAATGTCAATTTTGGTGAGATACTCCCAATAGGAACACATCTAAAGGGATGCAGGCCAAGCAGATTTCCTCATTAGTGCTCTGCGGCTGCACAGCTGATTCATATTTATGAAGCCACTCCCATTAGACCCACTCAGCACAAGGGCACAGAGGAACAAACAGGAAATTCTTCAGAATAACAAAAGGTAGGAATCTGCAACACAGTCTGTTATAATCCTTACAATGTACAGAGATCACCCAGAGGGGAATGTTTTTTTCTCAACAAAAGTGGAGTTACGCTTTAAGGTTTTGTTTTATGTGCACAGTGGCAATACACTTGTTTGTACAACTTTATACAAAGGATATTTTATTTATTATTGGCTCCTAAATGACGCTAATCACAACTTGTACTTCATTCAGGGATACCATACTGGTTTTGGTCACTGTTCAAAAGGAAATAAACTACTGGAACTTAGGGTTTCATTAAATCAGGAGGAAAATATAGGGTCAGATATCAGCTGTAATTTAAATGGTGCAGAACCTTAAATAAACAATAAAGATAACAAAAACATCCGATTGGATAAGTGGCCAACACAGACATTCTAAACAGCCATGTTAAACATTTTGCAGCAGAAGAAAATCATTTCTAGCATGGGCAATTTCCATTCCCTTATCCCTCTTCCTTACATAATGTCACAGCTTCCTGCCCATGAAACCAACCAGCAGAGTAAATCCCTGCCAAGTTCATGTGGCATTTGCAGATGTAGAGTGGCCCCGTGATCAGACAGACTGTACCGACGCCAGGGTGTCGCATTCTATGGATAGCTATGAGCCGAAGCTGGGATGCCACCTGGCTGTGTGAGAACTTCAGATGACCTCTGGCTGTTCTGAAGTAAAGTAAGTCAAATACAAGGAGAACACCCTCTATTGTAATTAGAGCACTTGAGTTTGCTTTGTCTGCAGAGGCTACAAGCTGCACTAAATACCCCACTCAGGAGTGAGGACCACCCTGGAGAAAGAACTCAGACCCGTGCTGAGTTACAGCAACTGTTCTTCTCAGTCAGAGCAGAGTGACATTTAAAAGAGGAGTGGGAGCTGAAGAAGAAACATACAGGTGTGGGTGGGAAAGCTGATTATGGCTATACAAATCATGAATTTAATAAGGATAGTAAGCAGAGCCTAAACTATACTAAAAAATGATGACAAACAGAATTAACAACTCCTTAAGGTTCGCTGGTATTAGACCTATATCCTGGTGAATCTTAAGGTCTTAAGGTACAAGAAACACAGATCATCTCCGGTTTATAATTGCAGATGAGCCTTTCAAGAGCACTGGAAGGATTTAGGGTCATTTTTTTTAGGTTCATGCATATTTAAACCACATATATTAAACATTTGCTTTTCAAATCAATTTTTAAAGTGGTTATAAAGCCTAAACATTTTTATTCAATGCATTCCCTGCATTAAAGTCATTGTAAAGCTTTGATATTTTTTTCAATAAAATATTAACCACTTGCCTACTGGGCACTTAAACCCCCCTCCTGCCCAGGCCAATTTTCAGCTTTCAGCGCTGTCTCGCTTTGAATGACAATTGCGCGGTCATGCAACACTGTACCCAAATGAAATTTTTATCATTTTTTTTAAACAAATAGAGCTTTCTTTTGGTGGTATTTAATCACGACTGGGGTTTTTATTTTTTGCTGGACAAACAAAAAAAGACTGAAAATCTTATAAAAAACAAAAAAAACAAAACAGTTTTTATAGTTTGTTATAAAATTTTGCAAACAGGTAATTTTTCTCCTTTATTGATGTGTGCTGATGAGGCGGCAATGATGGGCACTGATAGGCTGCACTGTTGAACACTGATAGGCTGCACTGTTGGGCACTGATAGGCGGCCCTGATGGGCACTAATAAGGCTGCACTGATAAGGCAGCACTGATAGGTGGCATCGATCGGCACTGATGGGTGGCACTGAAGAGCAATGGTAGGTGGCGCTGAATGGCACTAATAGGCAGCACTCATGGGCACTGAAGAGCACTAATAGGTGGCACTAATGGGCAATGATAGGCACTGGTGGGTGACACTTATGATGGGGCACTGATAGGTGGCACTGGTGAGCATTATTAGGTGGCAGCGGCAGGTGGCACTGGTGGACACTGGTGGGCACTGGTAGGTGGCACTAGTGGGCACTGGTGGGCACTGGTAGGTGGCACTGGTGGGTGGCACTGGTGGGCACAATTTGCCCTCTCCTCTTCGGGACTGATGTCCCTCTGACAGCAGACGGCGATCGCTTTTTTTTTTTCTTCTCCTCACACTGACAGCTGATTGCTGGCTGCTGTTTACTTCACATGATCAGCTGTCATTGGCTGACAGCTGATCACGTGGTAATGGAGTGGGACTGCCCCCTTACTCTGATCTGTGATCAGGCGAGTCTCATGGACTCACTGATCACAGAGCGAGCCGGGCCGGCTATAAGGGAGCGTGCCGGCCGCTCGTGAACTAGAGGATGTCAATGTATGCCCTTCCAGCAATTTTGGTCCCGCAGTAGCCGTCTTTTGGCTATAGCGCGGTCGCCAGGTAGTTAAACATGGTATGTACTGTTTCTGTGCAGTGGTTTTGCTCTGTGCAGTGCAATAGAGATCACTTCAGATATCAGCCAGAGTAACCATTGCTCAGTTGTAGAACTTTCTATAGGCATCACAGACCTCTAGGAATAGAGATCACTTCAGATATCAGCCATAGTAACCATTGCTCAGTTGTAGAACTTTCTATAGGCATCACAGACCTCTAGGAATAGAGATCACTTCAGATATCAGCCAGAGTAGCCATTGCTCAAATGTGGAACTTTCTTTAGGCATCACAGACCTCTAGGAATAGAAATAACTTCAGATATCAGCCAGAGTAACCATTGCTCAGTTGTGGAATTTTCTTTAGGCATCACAGACCTCTGGGAATAGAGATCACTTCAGATATCAGCAAGAGTAACCATTGCTCAGTTGTGGAACTTTCTTTAGGCATCACAGACCTCTAGGAATAGAGATCACTTCAGATATCAGCCAGAGTAGCCATTGCTCAGTTGTGGAACTTTCTATAGGCATGACAGACCTCTAGGAATAGAGATCACTTCAGATATCAGCCAGAGTAACCATTGCTCAGTTGTGGAACTTTCTATAGGCATGACAGACCTCTAGGAATAGAGATCACTTCAGATATCAGCCAGAGTAACCATTGCTCAGTTGTGGAACTTTCTATAGGCATGACAGACCTCTAGGAATAAAGATCACTTCAGATATCAGCCAGAGTAACCATTGCTCGGTTGTGGAACTTTCTATAGGCATCACAGTCCTCTAGGGATAGAGATCACTTCAGATATAAGCCAGAGTACCCATTGCTCAGTTGTGGAACTTTCTTTAGGCATCACAGACCTCTAGGAATAGAGATCACTTCAGATATCAGCAAGAGTAACCATTGCTCAGTTTTGGAACTTTCTTTAGGCATCACAGACCTCTAGGAATAGATCTCTCTTCAGATAATCAGCCAGAGTAACCATTGCTCAGTTGTGGAACTTTCTTTGGGTATCACAGACCTCTAGGAATAGAGATCACTTCAGATATCAGCCAGAGTAACCATTGCTCAGTTGTGGAACTTTCTATAGGCATCACAGACCTCTAGGAATAGAGATCACTTCAGATATAAGCCAGAGTACCCATTGCTCAGTTGTGGAACTTTCTTTAGGCATCACAGACCTCTAGGAATAGAGATCACTTCAGATATCAGCAAGAGTAACCATTGCTCAGTTTTGGAACTTTCTTTAGGCATCACAGACCTCTAGGAATAGATCTCTCTTCAGATAATCAGCCAGAGTAACCATTGCTCAGTTGTGGAACTTTCTTTGGGTATCACAGACCTCTAGGAATAGAGATCACTTCAGATATCAGCCAGAGTAACCATTGCTCAGTTGTGGAATTTTCTATAGGCATCACAGACCTCTAGGAATAGAGATCACGTCAGCTATCAGCCAGAGTACCCATTGCTCAGTTGTGGAACTTTCTTTAGGCATCACAGACCTCTAGGAATAAAGATCACTTCAGATATCAGCAAGAGTAACCATTGCTCAGTTGTGGAACTTTCTTTAGGCATCACAGACCTCTAGGAATAGAGATCACTTCAGATATCAGCCAGAGTAACCATTGCTCAGTTGTGGAACTTTCTATAGCCATCACAGACCTCTAGGAATAGGGATCACTTCAGATATCAGCCAGAGTAACCATTGCTCATTTTTGGAACTTTTTATAGGCATCACAGACCTCTAGGAATAGAGATCATTTCAGATATCAGCCAGAGTAACCATTGTAGGCATCACAGACCTCTAGGAATAGAGATCACTTAAGATATCAGCCAGAGTAACCATTGCTCAGTTGTGGAACATTCTAGAGGCATCGCAGATCATCCATCTATAGGATTAAAGATTTCATCAGATATAAGTGAGAGTATTGATAATCGGTCACTTGCGTACATCTATAACCACCACAGCTCATCTATAGGGCTATCAATTACATCATATCAGGTCATTGAGTATCTATTGGTCAGTTGCGTATACCCTATATTGATCTATATCGACATCATGTCCAAAAGGCCGACAAGGAGAGGCCGACGCTCACAGGTCACAAAAAGAGGGCAAGTAGCCTCTGTGTCCATTGTGAAAAGTGGTGGTCACAGTCGATCCTCTGTAGGCGGGGCACGCCCATCCTTTATTTCCAGTGCTGCCCATGCTATTCATCCACAACATATGGAAGAGTTGGTGGAGTGGATCAATCAGCTGTCGTCATCCTCCTCGTTCTCTGACACCCACGCTCCCAGTAGTTTGCCTTCCACCGCAGCTGTCAAAGCGGCCCGTTCCACAGGCTCCTTCTCCACAGCTACTCCTTCAGTTGCCCCACCATCATCCACGGAGGAGTCACCTGAACTATTCGATCATAGTGTCAGTGACATGCTCCTGGAGGATGAGCAGCAATTTGAAAGCTGTGCTGTTGGTTCCCAGGTTGAGGACGGGAATAAGGTGAGCCTAGAGAGAGGGGGTGACAATGACGGACAAGAAACCAGCAGTCATGTTGCCACAGCTGAAGCATATTGCCAAGTTTGCTCCAGTGACGAGGAGGGAGGGGATGATGAGGTCACTGACTGTACTTGGGTGCCTGACAGGATAGAGGAGGAGGAGGGGGAGGATGAGGAGGACGCACAACTCCAATGAGGCAGCATGTGCTCCAGGGTCCGCCATAGCAGTAGCCAACCTATTGCGTCACAGCACAGAGCTCCACAGGTGCAGGGTGCTGCAAAATCCCAGCGGGCTCCAAAAAGTTAATTAGTGTGGGCTTTTTTCAGCATCTGTGCAGTGGACTGCAGCGTTGCTGTTTGCAACATCTGTCTAAAGCGGATCAAGCTTGGCCAGAACTCCAGCCACTTGGACACCACATGCTTGACAAGGCATATGACGACCTGCCATGCAGTCTGTTGGAAACAGCACCTGACAGAGGCACCAGATCAAAACAAGCATAAATCAGATTGCTCCTCATCTACGATCTCTAGCCCTACTATACCTCATGCCTTCTCAAATACCAGCATTGAGAGGGATGATGGTATAGCAATAGGTGGCACAGAGACTTGTGCCCAATCTGCTAGTAGTACACCACCGCTTGATTTGAGCAGCAGGCAAATTTCACTACCCCAGTAATTGAACCATAGAAAGAAATACTGTCCCAGCCATCCACATGCTCAGCGTCTTAATGCTAGCTTGGCCAAATTGTAAGCATTACAGTTACTGCCTTTTCAGCTGGTAGACTCCGCTCCCTTTTGCGAATTTGTGGAATGTGCTGCACCACATTGGCAGGTCCCAAAAAGGCTTTTTTTTTTTGCGCAAGGCACTTCCGGCTCTCTACCGTCATGTGGGAAGTAGTGTTTTGGCCTTAATAGACAAAGCTGTCAGCAGGAAGGTGCACATTACTGCTGACTCTTGGTCCAGCAGGCATGGACAGGGATGTTACATTTCTTTCACGGCACACTGGGTAACTCTGCTGGCAGCTGGGAAGGATGAAGGACAGGGTTCGGTGTTGCAGCTTGTTTTGCCACCACGCCTGCAAAAAGCTGGTGCTGGTTCTGCCACATCTGGCTACTCCACCACCTCCTCCTCCTCTTCTGCTCAATTCTCCTCTGCAGCAGCAGTGCTCCCTAAGCGTTCAAGGGGCTACACAAGCAGTCAAGCTAAAGGATGCCATGCTGTGCTTCAGTTGGTCTGTCTAGGGGATAGCAGTCACACAGGTGCAGAGATTCTGTCAGCTCTGCAGGGGCAGGCTCAGAGATGGTTGATGCTATGACAGCTTGAGCCATAAATGGTTATATGTGACAATGGCACCAACCTTTTCTCCACCCTCCGACAGGGACATTTGACACGTTCCATGCTTGGCACATGTTCTGAATCTGGTGGTGCAGCATTTCTTGACCAGATACCTGGGCTTCCAAGATCTCCTGAGGCAGGTCAGAAAAGTCTGTGGCCATTTCCGCCGTTCGTTTAATACTGGTGCTTGCTTATCTGTCATTCAAGGGGAATTCAACCTGCCCACCAACCGCCTCATTTGTGACATGCCCACCAGGTGGATCTCAACGTTGGCAATGCTGCAGCGGCTGCACACGCAGCAGAGGGCCATCAATGAGTACCTGTGTGAGTATGGCACAAGGACAGGGTCAGGGGAGCTTGTCTTTTTTTCGCCATGCCAGTGGCATTTGATTAAGGATGCATGCATCGTCCTGTCACCATTTGAGGAGGCCACAAGGATGGTGACCCGGGACGATGCATGCATCAGTGACACCATCCAGCTAGTCTACCTGCTGAAG
Organism: Pelophylax lessonae; assembly: GCF_965119305.1. NCBI lineage: Eukaryota > Metazoa > Chordata > Amphibia > Anura > Ranidae > Pelophylax > Pelophylax lessonae. Next base: position 47,227,874 of record NC_138779.1, on the reverse strand, counting down.
CACACGCTGCGTGGAATCATGGACAGGGCACTTGAGGCAGAACAGTGGCAGGAAGAGGAGGACTTTCTTTCCTCACAAGGCCCCCTTTATGTAGATATCATTCTAGCAGGGCCACAAAACACACAGGAGGAAGAGGAGGAGGATGTGGACTTCGGCAGCATGGATGTAGAGGAAGAGGATAGCATATAGCAGTCTTCAAGGGATGGTTTTGGTTCCCCAGAAACCCCAGGAGTTGTACGTGGTTGGGGAGAGGTTGCTCCTGCTGACAATGTCATCCTTAGTGACCCAGAGGACTCAGAAGTTCATGCCTCCTCCAACTTACGTTGCATTCTGCACAGCCTGCGAAAGGACCAGAGGATTCATGCTATCAAGGAGAGGGATAATTACTGGTTGGCAACCCTTCTTGATCCACGTTACAAGGGTAAAGTTGCAGAGCTAATACTGCCTTCGCAGAGGGAGCAGAGGATGAAACATCTTGAGGAGGCCTTGAAAAAAAATTTGTGTACCGCCTTTCCAGACACTGGGAGGTCAACATTCTCCGGACGTGTTTCTGAGGCATCGTTCAGTCAAAGGAGGAGCGGTGGAGAAGGCGGCCGGCTGACCGATGCCTTTAAACAGTTCTTTTGTCCTCAGCAGAACCCAGGGCTGTTAGGTTTAAGCAACCATCGCCAGCGTCTCCATCATATGGTGCATGATTATCTAGGCTCAAGAGCAGACTTGGAGACCTTTCCAGCTGCACATCCACTAGCTTACTGGGTCTTGAGGATGGACCACTGGCCAGAACTTTCTCAATAATGGAGCTACTGGCCTATCCTGCTTCCAGCATGCTTTCCGAACTGACGTTCAGTGCTGCTGGAGATTTTGTGACGGACAAAAGAGTGCGTCTGTCCACAGACTCTGTTGACCAGCTGACTTTCATCAAAATGAACCAGTCCTGGATCAACAAGAGTTATCAGGCCCCTGATGCTGATGTAACAGATTGAATTTATTAGGGGTCTGCCATCCCTTGAAGACTGCATATGCTGCCTATCCTATTCCTCTACCTTGATTCTGCTAGCTTCCAACAATGTTTTTGGTTTAGGTCACTACCAACCCCCAAGGCCTAATTTTTCTGAACTTGTACGACAGGTGCATACAATTTAAATGTCGTATGTCATTTTTAACAGCAGGCCCTGTCCCTGTTACCTGCTAACTGTGAGGGTTTATGGTGTTCAGGCACCACCAACACTAATGTCCCAATTTTTCGGCACCTGTGTAGTACATGCAATTTCAAATTTGTATAGAATTCTTACCAGCAAGTCCCGTTCCTGCTCCCAGCAAGAGTAACTGCGAGGTCTTGGTTACGGTGTTCAGGCACCATCTACGGCAAAGGCCCAATTTTTGGCACTTGTATAGCACATGCAATTTCAAATTTGTATGGAATTCTTACCAGCAGGCCCCATTCCTGCTCCCAGAAAGATTAACTGCGAGGCCTTGGTTACGGTGTTCAGGCACCACCTACGGCAAAGGCCCAATTTTTGGCACTTGTATAGCACATGCAATTTCAAATTTGTATGGAATTCTTACCAGCAGATCCCATTCCTGCTCCCAGCAAGATTAACTGCGAGGCCTTAGTTACGGTGTTCAGGCACCACCTACAGCAAAGGCCCAATTTTTGGAACTTGTATAGCACATGCAATTTTAATTTTTTATGGAATTCTTACCAGCAGGTCCTATTCCTGCTCCCAGCAGGAGTAACTGCGAGGCCTTGGTTACGGTGTTCAGGCACCACCTACGGCAAAGCCCCAATTTTTGGCACTTGTATAGCACATGCAATTTCAAATTTGTATGGAATTCTTACCAGCAGGTCCCGTTCCTGCTCCCAGCAAGAGTAACTGCGAGGTCTTGGTTACGGTGTTCAGGCACCATCTACGGCAAAGGCCCAATTTTTGGCACTTGTATAGCACATGCAATTTCAAATTTGTATGGAATTCTTACCAGCAGGCCCCATTCCTGCTCCCAGAAAGATTAACTGCGAGGCCTTAGTTACGGTGTTCAGGCACCACCTACAGCAAAGGCCCAATTTTTGGAACTTGTATAGCACATGCAATTTCAAATTTGTATGGAATTCTTACCAGCAGGTCCCATTCCTGCTCCCAGCAAGAGTAACTGTGAGGCCTTGGTTACGGTGTTCAGGCACCACTTACGGCAAAGGCCCAATTTTTGGCACTTGTATAGCACATGCAATTTCAAATCTGTATGGAATTCTTACCAGCAGATCCCATTCCTGCTCCCAGCAAGAGTAACTGCGAGGCCTTGGTTACGGTGTTCAGGCACCACCTACGGCAAAGCCCCAATTTTTGGCACTTGTATAGCACATGCAATTTCAAATTTGTATGGAATTCTTACCAGCAGGTCCCATTATGAACAGCGTGCAATACAGCATTAATTGTTATGTTTTTATGATGTGGGTTTAATGACACTTTAAGTCTAGGGAATAAGCTGTAATACTTATCTTATTCCGTACTTCATTTGTGTACCCAGTCCCCCCAAAGCCTCCAGTCTCCATGATGCTCCTGGCAGCTATCACACCCTTATTCCTCATATACAGTGCAGGATTAATTGTCCTGCATTGTATGTGATGAGACCAAGAAACTGCCCACAGTGCTGAGTGTAGAAGAAAAAAGGAGAGCTAAGGTAAGAAATACAGCCCCTTCCTCTAACTCCTGGAGTTAAAGGCCAAGTATTAAAACTATGCAGCACTGCAAAATGTACATTCATTTTATTTCATACCCATAGGCCATTTGGGCCCCCCTGGAAGCCTGGCCCTAAAACTCCCAGCAAGAAATCCCCATGTTCTGCCTTGTTGTTAGGATAATGAAAACCATTGGTTTTAGGATACTTGTGATGAGTGACATCCATAGCAGCAATACTATGGAATGTGTCACATTTGTAATGCATTGAAGGTAAACATATGGCAACTAAGCCAGATGCTATCACACGAGTCTGATGTAATCCTGGGTATACCTCATTTCACTGAAGATTAATGATTCACTGCTATAGTTTCATAATGGAAAAGATTACTAGTAATTTATCCCAATATTTTAATTAAAATACCCACCTTTGCTTTCTTAGTGATTCATATACGGTTAGCAAAGTAGTAATTTCAAGACATTACACTGACAGCGAAATAAAAATACATTTGAATTGGATTATCACCTAATTATCCTCTCAATTTACCCAACTTGAAGTGAGACATATTTTACACAATATACACATTTAAGGCATAATACTGAAGCTTTTACACATTGCTAAACATCAGCCAAAACAAAAGAAAGCACATCTATCTGTATAATTCCATTTTTTGGTGGATCTTGGACCCAAAGATAGAATTTTTTTGTACTTACCATAAAAATCTTTTCTCGTTGATCGAGTTGATTTATAGACACAATTTTGATTGAAAATCAATCTGTACCAGTTGGTTATGCTGCCCCTTGGGTCAGGGACAAGTCTCTTGGATCGGGAACCATCGACCACAACAAACAAGGATTCAGTCCAGAGAAAAGATGAAGTAACCTGAAAGTAAACCCTAATAGCCCTGGCAACATTTGGTATGTAAATTAGTTTACTTAGAGAGAGAAAAAAAGGACAGAGAGACGGGAGTACAATACTATATGATATTAAGGTGAAAAACAGAAATCACCTTAGCGAGAAAGGAAGGATGAGGTCTCAGAACCAACCTGTTTTTGTGTAAAATCAAAAAAGGGGATTCAGGACAAGGCCACACATGTCTAGCCTAAGGTATGATCACCAAAAAGGCCACCTTTTGAAACCACCACCACATGAACAAATAGGGGCTGGAATCAGATTTTCTAAGGGTCACTGATATTATCACTGGGCATACTGGTTGCAGCTCGGCAACAGTCTACAAAATGAGCACACACACCTTAGAAACAGGGATAGAGCCCAGAGCCGAGAATTGACATAGACACAGTCCAATGCATGTGCCAAAAAACCCCCAAAGAGTCCCAGGTTTTAGTGATAGCATTGAATCATAGCAGAAAACATGGATTTCAGGGTCAGACACACTGTCCTATCATCAGGGCCTAGTAATTAATACAAATTGCTGCATTTACTAACACTGTCTTAACCTGCACTTCTGAAACTGTTCCAAGCATTAAATCACAGTGCAGATCTATTTGGCCTATGCTTACCTGAGTCCGCTTAAGCACAGTCAAAATTCCTAAACCCTGATGAAAGGTGAGTGTGTTTGGCCTCAAAAGGCATTCGATTTTATTCTGCTATAAATCAAGTTGATCATTAAAAACCTTGGACTCTTGCACAATTGGTTGGCGCTTTAATTGGACGGTATGTACCTTTTGAGACCATGTCTGTAAAATAATCTCCCAAATATTCTCAAAAGAAGGTCTTTTCAAGACCACAAGAACCAAAAGCAGCAGTCTGATCGGAGGAACAACATAGGTTAACTATAAATAAAAGTACAGATTATAGGATGAATAGCCAAATGGCACTGACAAAAAACAGCCATGACTGAAACCTGACCTTTAATGGTAATGAGAGCTAAACATTTATCCACCACATCTTGTTGCAAAACAAAAGGATCTAACTCAGAAAGCCAGAAAATGGAACATGTAAAGAATTAAACCATCGGAAGTATGATTTACAAGTGCAATGACCAATTAGATCTGCATATCCAACCCTTCAAGGCCAGTCTGGAGCCAAGAGAATTACTGGGATTCTTAACAACTAGATTCTGCAGAAGTCTTGGGAAAAAATGTACAGAAGGATATGGAAACAATGTTATTAATAATTTATTGCACATAGATTTTATATGTACAGTATATCTAAAGCAGCACGTTTTATTTGCCGATTATACAGGTAAGATTGAATCTAACATTTCCGCTTGTCGCAACATTCAGGGCATCCCTTAACATCAAATGTTTCCAGTTTGGCCTTTGGACATAGGGAAAGGAGACCAACATCTGAAGTTCCCCACCTGCAGCATAGCTGCCTAAACACCTCTGGACGACGGGACCATTCCCCCAGAACTAAACTCTGCTGACTGAGATTATCTGTACATCTAGAATGTAGACTATGGACAGAGCAAGAACACCACTCTGCCCAAAGCAGAATGTAATAAACATCTTGCGCTGCTGAGGTATTCGTGATTTCTCTGTGAAATACATATGCCACTTCTGTGGCACTGTCCAACTGCATCCTTGTGGGATCTCCAGCAGTAGATCTGTCCGCGAGAAGACAGACAACCTGACGGCTCAGAGTTCTAGAATGTTGATGGTAAGTTAAGTCTCTTCTTTGGAACATAAATGCTAAAACTCCCTCAAGCTGAAAAGGTTTGCATGTTGTAATGATCAGCCAATAAAGGGGAAGAAAGAACTTGTCCAGGCGAAGTGATAGGGATGTAAGCCATCACAAAAGAACACTTTACAGCAGGAATTGAGACAAAATTCCTTGTCCAGATACAGAGGAGACCTGTTCCACTTGCATAGAATTTACCACTGGAAGGTCAGAGTGTGGAACTGAGCAAAGGAGATCACCTTACAGGAAGAGATCAGCATGTCCAACATGCAGAGCTTCCTCTATAGGGATCACAGTTGCCCTACTCACACATAAAATTGGCGGGTTCACTACAGGTGGAGAGGTCCACTTTTTGTAAAGGGTAGCGGACAGCAATACAAGCCCTATATGGATGCTTACATTCCTTGTAAATAAAGTAGTCAAAAAAGGAATGATATGGAAACACTTTTGCATCATGCTTTAGCTTATGAAAATCAGAGACAACTGATGTATGCCGAAGGAGGCAGGAGGATCTTCCATTAAAAGAGTTTGTGACCGAACAGCCTGGCCTGATTCATCCCAGAACAAAACAAAAAGCTTCCCTCATTGACAGATGGTTAAATAATAATGGCCATCTCAACATCATCCCAAATGGTTCGATACAAGGACATAGAAGAAATATGCTCCGAATAGTGTAAAACCTTTATTGAAGCTTAAAACACACTTATATCAATGCATCCAATATAGCGCTATACAAAGGATTCCTCACCGACCAAGCGCAAAGCATAACACCTGCACTTCCAGGAATGCGAACACGTGATGATTTTAGCACATCGCTCCATTCGCTCCAATGACCATTATTATTTAACCATCTGCTTCTGAGAGGAACCTTTGGAACTTGTGACGAGACCCTTGCTCACTCGCTTCCGCTCTCCCGACACTCCTCTGCTACCAGTGAGTCAGCTTGCAGATCGCAACGTCTGATGGTTCGGTCAACCAAGGCTCCGGGATTCGAACTACAGCTATTGCCGTCCGGAATCCATTGGAACAAACACCAAGCAGGCTGTATGTAAGTTCAAACAGGAAGACAATTTATTGGAAGAACACAGCACACTTTTATACAGAATTTGGAACATCCTGCCCCCAACAACCGCCCTCCCATTGGTCAATTGCAAAGTACCTGCAGTTCCCCTTCAGGTCCTCTCCAGCCATGCAAATGAGGACTTGAAAATGAGTCAGCAGGGATTGGTCCAGCTTGGATAGCTTGACCAGAAGGACTGCTATGTGCAATGAGACAGAAGCCCCAGGGGGCAATCAATGTACACAATAGCCAGACACAGAACAATGGTTCCCTAACGAGCCCCCAATACACATTACTCTGAGTGTCAATGCATCCCCTAGCAGACAACAGGTGAGTTCATTAGCACACCCGACAATAGATGAATGGAAAGCCACCTCAGACAAAAGCAACATTGTTAGACAGTCCGTCTCCACATTGAACTTCCTGGAATGACCATATTAGGAGTTGTACTTCCTGGTCAGAGACCTCATACTGTACAGGGAATAAAAATCTTCATATTATAAGGGAGACATTATTCCTGAATATGACTGTCCCATTTGTAGTAGTCCAAACCATATTTTCAGTGTTCACCACCCTCCTGGTCACCCTGCATCCATAACAGATGCAGGGTGACTTAAACATAAGAGAACCCCATAAGGCTGGGCATGGTGCCCCCCCAACCTCTCTAAAGGAATTTGGGGTCCACAACCCCCATGCCCAAAGTGACTCCCGTCACATTTCTCCCCTTTCGGCAGGAGACTAACACAGAAGGAGACCCTAAACGGGTTTATTTTGAAGTTAGTCCATAGTTCCAGTCCTCCAATGTCTGCACCCACAAAGTACCCCAAACAAATTGTTCGGGACCGAACATCACTCACCCAGCCAACCTCTGCCACTCTTGTAGAACATCCGTGCCCTTGGGAAGAAGCATGAACTGGCCTTTCTCCCAGGATTCCTTTCAGCTGCTGGAGAGAGGACAGGGTGGATGGACTCACTTTCTCATGCTTTTGGGGATCTGGGCCGACTGCCCAGCATCCCTGGGGTGTACAGGTGGAGATTGTAGCTTTTGCGGGTGCTGGACAGAGGTCGGTAACACTCTGCCCTGTCGTCAGCTCTTCTGCTGGGTTGGGGTTGGCAAATAATACCCCCAGGATCTGGTTGGGGTTCTGCTGTAGAGAGGAGGGATCGCCTACCTCCTCCTCCTGGTATTCCTGCGGGGCAGGTTGGGGATCTGGACCGGCCGTCCAGCATCCCTGTAGGTCTGGTGCAGAGACCGCGGTCCCATCTGTACCATTGGGGTCAGAGCTGTTGTCTCCCTGTGGTTGGGGGAGAAGGATTAGTTGTCTCCTCTTCCTGTAAGGTACACTGCTGCTTGGAAGGAAAGATGACACCTTCGACTCCCTGTAAATCCTGCTGTAGCTGGGGACCTGGGCTGGCTGCCAAGCCTCCCTGTAGGGCCGGTAGAGAGACCTCGGTCCCATCTCCACCTGCCATCGGTGGGTCTTCACAGTACCCCCAGTCTGTACTGTCTCTCCAACTGAAGGGTTGTGGGTCTGGATCTGCCACCCAGGACTCCGGCTCTGCTTGCAGGGTAGATTGGGGTGGAACGGAGCAGAGCAGGCGTTGGTAGTCCTGCTCCAGTTCCCACTCCATTCTGACCAGATGAATCAGGTCTGACCCCAGGTCATTCGCTTTGGGGAGACCCAGTAGGGCTTCCCTGGTGTCCTGGATTTCCCAGCGCCGAAACTCTGCTGGACATCCAAAGTCCCTCTCCTCAAAGGCCTTCCACAGCAAGCCCGGGCCACTATAGTCCTCACCTTCCGGCATATTGTCGTCAGCCATCCAGTGGTCGTAGCTGGTGGCGTACCACTTTAGTGCCCGGTAAGCTTCATCCAGCCACAACTCCTTCCAAATCAGGTTCCACAGCTCTGTCACCCACTCATCCAGGGGTTGCTCTCCTAGGAAAGGTAACCGCAGGGCAACGTATACCTGGAACCGCTGTTCTTCACTGGGAAGGTTCTCTCTCTGCCTGCACATCCTCTAAGGCCTCATACCACATTTCCTTTCGAGTGAAATCTCTCCAGTCCAGTATGGCTTCCTCTGATCCAGGCCCATCCTGTTGGACCAAGTGTTGCTGCAACCTCCAGCGAAACTCCTCCTCATATGGGGACGCTGCATCTTTAGGCGTTTTCTCCGATTGCCGTCTTTCTGCCATTCTCTGCTCATGCTGCCGCTCTCGTTCTCTCTCTTGTCACTCTCGTTCCCTCTCTTGTCACTCTAGTTCTTTCTCTTGTCACTCATCCTGCAGCTGGATGTCTCTAATGGCATTCTGTATGGCGGTCTCTGATGGGTTAGCACCATATAATGCCAACCGCTCTCGAACTCGTTGCTGAAACAAGTCTTCAACTGACTGGGGTCCTGCATCACCACCCCTCTGATCCATCTCGGCTAGCTCACTGATCAGGGTGGCCTTGTTCTTTGTCCCACTGGTCCCTCCACGGCTCTCAAGTAAGTCCTTCAGCATGGCTCTCCTGCATGCTGCATAGCTGGTCATTGACTGTGGTGGTTTAGAGTGTCCCGGTAACTGGAGAGCAAATCCCACCGCTGCCAACCAATGTAAAAAAACCCTTACTCGCTCGCTTCCGCTCTCCCGACACTCCTCTGCTACCAGTGAGTCAGCTTGCAGATCGCAATGTCTGATGGTTCAGTCAACCAAGGCTCCGGGATCCGAACTACAGCTATGTGCCGTCCGGAATCCATTAGAACAAACACCAAGCAGGCTGTATGTAAGTTCAAACAGGTAGACAATTTATTGGAAGAACACAGCACACTTTTATACAGAATTTGGAACATCCTGCCCCCAACAACCGCCCTCCCATTGGTCAATTGCAAAGTACCTGCAGTTCCCCTTCAGGTCCTCTCCAGCCATGCAAATGAGGACTTGAAAATGAGTCAGCAGGGATTGGTCCAGCTTGGATAGCTTGACCAGAAGGACTGTTATGTGCAATGAGACAGAAGCCCAAGGGGGCAATCAATGTACACAATAGCCAGACACAGAACAATGGTTCCCTAACGAGCCCCCAATACACATTACTCTGAGTGTCAATACATCCCCTAGCAGACAACAGATGAGTTCATTAGCACACCCGACAATAGGTGAATGGAAAGCCACCTCAGAAAAAGGCAACATTGTTAGACAGTCCGTCTCCACATTGAACTTCCTGGAATGACCATATTAGGAGTTGTACTTCCTGGTCAGAGACCTCATACTGTACAGGAAATAAAAATCTTCATATTACAAGGGAGACATTATTCCTGAATATGACTGTCCCATTTGTAGTAGTCCAAACCATATTTTCAGTGTTCACCACCCTCCTGGCCACCCTGCATCCATAACAATTGCAGGGTGACTTAAACATAAGACAACCCCATAAGGCTGGGCATGGTGCCCCCCAACCTCTCTAAAGGAATTTGGGGTCCACAACCCCCATGCCCAAAGTGACTCCCGTCACAGAACTGTTACGGGATGATTTCTTGGTAAGTTTTTTTTAGGCCAGTTTTGTTTTTATGCTGCAGCAATTGTATCTGATTTTACTACAAATAAAATGCTAAGCTATATGAGCAACATTTTGGCTACCACTGATGAGCTTTTCTTGCACAGTGCAAGGTTCCACAAAAGTCTACCATCCAATTGCTACACCTGAGCAGGACATCACTTCGCTTCATAGCAACAATTAAAGGCATATTGTCTGCTATCTGGTGAGTGTTTAGATTAGTGGAGGTGCACGGCCATGGCAGACTTTTTCCAAACACATTGGGTAAAGTGTGTTAATTTAATGTTTGCTATTTTCTGATGTCTGGTGAGTGTTTAAACACAGCACACCTATCATTGCAAATTTATTTGAGTACATAGAATAATTTTTAAGTTCTGTCACTGACTTTTCTAAATTGTGGGACTTTAAACACTTTTTCTATATAAAAGGACTTTCATTGTTTATCTTTCACAGTGGAGCACTGCACACCACTTTTGGCACTCCCCATGACACTCCCACCACCATTCTTGACTGTAGGCAAGACACACTTGTCTTGATACTCCTCACCTGGTTTCCACCACACATGCTTGACACCATCTGAACCAAATAAGTTTATCTTGGTCTCATCAGACCACAGGACATGGTTTCAGTAATCCATGTCCTTAGTCTGCTTATCTTCAGCAAACTGTTTGTGGGCTTTCTTGTGCATCATCTTTAGAAGAGGCTTCCATCTGGGATGACAGCAATGCAGACCAATTTGATGCAGTGTGCGGAGTATGGTCTGAGCACTGACAGGCAGACCTCTCACCCCTTTAAGCTCTGCAACAATGCTGGCAGCACTCATATGTCTATTTCCCAAAGACAACCTCTGGATATGATGCTGAGCACATGCACTCAACCTCTTTGGTCGACCATGGTGAGGCCTGTTCTGAGTGGAACCTGTCTTGTTAAGCTGCTGTATGGTCTTGGCCACTATGCTACAGCTCAGTTTCGGGTGCTTGGCAATTTTCTTATAGTCTAGGACATCTTTATGTAGAGCAACAATGCTTTTTTTCAGACCCTCAGAGAGTTCTTTGCCATGAGGTGCCATGTTGAACTTCAAATGACCAGTATGAGAGAGTGAGAGTGATAACACCAAATTTAACACACCTGCTCCCCATTCACACCTGAGACCTTGTAAACACTAACAAGTCAAATGACACAGTGGAGGGAAAATGGCTACTTGGGCCCAATTTGGAAATTTTGAGGGGACAGCAAATTTACACTGTTATACAAGCTCTACACTCACTACTTTACATTGTAGCAAAGTGTAATTTCTTCATTGTTGTCACATTAAAAGATATAATATTTACAAAAATGTGAGGGGTGTACTCACTTTTGTGAGATACTGTATATCTTTAGATGACAACATGGTCACCACTATTAAGTGGATCTTTGCACTCAAGAGGCAAACTGATGCTCTCCCTTATTTGGGGATTTTCCTAACCTCTTCCTTACATACTCTGCACCAAAAGAATGATCCCTCGTTATTTTTAAAAATTGCAGCCAACTTAGGTGGAAAATGAATCCTTTGTCATGGTTTGGCAGACTGCACTTATTGAAAATGAATGTTCTCCTACAGATTTTATATTTCTTTCGCACTATTCCAGTGCCAATACAAATGCATGATGATAAAACCATTTCAAAGAAAATGTTGTTATTTGTTTGGAGGGACAATATACCTAGGGTGAATAGACAAACTTTATACACCCCTAAATCAAGGGAGGCTTGTGAGATCTTGCAAAATATTACTATGCAGCCCCACTGGTGCAATTAATTAGATTTCATACTAAGCAATCCATCTAGACCGATTGCTCACATGTTGTGGTTGTCCTCTAGGGACAGGCCCACTATGTTGTGTCCGCCTCTGTCACTTTCTTTTAGGATATAGGATAGACTACTTATAATTTTAAGTCCCCATGTCATCAATGGAATATCTGTGTCATAAATCTGACAAACTGAAAGGTCACATCTTAGAGATTTATTCTATTATAGTATATAACATTAGTGTCAGCAAAACAATTCTATATGGATAGATGGGAAAGGGACTTGGGTAAGACATTGGAAATGAATGAGTGGTACCAGCTAGCACAAACTGCCTCCAGAGCAAACATTAATACATCCATTATAGAGGCTAATTATAAGGTATTATTGAGGGGGTACATGGTCCCCATTAAGATTGCATCCTATTTCTCAGGAGCTTGAATGTAGGGATGGTGTTCTTAGGGTCATAGTCTGCATTTTTCTTCCTCCAAACACGGTGAGTCCCCCAACTCAAGAAGGCACATGTACAGTCATGCCATTGAACATCTAAATGATTCAGGGGATTGGAAAAGGAATTGGGAGAAAGTGCTGTGGTCAGATGAGACCAAAATTAAAGTGATTAGCATTAACTCGACTCGCTGTGTTTGGAGGAAGAAAAATGCTGACTATGACCCTAAGAACACCATCCCTACAGTCAAGCACAGAGGTGGAAACATTATGCTTTGGGGAGGTTTCTCTGCTAAAGGTACAGACCGACTCTGCCGCATTGAGGGCCCAATAGATGAGGCAATGTATTGTAAAATATTGGATGAGAACCTTCTTCCCTCAGCCAAAACACTGAAGATGGGTCATAGATGGGTCTTCCAGCATGACAATGACCCAAAAAATATCGCCAAGGCCACAAAGGAGTGGGTCAAGAAGAAGCATATTAAGGTTATGGAGTGGTCCAGCCAGTCTATGGACCCTAATCCTATAGAAATTTAGAGTTGCCAAGTGACAGCCAAGAAACCCTAAAGGTTTTAGACTAGATCTGTAAAGAAGAGTGGAACAAATCCCTCCTGTGTACAGTTGAGCGGACACCTGGATGTCCATGTTCGGCGGGTTCGGCCGAACTTGAAAAAAAAGTCCAGGTCCGTGTCCCGGACTTTTTCCGAACTTTACCCGGACACCGAACCCCATTGAAGTCAATGGGGACCCGAACTTTCAGGCACTAAAATGGCTCTAAAACACCAATGGAAAGGGCTAGAATGCTGCAAATGGCAGCAAAACGTAGTTAAGAGCATGGCAAGTGCTCTGCAAACAAATGTGGATAGGGAAATAACTTAAAACAACAAAAAAAAACAGAAAAATAAGAAAAATTCTTCATCTGTGAAGGACGAGGCCCATATGGAGTAGGAGGGAGGTTGAGGTGGTGGTGGATGTGGCGGTGTAGGTGGAAGCGGCGGTGGAGGAGGACGAGGTAGCCAACACTGCTTTTTTTCAGTAATTTTAAATGAGGGTACACCCCAAAAGAGTGAGAAAGATCAAAAATATAACAATGGCTGGGTAAGGTCGGTATCCATCTCTATTCTGCACAAGGTACGGAAAAAACCTGTGGGATCCATGCCTGGTTCATTTTAATGAACGTGAGCTTGTCCACATTGTCTCTGTACAGGCGGCTGCGCTTGTCTGTGATAACGCCCCCAGCCGTGCTAAATACACGTTCAGATAATACACTGGCTGCAGGGCACGCCAGCACCTCCAAGGCGCAAAGGGCAAGCTCAGGCCATGTGCCCAATTTGGAGACCCAGAAGTTGAAGGGGGCAGGCTCGTCATTCACTACATGTAGGCGTGTGCACACATACTGCTTCACCATGTTGGTGAAATGCTGCCTCCTGCTAAGACGTTCCATATGAGCTGCTGGTGCTGCTGTTTGTTGTGGCGTGCTGACAAAGCTTTTCCACATTTCGGCCATGCTAACCCTGCCTTCTGAGGTGCTGGCGGTGCCCTGGTTGCGTTGGCGACCTCTTCCTCCTCCTCCTCTGCCTTGGCCTTGTGCTTCCACTGTGGCCCCGCTGTCAGGTGGGAATGCCAGCAGCATCGCGTCTACCAGCGCGTGCTTGTACTCGCGCATCTTGCGATCGCGCTCCAGTGAGTGAATTAAAGCGGTTGTAAACCCTAAAATAAAACATTTTAAAAAAAAAATCTGCAAGACAAAGGCATAATGAGCTAGTATGTGTAACTAGAACGAAGCCCCGACACGGACCCCCGGACATCGCTGCGGGCGCTGCCATGATCCCTCGCCGTCTCTTCCGGGTTCGGCGGCTCGGGCGCGGTGATTGGCCGGAAGAGACGGTTCCGGCACGATGATTGGCCGGAGCCGCGATGACGTCACTCCCGCGCATGCGCGCGGGAGTGATTTTCCGGCAAGCTCCCGGCAAATAAATTGAAGGTCTCCCCGGACCTTCAGAGCACATGCGCCGCTCGCGCGAGCGGCTGCATGCACTGTAAATATCTCCTAAACCATGCCGGTTTAGGAGATATTATTTGTACCTACAGGTAAGCCTTATTATAGGCTTACCTGTAGGTAAAAGTGTCAAAAAGCGGGATACTACCGCTTTAAGGACGGTACGTTGTCCTTGTAACGGGGATCCAGCAGCGTGGCCACCCAGTAATCAGCACAAGTTAGAATGTGGGCAACTCGGCGGTCGTTGTGGAGACACTGCAGCATGTAATCGCTCATGTGTGCCAGGCTGCCCAGAGGCAACGAAAGGCTGTCCTCTGTGGGAGGTGTATCGTCTGTGTCCTCTGTATCCCCCCAGCCACGCACCAGTGATGGCCATGAGCTGGCCTGGGTGGCACCCTGCTGTGAACATGGTTCCATCTCCTCCTCCTCATCCTCCTCATCCTCCAGAACTGTGCCCCTGCTGGACAATTGTGTCCCTGGCATTTGTGGGTGCAGGAACCCACCCTCGGAGCCACTTGCGAACGACCTGAAAGCCTTGGAAATGTTACCTCTTTATCCTCCTCCTCCTCATCCCGTGCCACATCCTCTTCCATCATTGCCCGAATCGTTTTTTGAAGGAGGCATAGAAGTGGGATAGTTAAGCTGACAACGGCGTCATCGGCACTGGCCATGTTGGTGGAGTACTCAAAACAGCGCAACAAGGCATACAGGTCTCGCATGGAGGCCCAGTTATTGGTGGTGAAGTGGTGCTGTTCCGCAGAACGACTCACGCGTGCGTGCTGCAGCTGAAACTCCACTATGGCCTGCTGCTGCTCGCACAGTCTTTCCAGCATGTGCAAGGTGGAGTTCCACCTTGTGGGCACGTCACATATGAGGCAGTGAGCGGGAAGGCCGAAGTTACGCTGCAGCGCTGACAGGCAAGCAGCAGCAGGGTGAGAACGCCGAAAGTGCGCACAGACGGCCCGCACTTTCTGCAGCAGCTCTGACATATCGGGGTAATTTTTAAGGAACCTCTGCACCACCAAATTCAGCACATGCGCCAGGCAAGGGATGTGCGTCAAACTGGCTAGGCCCAGAGCTGCTATGAGATTTCGCCTGTTATCGCACACCACCAGGCCGGGCTTGAGGCTCGCTGGCAGCAACCACTCATTTGTCTGCTGTTCCATGCTCCTCCACAACTCCTGCGTGGTGTGTGGTTTTTCCCCCAAACAGGCAAGTTTTAAAACTGTCTGCTGTCGTTTACCCCTGGCTGTGCTGAAGTTGGTGGTGAAGGTGTTACACTGACCGGATGAGGAGGCGGTAGAGGATGAGGAAGCGGAGTAGGAGGAGTTAGGAACAGGAGGCAAACTGAAGCGCCCTGCAATCCTCGGTGGTGGAAGGACATGCGCCAAATTGCTATCCGCCTCAGGCCCATCCGCCACTGCATTTACCCAGTGTGCCGTTAGGGAGATATAACGCCCCTGACCGTGCTTACTGGTCCACGTATCGGTAGTTAGGTGGACCTTGGCACAGATGGCATTGCGCAGTGCACACCTGATTTTTTCCCCCACTTGGTTGTGCAGGGAAGGGATGGCTTGCCTGGAAAAGTAGTGGCGGCTGGGCACGACGTACTGTGGGACAGCCACCGACATAAGGCTTTTAAAACTGTGCGTCTCCACCAGACGGAATGACAGCATTTCAAAGGCCAAGAATTTTAAAATGCTGGCATTCAGGGCCATGGATCGCGGGTGGGTAGGGGGGTACTTCCTCTTCCTCTCAAGTGTTTGGGAGATGGAAAGCTGAACGCTTCCACGGGCCATTGTGGAGATGGTTGGTGACCCAGGTGGTGGTGTTGCTGACAGATCGTCTGTTTGTGGGGTGGCAGGTGCCGGTATCACTACAGAGGTGGATGGAGAGGCCGAGACTGCAGCAGAAGAGGAAGCAGGAGGAGCCAGAAACCTTTCTTGGTTTTGAAGGTGTCTACTCCACTGCAGCTCGTGCTTTGCACTTAGATGCCTGATCATGCAGGTTGTGCTCAGGTTGAGAAGGTTTATGCCTCGCTTCAGGCTCTGATTGCACAGGGTGCAAACCACTCGTGTCCTGTAATCAGCACATTTTCTGAAGAACTTCCACGCTAGAGAACTCCTTTGAGCTGGCTTTGTTGCGCTCGGTCCCTTGCTGCGTTGGGCAGTAGCAGGCGTAGTGTCTAGGGCACGGCCGCTCCACTTCTGCACCCTGCTCCCTCTTCTGCTGTGCTGGTGGCTCTGTGCGACCACCGCCTCTTCCTCCAAACTACTCAGGTCACCTGCATGACCTTTATTCCATGTGGGGTCGAGGACCTCATCGTCCTCCACATCATCTTCCATCCAGTCTTCACCCCTGCCCTCCTTGTCGGTCTCCACAATTCTGAGTTCCGCAGCAGTTGGCACCTGCGTTTCGTCATCATTGGAGACGTGCTGCGATGGTCCTTCCATGTACTCATCTTGAGAAATAAGTGGTTGGGCATCGCTGCACTCAATCTCTTCCACTTCTGGGGCAGGGCTAGGTGGATGGCCCTGGGAAACCCTGCTGACAGAGTCATCAAAAAGAAGAAGAGACTGCTGCATAACTTGGGGCTCAGACTGCTTGCCTGATTTGCAAGGGGGTGAGGTGAAAGACGGTTGGACATTGGCGGCAGGTGCCAACTCTGACCTTTCTGCAGTAGACTGGGTGGGAGACAATGTGAAGGAACTGGAGGCACTGTCAGCAACCCAATCTACTATCTCCTGTACTTCTTCTGGCCTCATCACTTCTAGAGGTGCATGATGCCCTACCAAATACTGCTGCAGGTTCTGTCGCCTACTCACACTTGAGGAAGGTGTTTCACTTGTGCGTGTAGCTGGCACAGATTGACCACGTCCTCTCCTTGCAACAGGAGCTCTACCAGCAGCACCATGACCCAGGCCACGGCCCCTATTTGACGGTCTCCTCATATTTCTGTAATTTATGATCTTGCCCTAGAAAGGTGTTTATTGAATAGCGGAACAAAACAACAACAGTATCGCACGGGTGTATCTCACAGTCAAATATGCAAACTATGCCGCAATTTAAATTTTATTACCCCAAAAGGGTGTTTATTAAATAGCGGAATAGAAAAACAGTATACAAATACAATGGGTGTATCTCACAGTCAAATATGCAAAGTATGAAGCAAATTTAATTTTTTTCACCCCAAAAGGGTGTATATTGAATAGCGGAATAGAAAAAAAGGATATAAAACGGTGTATCTCACACTTACAAACACAGACTAGGCCCCGATTACAATTTTTTACCCTAAAGGGAGGATGAGGAAGAGGAGTAGGAGGAGTTCGGAACAGGAGGCAAACTGAAGCGCCCTGCAATCCTCTGCGGTGGAAGGAGATGCGCCAAACAAATTTAAAAAGGTGTATCTCACATGTACCGATACAGACTATGCCGTAATTTAATTTTTTACACTCCAAAAGGGTGTATATTGAATAGCGGAATAGGAAAAATTTTATAAAACGGTGTATCTCACATGTACAAACACAGACTAGGCCCCGATTACAATTTTTTGTACCCTAAAGGCAGGATGAGGATGAGGAAGAGGAGTAGGAGGAGTTCGGAACAGGAGGCAAACTGAAGCGCCCTGCAATCCTCGGCGGTGGAAGGAGATGCGCCAAACAAATTTAAAAAGGTGTAACTCACACGTACCGATACAGACTATGACGTAATTTAATTTTTTACAGTCAAACAGGGTGTCAGGACCCGGACTTGAACCTGGGACCTCCAGTGTGTCTGCCCATGACTCTACTAGCTGAGCCATCTGGAATGCTGAACAGCTCCTTGGACAAATCCATGAATGATCCTGCTGTGAATCTTTATTACCTTGAACCTTGAACCCTTTGCTCCTCCCATGAACTTCCTGTTATAAGCCATGTCTTTGCACTTCCTAGTTGCCAGAATATTGTGCCTTAAACAGCCGATATCTTGCTTGTCTCTCCTGCTGCCGTCCGTATCTTTGCTATCATCCGTTATCGACACTTGGCTTGTTCCTCGACTACGCTTTTGCCTAATCCCGAACTGCAACTACTTGTTACCGACCTTAAGCTATTCCTAGACTACGCTTCTGCTTGATCCTGACCTGCTATATCTGCTACTGGACCCTGGCTTGCTCACCTCCTGGTGGGGCGATCCTGAGGACCGCGACCTGGTACTAACACGCAGCAAAATCCATCTCCACCATCAGGAGCGCTGGTGAACACCGGTTAGTACTTAGATTCCGCACCTCAGGTGAGCCTGCGTCATCTGCCAGTGTGACCTGCCTGTGTTCCTATCCAGCTGGTTCCTGTGTAAGCTGCTATAGCTATTGGTCTTCGAGCCTGACTCCAGATCGTGACAGAATATTCTGGCCCAAAACATGGAGGCCGTTGTAGCAGCTGCTGTGGCTCCTTTCAGGGTACAAATCTCTGAGTTGCAGGCGTTTGGTACTACCTACCAGGAAAAGTTTGCTGAGTTACAAACTGAAGTGAAAGGGCTACAAGAGGACATCCTTGATCTGCATAGACAGTTGCGGGACATGCGTTCCTCGAGATGCTGTTGCGGTTGATACTAGCACACGAATGCCCCTCCCACTCAAGTTTAATGGCGACCATCACAATTACAGAGGTTTCCTTAATCAATGTCGTATATACTTTGAGATGCAACCTGCTGCATTTACTTCTGACAGGAAAAAGGTGCTGTTTATCATCAACCTCCTGACTGAGGAAGCCTTAGCCTGGGCCTCACCTTATGTGGAGAAAGATGATGTCATCCTGGATAATTTCAATAATTATGTGGCTGCCATGAATCAAGTTTTTGATGATCATAACCGCTGCGCTACTGCTGAGGCAAAGTTGCACAATTTACGGCAGGGGAGGCGCTCTGTTGCAGAGTACACAACTGAATTCAGACGTTGGATTTCAGATACCAATTGGAATCCAGCAGCGCAAAAGAATCAGTTTCGTCAAGGACTCTCTGAACAAGTAAAAGATGAGCTTGCCCGAGTAGAAAGCCCTGATGACCTTGAGGCCTTTATTAAATTATGTATTCAAATTGATCAAAGACTTACTGAAAGGAGAAAAGAGAGGCAGGGAATTCTAGGCAGCAATGGTGGCATGCGTTTTTCTACTACTCAGTATACTCCTAAGGGTCCAAGAGTTCTTCCAGGCTCTGACACTCCTGAACCTATGCAGGTGGGTGCTATTAAAAGATCTATTACCACTCAGGAGAAAGAAAGACGACGTTCAGAAAACTTATGTCTTTATTGTGGAGAATCTGGGCATTACGCAATCAATTGTCCCAATAAATTTAAAAGAACAATTGCGGCAACAGATCTTATGGTATCTGAACAAATAAACTCAATTTCTCAGTCTGTCTCTCCTTTGATTCAAGAAGCTCATAAAGTTAATTTATCTTCTCATTTTGTCATCCCTGTAAAGCTTATCACTGAAAGCAGTGAAATACCTTGCTCCGCTATGCTGGACTCAGGGGCCGGGGGGAACTTCATGGACATTGAATTTGCCCAAAATAATAACATACAAGGAAGAAATAAATTTTCCCCAATTGATATGGAAACTGTGGATGGCTCACCTTTGTCTTCAGGACCTGTTACCCACGAGACTGTCCCACTTGAACTCTTAATCGAGACTGACCATCAGGAGACTATCAGCTGATCACATCGCCTAAATTCCCTATCATCCTGGGCATTCCTTGGTTCTCTATCCATAATCCTTCCATCAACTGGGAGACACGTTCTTTAAAACTTACCTCTGACTATTGCAAAGAACATTGCAAAGGATCTTACCAAGTAAGCCCACCACCAACCCAGGACTCACAAGCAGCTATGGGGGTTTGGGTGTAGAGGAGGTAAGTACAGAAATCAGAGCTCCAATTTTTATTTTAACAATTCCTGGGCATTTTTAAAAGAAATAAAAGTAGAATTGTGATTGAAGGGACAATTTCAGGCAACAAACAACACCTTTCAATAATCACTAATCCAGTGTCACTGCTTGCAGAATACGTTTCCACAGCCCCGCAGTGTACTTCCTGAAACCTCTGTTGTGTGGCTTCTCCCTCTCTGTCTTTTTGCACCACCAATCACTTTCAAACTTCCAAGGCAAGTTTTCATTCTTGGATTGCCTTGAAAAATGTATTTGTATTGACAAAGAGGGTGTTTTTAGATACCAGGTTTATAAATAGACTGGCATTATAGATTTACTAAAACTGGAGAGTGCAAAATCTGGTGCAGCTCTGCATAGAAACCAATCAGCCTTCAGTTTTTTTTGTCAAAGCTTAATTAAACAAGAAACTGATTGGCTGCCATGCAGGGCTGCGCCAGATTTTGAAATCCCCAGTTTTTGTAAATTAACCCCAATGTCTGAATTAATTACTTTGCTTGGCTCCCGGTATGCATTTCAAAGTCAAGTCTAGAAATGTAAACTTTCTGGAAATGTTGAAGCCAAGAGAAAAAGACGTTTTTTTCCTGTTTTTTTTTTTTTTTTTTTGGGAAAAGATTAAAATTTTCAGAAAATGTGCAAAAAAAAAATCACTATAGAGTAGTTTTACTAATTGAAAATCATTGTGTTACACTGGGAAGGTGAAATGCAGAATATATAAAAGTATAAGTACGGCTTATTCAGTACAGGCTCTCCTCACTTAACGACGAGGTTCCGTTCCAGCGACCAGGTTGTTAAACGAATTGGTGGTTAAATGAGGAGCCACAATGAATCGATATTTTAACCGCTTGCCGACCGCCGCAAGTAGATATACTGCGGCGGTCAGCCCCTCACAGGCAAAGTGACGTATATATACGTCACTAGCCTGTGAGGCTCTGGGGAGCGAGCGCGCACCGCCGGTGGCGCGGTCCTGCTCCCGCGCGGTCACGGACCTCCCCGCGCGTGTGACCGGCGGACCCGATGTCCGCCGCTCACTCTGCGATCGTCGGGGGAGAGGGAGAAAGGCAGACAGCTTGTGTAAACAAGCTGCCTGTCATTCTCCCCTGTGTAGAAACACTGATCATACGGTTCTACTATGTAGGACCGTTGATCAGTGTTCCTACAGCTCAAGCCACAGCCAATCACAGTTAGAATCACGCCCCTAGGGACACACACAGCCCCTCCCTCTCAAATAAAGTTAACCCCTTCACTGCCAGTGTAATTTTACAGTAACAGTGCATATATATAGCACTGATTACTGTAGAAATGTCACTGGTAACCCCAAAAGTGTCAAAAATTTCAGTCAAAGGCCCGATCTGTCCGCCCCAATGTCGCAGTACCGCAAAAAAAATCGCAGATAGCCGCCATTACGCGTTAAAAAAAAACAACAAAAATCTTTCCCTTTGTTAGTAAACGCGATAGCTTTTGCGCAAACCAATCAAAATACGCTTTTTGCGATTTTTTTTTTTTTTTTTTTTTACCAAACATATTTAGGATAAAACAAATTGGCCGAAAATGTTAAAAAAATTAGATTTTTACTTTTTTTTGGGGGGGAATTTTATATAAAAATATGTGAAAAATATTATTTTTGCAAAATTGACGCTCTTTTTTTGTTTATAGCGCGTGATCAAAAAATCGCACAGGTGATCAAATACCACCAAAAGAAAGCTCTGTTTGTGGGGAAAAAAGGACGTCAAATTCGTTTAGGTACAGCGTCGCACGACCGTGCAATTGTCCATTAAAGTCACGCAGTGGCGAATCGCAAAATACCCCTGGTCTTTTAGCAGCCAAATCCTGCGGGGCTTAAGTGGTTAAGCATTCCTAGCTACTGTACTGTACTGTATTCTGAAAAAAAAGGTCTAAATACAAAACTCCAACTCAATAACATTGTTTTAATTTGGATAAGTACAGAAAACAAAAATATAAACAACAAAAATACTGTACTGTACAATACAATGATGTACAGTGCCCAAAAAGCTGGTCATAAATCTGAGCGGTCATTAAACAGGTAAGTCATTAAACGAGGAGTGTCTGTATATAAACTAAGTTTTTTTTTTACAAATGTAATATAACAAGGACTGTATATGTTAAGAATATTTCAACTATGCATGAGAAGAGGTAACCACCCCCTTTCCCCCAATTTTTTAGAGGCTTCCCGCCAAAATGCATTTCCAGTTATTGACAATGCTGATCCAGAAGCATATATTGCTCTTCCAAGAAATTTATGAAATTTCTCCTGATTTTCAGGTGTCATTTTACCTATAAATGAAGGCATTGTGTATTTTTGTAAGGTAGTGGCTTGCAACATGTCCTTATTTGAAGATGCTGCTGGTGGAGAAACACTTTTTAATGATCCAGAAGCAGTAGAAAGAGTGTTTCTGGAAAAAGAACTCTGAAGGAAAAAGCTACGCTATATTACCAAAAGTATTGGGACGCCTGCCTTTACACGCACATGAACTTTGGCATCCCATTAAGGTCCATAAAGACATGGATGAATGAGTTTGGGGTGGAGGAACTTGACCTGCCTGCACAGAGTCCTGACCTCAATCCGACAGAACACCTTTGGGATGAATTAGAGTGCAGACTGTGAGCCAAGCCTTCTTGTCCAACATCAGTGCCTGAGCGCACAAATGCACTTCTGGAAGAATGGTCAAACATTCCCATAGACACACTCCTAAACCTTGTGGACAGTCTTCCTAGAAGAGTTGAAGTGGGTGGGCCAACTCAATATTGAACCCTACAGACTAAGACTGGGATGCCATTAAAGTTCATGTGTGTGTAAAGGCAGGCGTCCCAATACTTTTGGTAATATAGTGTACTTGCACTTTCATTATGGTTCTCATCATTTATTTACATTAAGCATTTTTTAATATCTCGGGCATCTCTGGCATGCAGGAATATGTTTTGTCACCCTTGTAGCATTTGGCAAAGAATATTTCTTCTCACAGTATTTGCAAATTGCAGCTTTGCTCTTGGGAGAAATTGCACTGTGGAAATTCTTCCAAACCCTAGATGTTGGTCTAATCCAATTTACAGAGAAGGGGAAAAGAAAAAACAATTTACTGACCAGACTACAGGGAAACATAATGCTGTGATGGTGGAGAACAATAGGAATCCTTTAAAGGGTAAATAAGATAACCTAATTTGTCAAACAAATTTACCCTCGTACCTTTCAATTAGGGCCTGAGAGGACAGAAACTTTTATCTACACCGGTGTTTCTCATTCTTTTTCCAGTCAAGACACCCCTTAAAATTATGTACAATCTTGAGGCACCCCATTCTAAAATATAAAAAACCCGCCGTTAGAGGTGATTTATTCTTACAAAGCAAATACACCTTTGCATACTGGTACTGACTAATACTGCAATGTTTCTCTCTTTCACTCAGCTAATGTGACCCCAGTACTGATGGAGAGGGGCGGGGGTCTAACAAGCATACTATGCAAGCACCCAATGTTCTTCCTATCAAACAATGGCATCATTGGTTGTTAGGATGCCAGCAGCTGGAAGGTTATAATGATGTACAATGAAAACCTGCAACGTTGTACAACTAAAAAGCAGGCTTGATCCACCAGCTGGATTGTGTACAATTTTGGGCAATTTTTAAAACATGTTGCAAAGGCATCCCTAGAGAAACCTTAAAGCACACCAAGGTGCCTGGGCACCCAAGTTAAAAAAAGGCAGATCTGCTGTATCCAAACAAACACCTAAATGTAGGAGGTAGAAGATGGAGCACACAAGCAAACTAAACAGGAGCCTTTCCCCTGCTGTGCCCCCTAGTAGCAGAAATGCATATATCTCTTGTTTGAGAATTGCATTGAGAAGTACAATGCTTGTTACTGTATTCTGGGATTTGCTTGCCTTCAGCTGAGAGATTTTTTAATAATTTTAGACTTTACATAAAGTCTTAGAAATCTTTCATTAGGGTATTCATGGTATATAGTTTGAATACAATGTCATAGATATATTATTTATCATTATAAAAGAACATATTCCACATTTCCTTTTTTTACTTTTCAATTTTTTCTGAAAAAAAATTTAATAAACTGCTTTGAAAAAAATGGTAAAAAAATGTTTTTTTTTTTTTTTTTCAATTATTCCATTTTTTTTTTTTTTTACAGGCCTTCTATCTCTGTTAGAGCTAGAGTTTTCCTATGAGCAACGTTCAACCCCCTTACTGATTGCAGACAGCTAGCTGTCACGCAGCAGGGGGCATGTCTGTCAACTGTAGAGAGACTGCTGCTTCCAGAGAACAAAGGGTGTATTTCTGAATTGTATGCCAGAACACAGACATTTTATTGGTTCTGGGAACCAAATAAAAACAATTAAACGAGTAAAGACATTTTCCAAATAGCTATTTATTGTACATTCAATGTATCTGCATTGCTTTTTAGTATAACAAATTACAAATCAGACAGCTGGAAAATGCCCTTTAGAGGTTCCATCTAGAAAGGCCAAAAAAACAAGAGGAAAATCAACGAATACATTTGAATTCCTTTCACAATTAAACACCTGTCAAAGGCTTTATGTCCCTCAAATCAGTTATTTAACATTCTAGTTAAAAATGGAAATGCTGTCATCACATCATCTGCTCTTAAGGGAAAATTCCTGTTTTATTTAAAAAATGAATTTAGCATATGAAATAGCCAAACAAACAATTTTGTAATGTAATATTATGAAAAAATACCTTTCCATTACAGCCTGCAGCCAGCAAAAAAAGGGGAAAATAAATCCCCTTTGGATCTTCCTTGTAACAAACTATTTTCTTATTTTTTTCTACAGCCAGAGTTTAATCCTCTAGAAGTGATAAGATGACTATATTAAAGGAGGACTCCCCTGAGTATCCCTCAAGTGTATTGGAATGGCTAAGTCTAATATCTACTAGTCAGAAGTAAGGTTCTACTTATGTAGGAAATGCAGAATGCATTTGGAATCTATGTGTTTTTGAATAAAGCAAATGGAATTGACCTTCTAAGCTTAATTGTTACAAGTACATGTCAGTGGATAGTTGATTCAGCCCAGATCTAATGGTAAAAGGCATTCGTTCTGAAAAGAGTAATAGAGCAGAATGCCAGTGAAAAATATTTAAAAAATAATAAACCATTCAAAGATAAAAGAAAAAACTTTCCCCACAGTATTTTTCACCTATTTTATGTGTGACTGTCATGGACCTGCCCAAGCCCATGACTTGCCTCCTATCAGCATGCTTCTTGTCAGCAATTAACAGATTGGCTTCTTGTGCTGCTTCCTACTCAGTCACTGTGAGCTCTGCTGTGCAAGGACTGCATGAAGCTGATGCCAGGTCAAAATCAGGTACTTACACAACTTGTATTATAAAATATATATTTCATTAAGTGTTAATCCAGAGATTCACTTGTTTCTTTTATATCTTTGCTGTGGTGCTACCCCCCATGGAGATGCTTAGTAATTTGGGTTTTCTGTTCTCACTCTTGACTCTAAGAACAACCTCAGTCCCTCTGGCACACCTGGTGCAGTGAAAGTTGCTGTATGCACCTAAATGGCACACAACTTTAACTCGACTGTGAATTAGTATCAGGAAATAGACACAAGACCCATTAGTGGTAAAATAATTCAATGTATTGGTATGGGTTAGAGTAAATGATGGTAGGAGCATAATTAGGCATACAGTAGGTAAATACAGACACAGTTTGCTAGACAGTGTAATTGTTCTGTCAAAGTAACTTCGAATGGAGTTTTGTGCCACTAGACTAGAATCAACTCATAATTCAGCAAAATCAGCAATAAGCAATGCATATAAACATTAACTGCAATGTGAATAATAATACCATTTAAACTAGTCTAGAGTTCACGCTAAGAGAATGGCTAGGATATAGTGCAACGTCCCCTGAGAGATATCTCTTACAGTAACCAATAGGTGAAGGTCTCTGTGTAGCAGCTGTAAAGGGAGAATCTTTAGCAGCTGTAAAGGGACAGTCTTTAGTCCTAACTTTTCATCTGGCTAGTGTTGGGGCCCAGCTGTACTATTGGTGCATGTGAGCAGCAGCTCACCAGTCCCAGAGATACTGCAGCTCACCATCCGGTCACATAGAAATGAGTCCACTCTCTGATCTGCAAACAGGTGACTCTGACTGTCAGCACTCCCAAACTCAGCACTCTGGATCCTGCTCAGGCCGCTGACATGCAGCAGCAATGGTGCACGTTGGATAGCAATGTGCACTCTCCAGTCTTCCTTATGACAAAACAAAAGAAACTGTACAGCCTGAGAAAATGCAGCTCTTTCCCATCTTCCTGGCAATTTCACTCTGAGAAATGTAGTTAAATAGCAGTTAATTACAGTTGCCTCTCACTCTACATTCTTAGCCAAGCACCTAGCTACATAGCTTTACGCAATCAAAATTCAGACAGTTCAAGATAGATAATGTTGTCACCTGTATAACTGGAAGTCCATTCTTCTGCTGACTATACAAGTTCTAATACAGCCAACGTCCAGTTATGAACAAAACATATATGCCGGCATTAAAAAAATAACGGAAAATATTTTTTATAAAGAATTCTGAATAAAAAACATGCATTTTCCCTAGGCTAGCTCACAGTTGGCTGACATGTACATTCTGGGATGTTCAATTCCTATCGAATGCAGTTCAGGGCATTGGTCAAGAAGTTGTTTTTTTTTACATTTAACTCTGCTGTGGGCAAGAAGCAGGGTTTAGAGCCAATGGTCGGCTATCTTTTAAAAGCAATCCAAACGGCTAACTAGCCACTGGATTGCTTTTACAAGTAGCAGGAGGAAACCCCCCCCATCACCTTAAGTGAGCTGTCCTATCCCAACGAGACAACCAATCAACCAGCAGGCACTTCTGCTGGTTGATCATAGAGGTAGACAAAGACCGGAATTGCTCTGTCAGCCTCTATGATAAAGTAAATAGGAAGCGATGAGCATACCAGTTTCCTCTACACCATTTTTAAAATTGGAAATCATTTGGTCACACTAATTTTGGTGTGATGAAATGCTTTTAAAGACCAAAGGAGTAATGCGCGTTCTTATTGACCCCAGATTTACAGTACCTGTCACTGCCTAATGCTGTTACAAGGGATGTTTGCATTCCTTGTGATAGCAATAAAAGTGATCAAAAAAAAAAAAAATTAAACCCGTCAGTGTAAAAAAAATGAATAAAAAAATGTAAAGCACCCCATCCCCACGTAAAAAGGCAAGCGCATGCGTCAATCCCACACGCACGCAAACAGCAATCGTCCCACACATTAGAGTTATTACTGCAAATGTTAGATAATGAGCAGTGATTCTAGCACCAGACCTCCTGTGTACATCTGAAATAGTAACCTGTAAAGGCGTTTATAGCATTGTCTACAGATAGTAAAAGTTATGTTGTTTGTTGCCATTGCACGGGCGTGCGCAATTTTAAATTATGACTTGTTATCTGTTTACTAGGCTTAATGTCATCTTTTATATCTACCAAAAATTGGGGTAATGTATTTTGTTTTTTTTGGATTAAGTTTCAAAAAAGTGTATTTTTTCCCATAAAATTGCATTTAAAAAAAACGCTGTGCAAATACCATGTGACATAATAAATTGAAACACTCACTAATGTATTCTCTAGGTCTAGGACCTCTGCTTTAAAAAAATATATATTATGTTTAAGGGGTTCTAAGAAATTTCCTAGGAAAAAAAAAACAACAAAAGTTTAAGTCTACATAAAGTCCCTTTCATTTTTAAATGTGCCAGACATTCCAAAATGCACCTCTGCCTAATAAAAAAAGAAAATCAACCCTTCACATTTTTCATCCTGGTTTTAAACCACTTCACGTACTCCCGATGTGTGATGCCCTTGCCTCTGCCCGGTTGCCCTGTGTTCCCTTAGCTCCCGTGGGAGACCTCTGGCCCTATGTCTTGCCTCTTATGTTAGTAGGCATATCAATTGCCACATAATTTTTTAACATACTGAGAGATTAATTTCTTCCTCCTTCTTCTTTTGTCCAGTCTTCATCTATTCTATAGCTTTTGTTGCTTTATATATATTTATACACATACATATATATTTTGTAGATGCGAAACCAACATCTACTCCTGAAGAAGTGGCATTATAAGTCCACGAAACGCGTCGAGTTTTTTGATGTTTAGATCACACTTTACTATTTTTATATCCTTGCAACATTGTCTTAATTCGCTGTGGTTTTATCCAACTACTTTATCATTCCCGTTTTAACATCTGTACATTATTTCAATGAACACTGGATCTGAGCAATTTCTATCAGTTCATATTATACCCATGAGTTTTATATTTTTATCTATTGTATCATTTATGATTATGTGTACATCTGCTGACATCAATAAAAGTATTTGTTATCCTGACAGATTGTTTATGTCTCTTAGTCCCGACCTCCCTTGTTTGTTCAACTTCACATACTTGTATGTCGGTTTGAAGAAGTGGTTGTACCGGTGTGATGCCTGCAGCTAGAAGCACCGTTTTTCTAGCGCCAGCGGTCGGCTTTCTGATGATAACAAAGCCGATTTGGCTCACAAGAAGCAGGAGGGGACGTCCAAGGTGCGCCTTCTGCCGCTCTGCCTGGGTCTCTCATTTCGGCTTTGATCGGGTCTCTGATGACGTAACCCGGAAGCGACGTGACTTAGACTTAGACGTGGTCTTAGACCCCAGATCCCTCCATAAAAAATTCCTCTCACTGCCTAATACTGTCACAAAGGGATGTTTAAATTAATTTGTAACAGCAATAAAAGTGATCAGATTTTTTTTTTTTTTAAAGGATCAGTGAAAAAATAAAAAATAAAATAAATAGGAAAATACATTATTTTTTTAAAGCGCCCTGTGTGCTCACGCACCAAAGAAAACTCATACGTATGCTGCTCCCGCAAATGTAAATTGTGTTCAAATCACACATTGTCAGAGTGAGAGCAATAATTCTAGCAAAAGATATGCTCTGTAACTCTAAACTGGTAACCGGTAAAAAAATGTTTTAAAGTATCGCCTATGGAGATTTTTAAGTACCACAGTTTGTCTCCATTCCACGAGTGTGCGCAATTTTAAACCGTAACATGTTAGGTATCCATTTACTTGGCCTGACATCATCTTTCACAATATATCAAAAAATTGGGCTAACTTTACGGTTTAGTTTCTTTTTAAATTCAGTGATGTGTATTTTTTCCCAAAAAACTGCGTTTAAAAGACCGCTGCGCAAATACCGTGTGACATTAAAAATTTGCAACGACAGCCATTTTATTTTCCAGAGTCTTTGCTAAAATATATATATATATATATATATATATATATATATATATATATATATATATAATGTTTGAGGGTTCTAGGTAATTTTATAGCAAAAAAAAAATGATTTTAACTTGTAAACATGTGTCAGAAATAGGCTTGGTCTTTAAGTGGTTAATTAGGACAAGTAGATTGTCATGACTTGGACAAATAGTTTTTAAAAAAAAAAATACACCCTGATATTTATTAGAAAACTGGGGAAGTAATATAAGTACATATAAGAGAATATACTGCTGCATTCTCATTTTTTTCCTCATACGTTATTTGAATTAATAGAGGTTGGAAGTCATTTTAAAATGAGGAATGCTTCCAAACAAACTAATAAGCTCCCTGTTGAGCATTTATATTCTTTTTAGAATCTGTCCAGGCCCACTACAGGGAATTGAACAAAACAAAGTCCTTTTGTCTAGACATTTAGGGGTAACATAACATTTCACTAGTAAAACAGATATTTTAACTCCTGCCTACAAATTGCTGTCTGTAAAGTCCGAACAATACCCTACACATGCCATAAAAATAAAAAAATAAAAATGCATGTCAGGATGTCTTCCTTCTAACTGTGTTAAAATTCACAGAATTCCCTGCAAATAAAACAATAAGGAATGTAGACTGGTCAGACAGTATATATAGTTATAAAGTAGAAACAATTCAAAGCAATGATCCCTTAAGGAGGGGAGTAGGACTGTAGACAACATGTATTTTAATAAGTACATTGAGAAAGTTAGGATGATGACCTAACATCACAACTCTCAGTGTCTGCAAGGCTGGCACAGTGGGAGAATAACTCCTCCAGCTTGCTATACTGAATTTTCATGCATGAAGCTGGGGTGATGACATGATTTTTTGTCATGTCAAAAAAATCATTAATTTAGAGGAAAAATCTTACAAGACTAATAGAAAAAATTAAATACCCTATAAAAGGGTCCTCTTTGACATGTGTATTAACTTTTTTCCAAATGTAACATGTATATAACTAAAACAATATTGCAAACAATATTATAAATAGCACATTGCATTGCATGCTTTTACTTAAAACAATGTATTCCAAACATGTATGATTTTAATATAAGGAATTAAACATTTTATGATCAGAAAAATAAACCTCTCCAGTATCCCTTTAGTGAAATCAGAATGGTGTTATTATGTAAATTACAATATTCTGCATGATGTTTATATTGCTCTATTCCCCCATTTAAAAAGATATGTCCAACTATTTCTTGGAAACATGAAATTCCTGTGACATGTAACTGCAGTGTGCAGTCCCAGAAACGGGCAATGAGAATTCTGAAAAAGGACTGTTTGGCACAGAGTAAAATATTAAAACTTAAAAAGTATATTAAAAATAAACAAGGACTTGTGATGATCATGCAACATTATTAAAACTTTCTCTTATCTCATTTGGTACTTTCAGATGATCACATATTATTATTTATAATTTTCACTTGTAAATCAACTATTAAACATTTATATTCACTGGGTATTAACGATCACATGTAAGCCCTAACACCAAGGCACCTTTAGAGGATAGAAACAGAGTGTTGTCTGGTAACATATACTGTATATTAATTGCAATGCTCCTTCATCCCATTATCTGTAAAATATCTACTTTGAATACCAATCAACGATTTACTATATTTACTTTATTATTCTCACACTTCTAAATTGATAGTCCTTTTAAGACACCCCACTACAAAGGACACGCCGCACTAACACGATACTTAAAATATACCAATGACAATGTGGGCTCAACACTGATCAAGTTGTCATTGTACTTACTTAAGCTATGTGCTTTAGAAGTCATAATGGCATCGGCTATATGACTAAAACAATTTTCACTTGTGGTAAAGAGGCGCACATGTGCCGCTATTTGTAGAACAATGACAGTATGATCACAATGTCATGCCAGCTATTCTGGAAAATGTGAATTATGAATGTATGGAGAATTCTGTTTACCCATTCATCTCACAGGGTGATTAGCACGTCAGTGAGTCGGCCAACATACCCCAGAACATTGATTTATGTTTCCTGCTGTACATAAGAAATACCTGAATACATGACTTTTGTTTTATATTCACTAAACGTAAGGGTAAATAATTACATGGTAATAGTAACAGATTTAGCAAACCCTCAGCCATCATTTTATCCTCACTCAACTAATTTAGGAACTACAAGACTCAATAAAGAGTCATTTAATAATTTCATCATTTTTTAGTACAGTATCTGTCCTGATGACTACTAATAATTCCAGGCAGTAATACTAATGTATTGCTGGTATGTGAGACATAACATGATCAGATATGTGTTCTAAATGCTCAGTAAAAAACACAGCTTTACTTAAAATGTACCCGAGGATAGAGTGGTAAAAAGGGTTGAACGTTTTTTTATTTTTGTTTTTTTTTTTTTGCTTTTGCTGTCTGTATCTCCACTGTAAAAAATTAATTCTCTCTATTTGTCCTGGTAATTAATTTAGAAATCCAAAATATTGTCACTAGAACAAGTGGAAAGGAAATTTTCACATGGGAACACTTGTACTGGTGACAACTGTCTTACTTTTAAAAGATTTCTTTTCACTTCCTATTGAATCTACAGGACAAGAAGGGAATGGAACATCTGCCCAATTGGACAGATAAGGCAAGAAAAAAAAAAAAACTGACAGAGGTTTTATCCCTTCCCTATTCTATCCAACCCTGTGTTGCTTCACGATGTTTTACTTGGAGATTACATAGGGTCCACTTAGTCCCGGTTCACACTGGGGCAACTTGTCAGGCGACTTAGCCGCCAGACAAGTCGCGCTCCATTCAGTGCAATGGAACCGTTCTAATAGGAGCAACTCAAGTCGCTCCGACTTAGAAAAAGGTTCCTGCACTACTTTGGGGGCGACTTGCATTGACTTCTCTTAGAGAAGTCGTATGCATATGCAGCGTTCCACTCAGGACATGTGGGAACTGCAAATTTATTATTTCTTTGTCATCGCTGTATTGCATGTCATTTTGCATTTGACATTTGTTAATCCCTGTTCATAGGCTGGTCAAGTGTGCTTCATACTTCCCACCACAAGATGGGGATAGCACCACTCTGGGATATCTATCCCAGCTCAGGTTTATCTGTGGTCAGTTGTTCAGTTCAGGAAGTGAGTGTACAGAGGAGAAAAGCTCCATGTGAAGGTGACAGAAGGTCAGTCCAGAGAGGGACAAATTGGAACTGCTAAAATCAAAGGGTAAAAGCCACCAAACGGCAGCAAGACCTTTGAGAATAAAGGTAAAGGATTTCTTAGCCACTGGCAAGCTCACCAATGTCACTGGATTCAAAAGGGATCACAAACAAGTGAGCATTATACTGAACCACAGCCTGAGTCCAGCATTACTAAAACCTATTAACAGTGGATCAGCAGAATTCCTCTATTTACCCAGAGACTGTATTCTAACTGGATGTTTATGCTGCAATCAAAACCAGTCACAGTAAAAGTTGTGAGTTGTATCCTACCACTGTCTACCTCATTCTTCACTATTGCTATTACAACTGGTTGTACCACCATTAACGGTACTGGCGTCACGACAAATACCATCAAGGGACCCAGCCACCACAGGCACTCTAAACACCCCTGTCATCACGGGCACCTCAACCACCATCTTGGCTGGCGTTTCCCTATCACAGAGCGTGCCCCGGAGGATTTCGTGCTGTCTTCCTCTTCACTGTGCGACCAGCCCAGGGAGGCTTTCTGCTAACCGTGAGTAAACCGATGAAATGTATTATTGCTGTCTCTCATCGGCCCACCGTGCACCTCACGTGTCACCCCTGTGGTTCTGGCTCGTCGCATAAAAATTTGGCGTCACGAACAGGATATTAACCCCTGCGACTTATCTAAAAGACTGTCGCATCAGAATAAGCCCCTTTGCTTTATTGAGAGACTGTTTACTTTATTGCACACTGTGTGGGGCCACAGAACTGTTTAAACTGTTTCAAAGTCGCATGGAAGTGTTTTCCCAGTTATCAGCATAAAAATCGCAGCATTCAAAGCGAGAAAATCAGACGTTTGTGTGTCAACAAAACTGCTTGCTGTATTTGAATTGACTGTTTCTATTCACTTAAAATGGCTGCCGGAGGCCTTCTTGTTTAAAAATTTCTGCGCCATCACTGTGGATAAGTTAGTGACACTCCCTGAAGAGCGGGAAATTTTGGTGCCACCCATTTATGCAAAATTGTCCAGCCAGCCCGCCTTACCTTTCCTGTGTCAATCCTGGGAGGAGAGTGTGACAAGCGCACGTCCCAGAAGTCACGAGACTTTGCAGGCGAGCAAAAGAGAAAATAATCGCATTGCTTGCCGTCCGAGCAGTAATCGCAACCTGTCATTTGCCTCTACTAACTATAAGCAGCACTAATAGCAGGAACTCTGCCAGAGACCCAAAATCAACATTGCTGCAGCATTGTATTCAGCCGACATTAAATTCTTAAAGGGCCATACACCCGCAAGACAGCGGTTGCCCATAGCAACACCGCACAAAAATGTGTCTAAAAACGCATTTGACTTACCTAACTATAATTCACCTGCTGTCACCATGTCTGTGCAGGAAGATGACGTGCAGCCTGACCTCAGCGGACCCCCTGCATCAGCCGCAGTAAGTCGCAGTGCAATACCAACTGCTGCAGCACCAAGCTTAATGCCTTTAACCATGCCTTATTATTTTGGGGCCCCCTGGTTCCCACGATATTCTGGAGAAATTCATACTTTAATGGACTTTAAAGAAAAAATTCTTGCTGTGTTCAGATTGTACCCTGTATCCTCAGAGCAACAGATGGAGATTCTTCTTGCTCAATTGGAAGGAGCTGCGCTCAGAGAAGTGAAATCTTGGCCGAGCTCAGAGAGAAAGACCATGGAGCAGATTTTTGAACGTCTCTACACCACCTTTGAACCCAGAACCATGTCAGAGGTCAAGATGAGGTTCTTCAGCAAGAAACAGCAATCTGGTGAGTCACTCAGAGACTTTGCATTATCTTTGCAGGAAGCCCTTAGAGCTGTTGTCCAAGTAGACCCCCGTGAGGCAGAGAATCAGGACAAAACCCTGAAAGAACAATTTATTGAAGGCGTCAATACAGACAATCTAAAGAGCCAACTAAGAATGTTAGCCGCCCAACATCCAGGAGCTACCTTCTTAGATTTTAAAGAATTAGCTATCAGCATACTGGGAAAAAGCCCACCAACAGAACCTGTTAGATCTGCTGAAGTGCCTGTATCACAGCTGGTTACCCCTGCAAAGTCTTTACCTATAGTCAGTCAGGCAACCCAAGCTCCAGTTCCTGACGCAGTTGCCGCCTTGACTGAGCAAGTCCATTTCCTGACTAAAAGTCTGGAGAAAGTCCACCAAAAGTTGGAACAATGGGAGAAACCATTAATGCTAGAGGATGAGAAACCTGTGTCCAGAAGACTCTTCCCTTCTAATTATAGAGAGACTTATTCCAGAAATTCTGGCGGACGCCCCCCTTACCGCACTAGTACCCCTAAGCGGCCAATCTGCACATACTGTCACAAGCCAGGCCATACAGAAGCAACCTGCTGGCAGTTAAACAGGGAAACCCCCGAGGCCAAGGACCACCCCTCGGGAGGTAAACCAATAGGTCCAGAAGATCCCCACTGGATGCCAAGGTACGTAGGATCCCGTCCAGAAGTGGCACTTCAAATAAATGGAGTTCCTTTTGTTGCCCTAGTAGACACAGGATCCCAAGTCACCACCATCCAACAAGCAGCCTTTGAAAAATACTGGGATCAAAATCAGCTTACCCAGCCTCCAGAATCCTGGCTGAGTCTCATAGCCAGTAACGGCAAACCCGTACCAGTCCAAGGTTATTGGGAACCAACCATTCAAGTAGGAGGAACTACACTACCTCGACAAGGCCTTATTGTGGTACGAGTCAGAGACAATAACCCTAACCCTCCAATAGTCCTAGGAATGAATGTCCTCAGGAACTGTTATGTTGAGATGCTAGAAGCCTTGCACCAGTTAGTGCCTACTGCTTCTCCTGATTCTAAGAAGGTGATCCAACAAACCATCCGTGTACTAAATGCACAACAGAGATTCACCAACGAAAAAGGAGAAATTTGCTGTGCCCGCATGCGGGATAAGCAACCTGTGATCCTCAAACCCAACACCGAAACTCTCTTGTGGTGCAGAGCTGTAGTCGGAATTCAAGGTCAAGACTACCAAGCCCTGGTAGAGCCTGTTGTTTTGGAAGACTATCCTCTAGTTAGAGCTGCAAGGAGCCTAGTGACCGTCTCTGAAGGTAAAGTGCCTATTCGACTCCTAAACTTGAGTGATAGCAGTGTAACGCTAACAAAACACCGTCCTATCGCACAGCTAATCCAAGTCACTTTTCAAGATGTCATCAGTGTGGCTACAGCTACCACAGAGCAAATTACCAAGAGACAGAACCCACAGGACCAAAATGTAAACACATCCTGGTGGAAAGAACTTCATGTGGGAGATGCTTCCACACCAGCAAACCAAATTGAGGGAGTACTAAAAATTGTGAAGGAGCTTCACTGTGCCTTCAGTAAGCATTCTACAGACTATGGAGAAGTGGATATCATCAAGCACTCCATCCCTACAGGTTCACACCCACCGATCAAGGAAAGATATCGGCCTATACCACCAACTATGTACCAATCAGTAAAGCAAATGATCCAAGAGATGAAGGACTCCAATGTCATTAGAGACAGCCATAGTCCATGGGCTGCACCTCTAGTCCTTGTCCGTAAAAAGGATGGTAACATCAGATTCTGTGTGGATTACAGAAAAATTAACCAAATCACCCACAAGGATGCTTACCCTTTACCACGCATAGAGGAATCTTTGACAGCTTTAGGATCTTCAGCCTACTTCTCTACCCTTGATTTAACAAGTGGATACTGGCAAGTACCAATGGCCCCTGAAGATCGTGAGAAGACTGCATTTACCACCCCTATGGGCCTATTTGAGTTCAACTGCATGCCTTTTGGACTTTGCAATGCGCCCGGAACTTTTCAAAGATTAATGGAGCGTTGTTTAGGACACAAAAATTTTGAAACCGTCCTGCTGTACTTAGACGATGTCATCATCTACTCCAAATCTTATGAAGATCACTTGAAACATTTGTCTGAAGTTTTTCAAGTCCTCATTAAACATGGACTCAAAGTCAAACCATCTAAGTGCTATCTACTGAAGTCAGAAGTCAAATACTTAGGGCATATTGTAAGCTCTGAAGGTGTTAAACCGGATCCAGAGAAGATAGCCGCAGTCCGAAATTGGCCTACTCCTACTACAGTGAAAGAAGTGAGGAGTTTTCTCAGTTTCGCAGGATACTACAGACGCTTTATTCCTCATTTTGCCCAGATTGCGGGGCCAATACTAGAACTTCTGAGAGGACATCCTAAGAGGTACCAAAAGTCTCCAATTCCAGTTGAATGGAACACAGAAAGAGAAATTGCCTTCCAGCTCCTGAAGAAGAAGTTGACAGAACCACCAATCTTAGGCTATCCAGATTACCAGCAGCCATTTCATCTTTACACAGATGCTAGTAAGAAAGGTCTGGGAGCTGTCCTGTCGCAAGTACAAGAAGGTAAAGAAAGAGTTATTTCCTACGCTAGTAGATCTCTTAGAGGTACTGAAAGAAACGACCAAAACTATAGTTCCTTCAAATTGGAATTCCTCGCACTCGTGTGGGCTGTTACAGAAAAATTTAAAGATTACCTTGCCGCAACACCATTTGTGGCCTTCACAGATAACAACCCGCTAGCACATCTTAATACCGCTAAGCTGGGAGCATTGGAACAAAGATGGGCCTCACGCCTAGCTAACTACGATTTCACCATAAAATACAGAACAGGAAAAGCAAATGAAAATGCGGATGCATTATCCCGTCTGCCTACCCAAGAAGACCCTACTACACAGGAAGATGTTTGGGAAGAGGTAGAAATGCCAGATTTTTACAAAAATTTTGCCCAACAAGACATTATCACCATCAAAGGAAGAAAAGTCCTTAACCTTCAACAACAAGTGGATCCAAGATCCCAAGTGGACAAAGAAAGGTGGATCAAGCTGCAAAATGAAAGCAGAGTGTTGGGAGAACTGCAAGATTTCTTCACCAGCGGAAGAACACCTGAAAGAATTCGCAGAAGAAATGCTGATCCAGAATTGTCAAAACTTTGGAGACACAGAAAACATCTTTTCCTACAGAAGGGCCTACTATTAAGAAGAACTTTAGACCCAATTACCTGGGATCGTCTATACCAAATCTTAATACCACGCCGAGATGCAAGAATCATTCTTGAAATGTATCACGACCAATCAGGACACTTTGGCGTGCAGAAGACAGAAGCTACCATCCGTAGAAGATTCTACTGGATTGGGATGAGAGGAGACATTGAAAAGTGGTGTCGAGAATGTTCCACCTGTGCTGTTGGAAGAAATGAAAACCATGACCAAAAAGCACCCTTACATCCCATTGTAAGCAGAACACCGCTAGAAATAGTTGCAATTGACCATGTGAAGCTGGAACCAAGTCGCTCAGGTTACACATACGCCATGACCATCATTGATCATTATACCAAATTTGTTGTAGCCGTACCTGTCAAGGACTTGACCGCTAAGACAACTGCAGATGCCTTCTGGAAACATTTCCTATTGCCATATGGATGCCCAGAAAGAATCCTTACAGATCAGGGATCTGCCTTTGAGTCGCAACTCTTCAAAGAACTGTGTACAATTCACAATTGTCAGAAAATCAGGACCACAGCCTACCACCCCCAAGGGAATGGACTTTGTGAGAAAATGAACCAAACTTTAATTGAGATGTTAAGAGCAGTACCACCTGCTACAAGAAGTGATTGGCCTACTCTATTGCCTCAATTGATGTACACCTACAATAACACCATTCACTGTTCTACTGGATATACACCTTACTATCTCATGTTTGGCCGACAAGGTAAACTACCTGCTGACCATACTTTGGGCGTACAAGTGCCTGATGCAATCAACCCTCTACCAAAGACTGATTGGGTGAGTGAACACCAAAGACGTCTAATTGACGCACAAGAAATTGTTCAACATCGCATGGAACATGCTCATGAAAAGCAACAAAAAGATTATAACCAATCTGCCAAAGCAGAACCTCTCAAAATTGGTGACCATGTGTGGTTAAAAAATGACCATCGCACCAGCAAGTTAGATAGCAAATGGGAGAGAGAACCTTACACCATTACAGCTATTCTCAATCCAGAGACTCATACTTATGAGATCACCAAAGAAAACAAATCATGTGTAGTACATCGCAATCGCCTTAAGTTATGTCTCAAGGAAAGTACTCAAGAAGAAACTCTTCAAGAAGAAGCTGTTCAAGAGGAAACACAATCCATAGAACCAGAGCCTACAAAATCATCTGATTCAGAGAATCCACTACAGTCCTTTGGAAAAGCATTATTAGACTCTGATCCTTTACAATGGTTCCTTACACCGTGGCTCAATATCTTAGTGCCTGCCAAGACCAATACAACCGCACTTCAACCAGAGGAGCTATCTCAAGAAGTGTCTACTACAGCTCAAGAGACACCAAGTTCCCTTGAAACAAGGCCTGTAGAAACTCAGCCACTACGAAGATCTGACAGGACTACAAGAGGACAACCACCTGTCCGTTATAAGGATTTCCTGCACCAGCAGCCGAGAAGACAACTACCAGCCCTGCCATCTCATCGTTGAATGCATCCTTACATCGTCTGAAGTTCCAAAGTGAGAAGAAGACTTACTTGTGATGTCATGTTCATTTCCTTTAAAGGACTTTTTAAAAGGACTACTTACCTACTGTTTTGCAACGTTCAAGCCTGCACCCGGAGATAGACTTTCACGTACCTGAGCCTCCGTGATATTCATCTGTTGACATTTTCCTGTGCCCAGGGAACGGACTCATACCCTGTGAGCCTCCTGAGAT
This sequence comes from Pelophylax lessonae, assembly GCF_965119305.1. Classification (NCBI taxonomy): domain Eukaryota; kingdom Metazoa; phylum Chordata; class Amphibia; order Anura; family Ranidae; genus Pelophylax; species Pelophylax lessonae. Next base: position 47,188,552 of record NC_138779.1, on the reverse strand, counting down.
GTTATTTTTGTTTTGTTTTTCCTTTTTCCATCTCATCATGGACTATTCTGGTTTTGCCGTACATCACCAGTCTTCAGAGGAAAAACTACACCCCTTTTTGTCACCCTTTTTGACATTTCGTTGTTGCCTGAGATATGTTTGCCTAACCCATTTTACTTGCAGATACAAGAAGTACAAGAATGGGGTTATGTTGTTGTTTCCTATGCATGCATGCTTTTCCCTTTCTCTTATATCTTACAGGAAGACACAACATTGAGTCAAAAGTGTGTCGAGGTCGACACACGTTTTACCATGGGGGTATGCAGCGTCCCACTCAGGACATGTGGGAACTGCAAATTTATTATTTCTTTGTCATCGCTGTATTGCATGTCATTTTGCATTTGACATTTGTTAATCCCTGTTCATAGGCTGGTCAAGTGTGCTTCATACTTCCCACCACAAGATGGGGATAGCACCACTCTGGGATATCTATCCCAGCTCAGGTTTATCTGTGGTCAGTTGTTCAGTTCAGGAAGTGAGTGTACAGAGGAGAAAAGCTCCATGTGAAGGTGACAGAAGGTCAGTCCAGAGAGGGACAAATTGGAACTGCTAAAATCAAAGGGTAAAAGCCACCAAACGGCAGCAAGACCTTTGAGAATAAAGGTAAAGGATTTCTTAGCCACTGGCAAGCTCACCAATGTCACTGGATTCAAAAGGGATCACAAACAAGTGAGCATTATACTGAACCACAGCCTGAGTCCAGCATTACTAAAACCTATTAACAGTGGATCAGCAGAATTCCTCTATTTACCCAGAGACTGTATTCTAACTGGATGTTTATGCTGCAATCAAAACCAGTCACAGTAAAAGTTGTGAGTTGTATCCTACCACTGTCTACCTCATTCTTCACTATTGCTATTACAACTGGTTGTACCACCATTAACGGTACTGGCGTCACGACAAATACCATCAAGGGACCCAGCCACCACAGGCACTCTAAACACCCCTGTCATCACGGGCACCTCAACCACCATCTTGGCTGGCGTTTCCCTATCACAGAGCGTGCCCCGGAGGATTTCGTGCTGTCTTCCTCTTCACTGTGCGACCAGCCCAGGGAGGCTTTCTGCTAACCGTGAGTAAACCGATGAAATGTATTATTGCTGTCTCTCATCGGCCCACCGTGCACCTCACGTGTCACCCCTGTGGTTCTGGCTCGTCGCACAAGTACCGCTGAAGTCGCGCTGCACGGGGCGTCTTCAGAGTCGGGCGACTTTGAAGCCGCCCCAGTGTGAACCCAGGCTTACAGTACATGTGACAGCACTGGGTGCCGGAGCAGCCAATCACCAAGTACCAGCTGTGTCATATGGAAGGAAGCAAGTGACATGCTCTCCATACCAAGCTATGTAAGTTTGCTTCTGTAGGTGAACAGAAGGATGCCGAACAAAATGGACAGATTTTTCAGTGTTTACAATACAAACATGAACAGCGAGATCTCAGACATACATCTGGATGAGCCAGAGGAAGGACCAAACTTCCCTTCCTACAGAAAATGCCATCCAGATCTTTAGTCTGCAAAGCAGTCAATAAGTTCAGAGCAAATGGGGGGCTTCTCAGACAAGCTAGGACACTCAGCACACTACACTATACAATACAGTATATTAAATGTTTGTTTGTAAAATATCTATTTAATGGCAATAATAATATAAAATATTGTATAATATAAAAACATAAAAAAGTTAAAATTCTTTCCAATGCACTTCCTCTTTCATGGGACCCCCTCCTCCATAAAGTTGTACAAAAAAGTGTTACCCCGCACCTATTATACTCAGCTAAATCCTTGATCCCAAGATTCTGGAAACAAACACTGTTACTTTCGTTATTAGATTGAAAAAAGGAGGTGGATGCAATTAATGGAGGCTGAGCGGTGGATATATACCACCAAAGACCAACAAGATCAATTTAAAGATGAATGTGGTCAGGGTAGATTTACTACTTTTTGCAGATTCCCAAGAGTTAGAATACCCCTCCTGCCATGCCTAAAATATGAGGAGATTGCTAGATGATGCCCCCCCAGTACCCTGTATTAGGTAAATGGAGTCGGTACCAGTTCCCCATTTAGCGTTACCCTCTGTGATTCCCTTCTATCCTTTCCCTCCGCATATTGGGGATGTTCTGTTTGCGATGCATCTGAATATTGTTGGCAAACTGTACACTTCAGCTATCTCAAGGTAAACCTATACAGTTGGTTATATATATTGCTCGGATATTCTCCTTCTTTCCATTTGCACCTGTGTTGATGAAGGTGTGGGGATGGGTGGAGAACTTGGACAACTTTAGTTTATAATTTATATCTGATACGCTGATGCTTAATACATATGTGGAATGTGGTGGAACGGTTATTGAAGTGTCATTTTCCTGTTAACTTTTTGTGAATATGTAACTGTGGATTGTTATCGCACTGTTTACAATCTATATCTTTTGTAAAAATTTATAAAAATGGATTATTTAAAAAAAAAAAAGTTAAAATAAAATAGACCAAACGCCACACTAGTTCAATTTTAAGTAGGTTTTTTTAATTTAAAAGATAATTTTTTTGCCTCAGTGTGTACTGTAAGAGACCTGATAATCAAGCTTTGATACTGCAGATAAATCATGAGACAGAGCCCTCCTTGCTGTACCAGCCATCTAAGAGTGCCTCTGGTCCCATCACCGTGGTTTTAAAGAACTGCTTTATGCAGGCTGCATTAGTTTCAATACCCGATTAAGTTTTCTTTTTCCACTGTAGCAAACACTGCTGACAGATCAAACGCTAATAACAAGGAAGTGGGACATTTACAACACAAAGGTCTCACTCTGGGAGGGGCAGCATTGATAGAGCTGTCACAGAAACAGGTTATACATATTAAGGATTTATAGGAGGGTTTAAAGTTTTTATCCAGCTCTCTTTTTTCCTAGAAAATAAGTGATATTTAAAGTCACTTTACCCCATTATTTGATATCTTTTGATATGGTTTTCCAAAATTGTTTGCTAATTCAGTCTTTCACCAGGAATGCATTCCCTGCCTACACCTGACCATGACCCAGCTGCTGTTATTCAAACATTATGTAATTTAGTACTGGTACATCTAAGATCAAGTTCAAAGTGCACATGTTGTGCTTTCCAACCCCAGGAAAAACGCAGTGAAATATGTAAAACAATTGGTTATGTAATTGGCATATGGAAGCACAACGCGTACTGTGCAAGAATAATATCTTATTAGAAAATAAACCATAACTGAGCAACCAGAGACTTGCCAACATACAGGAAAATCTCTTCATAGGTTTATAATCACCTCTGATGTTCACAATTGCTCATTATAGTTAACCTCTAAGTGATCTGACTGTTGCAAGCTGAGCAAACCAAGCAAACATTTAAATAGGGTTAAAAACTGTACAGTGCAGTAACTAGACCCCCCTTCAAAGCTCCAGCTTAGTCTCCGTGCCTTCCCCTTCAATTTGCCTTTCTAAATATACTCAAACCACACGCCTGACTTGTCCATTTACACCTTTTTGTTGTTCACTTTCCATTTGTCCTTTTTCCACTTAACAATTTAACACAGAGTTAACGACAATATGAAAAGGCATTGCATGCCCCTGTGCCATGCATAGTTATGATGTACCCTACCCGCACTTCATTCTTCTGCATCAGGAGTTCAACAGCTGTTTGGTAATTCTCCTGAGTCACACAAATTGTTCCTGAAACAATAAGTCAAAACACCATTAGTGCATTCATCTCCACTCAGCCAACCTCATAAGACATCACCTTCCATCCGTCCAAACTTTTCTCAACACAAATGAATACACAGAAGAAATACAGGGGTCATTAAGTAATAAGTCATTTGAAGACCCACAAATTAAAACAAAATGCTTCATATAACTGTATAAATGAACAGGATCTGCACAACTGTATGTTAGAATTCCCTGCACTGAAAATGACGTTTTTGACATTTATGCTGTTCAGTCTACTGTTACATGTTGTCTCAATGTTGGGCTGAAGAAAGAGTAAAGATAGTTATGGATTTTCTGGACAGGAAGCCAACTGCATAAAAAATTATTTGGCATAATACCACTTCAATTTTAAAATATCTGCTATTCTGCCAAAATGGACACCTTGAGAAAGACCTACACGATGCAAAGATTTTTTAACCTTGATCTCGCTACATTCACTGGGAATTGCCCACTGACCAACTTGGTGTAACAGTGACCAACTATAGGCATCCCAAATTGTACAATACTGGAAAATTGGACACCTGAAAGCACCCTAAAAGGTTGCTTTTGCTTATGGTGATTACAAAACTACTCAGCTCTCTGCCTGGGGAGATACTCAGCACTCCATCAGTTTATCTGTCCAAAACAATTACTTAGGGAGGAAATGCACTGCGCAGCAGCTTTGTTATATTCAGTTAAAGTGGAATTCCAGGCTATAACTATCTACTCCTTCATTTGCTCCTACTCCCCTTCTAACACCTATACTTACTACCCTGTAGAAGGAGATTGCTTATACTTACCTATTATCAAGGCTCTTCAGTCTGGTCATGTGACACCCCCCCCCCCCCCCCAGTGCCTGGCTTCAGGGTAGAGGAGAGAGCACAGATAATGGATGGAATGCATGAGTGAGGATATCACCCATAGCCTTACTATGAGGCATATGGTGTCAGCTCTCCCTCCACTCCCCTAAAGCTGCCACTGGGAGCTGATCGCATGACGGGAACCCTTAGGTAAGTATAAGCATCTTCCTTCTACAGGGTAGTTAGTATAGGTGTTAGAAGTCTAGCCACACAAATTATACCACTGTACTGCTCCTACTAACTAAGATGCCTAGCAATGACAGACAGAGGTACTGGGCATCTTAACAACTTACCTACTGGGCACTTTTACCCCCTTCCTGGCCAGGCCAATTTTCACCTTTCAGCACTGTCACACTTTGAATGACAATTGCGCAGTCATGCAACACTGTACATACCCATATGACATTGTTATCATTTTTTTCACACAAATAGAGTTTTCTTTTGCTGGTATTTATTCACCACTGGGTTTTTTTTTTTGCTAAACAAACAAAAAAAAAAAAAAAAGATTGAAAAAAAACAACAAACAAACAAAAAAAAACATTTTTTAGAGTTTGTTATAAAATTTAGCAATCAGATAATTTTTCTCCTTCACTGATGTGCACTGATGAGGCTGCACTGATGAGCACTGATAGGCTGCACTGATGAGGCAGCACTGGTGCACACTGATGAGGCTGCTCTGATAGGCAGCACTGTTGGTCACTGATAGGCAGCCCTGATGGACAATGATAAGCACTGATTGGGCACTGTTGGGACTGCATTGATAATCAGGACACTGATAATCAGTGCCCTGATTATCAGTGTAGATTTCCCTTTAACAGACGTCGGTTATTGGCTCTCTTCTCCTCTCCTCACACTAATAACACGAGGAAAGAAAAGCTGATAACCGGCTTGTGTTTACATCTGTGATCAGCTGTCATTGGACACAGCTGATCACGTGGTAAGGGGCACTGTGATTGACCCTTTTCCCCAATCTCTGATCAGCTGAGTCCAAAGGACTTAGCGATCATAAAGTGTGCTGCCCACGCTGCAGGGAGCGCGCAGGCAGCGCGATCAGCTCATAATGACCTCCCAGCAAAGTAATCCCGCGCTCTAGCTGTCTTTTGGCTATAGCATGGTGGAAAGTGGTTAATAAGGTTATGGCCACCCTCATATTCTTTCCTGTCTCTTTTAGTAAATACTGATGAATTTCCCTGCTATTTACCAACTCCAAACCGAGGCCCTTTGTTTGCCTTTATCCAGTATTCTAGGCACTATTACTCCCACCGACACCAACAAGGGGGTATCATTTCTTTCACCGAGGGCATTTTTCCTTCCACTGACACTAATGATGGGACACTATTCCTCCCACTAATACCAATAATGGGACACTATTGTTCCCACTGATACCAATGAAGGGACACTATTTCTCCCACTGATACCAATGACAGGGCACTATTCCTCCCACTGATACCAATGAAGGGACAGTATTCCTCCCACTAATACCAATAATGGGGCACTATTCCTCCCACTAATACCAATAATGGGGCACTATTCATCCCACTAATACCAATGATGGGGCACTTTTCCTCTAACCGATACCAACAAGGGGGCACAATTCCTTTCACTGACACCAAATGTGGGGATCCATTCCTCTCATGGTCACCAACAATGGGGCATTTTTCCTTCCACTGATGCTGGGGCATTTTCTACTTCCACTGGTCCCTCCGGTCCCCCTTAAATCTAAAGGACAGTAAACCAGCCTTTTGTTTAGAAAGTTTGGAGCCCTTTACAAGATTTACCAGCTGTGCTTAATATCATGTATGCTGTCACATCTACAAGTACTGTAACAAAATGATAACTGTTATGTAATGTAGATAAAATTCAAAAATATTCTGCACAAATAATACATTAGCTAAATTTATACATATTATAACATTACGCACAACTATTGGAATATGCGAGAACAGTTTGCAAAAAAAAAAAGACTTTCAGAATATAGACTTATGTAAAAAGATCTACCCCAACTCTTCCTAAACCAGCAGGACAAAAAATGTCAGGGTTGGGTTTACTGCAATTTTTCATTCTCCTAAACTGCAAATGTTCACTATTCACAAATTTATTTTATTTATTTTTTTCAAATCTAAACTCTGAAAAAAGGCATGCAGAGGACAAATGACTAGTCAATGGTATTGTATGCAAAGGTCACACAAAGAACATTCTACTCCAATCTAGAGCCTTATACAGAAACAGACAGACAAACGGCTATTTTATTTAATTGTTGCAATCATAGCCAACATGTTTTTGGGGTTTTATTTCATCCCCTTTATCAGGACTCTAGTCAGTGCCGGTACAAGTTCATCTAGAGCCCAGGGCTAACATGCCAAATTGCACCCCAACCCCCCAAGATGTATTATTATGTGTCAGCAAAAAGTCCCCCCCCCCCAAAAAAAAAACACTCAATAACCTGCATGCTCCCCCCTAAGCATAAATCTTCCCTTTGTCCCAGTACAAATCCACCCCCTTACTGAAATTTCCTCTCCTGGCACAAATCTTTGCCCCCCCCATCCCTCCAGCTCAAATTCTCTCTCTCCTCATATGCCCCTAGCACAAAATCCCCACCACACCAAAAAAACTACTTCCCCCACCTGGCACAAATCCTCTACCCCTCAAATTTCTCCTCTAAGCACAAATCCTCTACCTCCACTCCAGATCCCCCCTTCTAGCACAAATACCCCCAATCATCCCTACTAGCATAAATTCCCCCCCCCCCAAAAAAATTATTAGATTTGATATTAGCACAAATCCCCCTCTCCACCTACCCCCCCCCCCCCCAAATCTCCCTCTTAGCACAAATCCCCTTCAGCCACCCAAAACAAAAATTCCCCCAAATCACCTCCCCAAATTCCATATTTTCCCTCCTAGAACAATTCTTCCTCCCTGCCACCCAACCCTCCCAATCTCCACGTGGTGCCCCCCCCCCCCACAGTCACGTGATATCAGAGTACTAAGGGCAGCCACCACTCCTGCTCACCCCTTGTCCCAGCCCTGGATACAGTACAGTAAGTGATCATTGCCATCCTAGGACAGGACGTGTGTTACTGACATGATCACCAGGTAAGAATGAAGAGAAAAAAGAAAACAATTGCAGACAACACATAACCACATTTAGGAACCAGTATTCATCAATATATTGCATTTTTTCAAGATATGCTTTAAGATTTTCAAATAAATTCAGTTTGTTCTGTTAACAATTTGCTGTTGCTTGATGTGACATGTAGGAGTACCCGTTGAACCTGCTAGCAGTGCCCCCGGGGGTACCAGTACCAAATGTTGACAGCCTTTGCTTTTCACCAGTAGAAAACTGAATAACACTAATTTCATGCATAACATTACAGATGAAACAAAAATGAAAAACAAAATAATGCCAAGTGGCACGACAGAGCAAACTTTTCATCAGGAAGGTTTCTGCTAATCTCTGTGTTATAAAAATAGAGGCCTTAACAATGCTGACAACTGTGTCACGTATTTTAGAAACTGTTTTATAGACCTCAATGTAATCCAAGTTGCCCAGGACAAGACAGAGAAGCACTCTGAAACAGAAACAGACAATGTGCTATTGTTATTTCAGTTAATTAGTAAGACTTTATGGCCCACATAAGGTGTTCCCCAGAGAGGAGAGAAAGCAGTAACCACAGCCTAAACACTGTATTATGAGATGACTCACTGGAAATTGATACAATTATTTATTTCTCGCCATACTTCTAATTGTACTTGACACAATATTGATGTGATGTTGTTACACAAAGTGGTTGAAGCTAGTGAATAAAATATATTGTATTATTTTATTATTTTGGAGTGAAGAAAAGCTTATCCTCATTCCTCAGCAAAAGAAAAACCCAGGTAAATATACCACAGGTTTGAATACAAAACTGACTTGGTAAGCATTCAAGTGATTGTAGAAATGAAAGGCAAAACATTTGCGTATAGACATAAAAAGCATTATACGATTATACGAGGAGTCTCCATAAGGTTTCCGCACTGTTATATATATATATATATATATATATATATATATATATAATATGTCGTTAAGAAAAAAGCTGAAACTTTTTGAAGAACCCTTGTAAATGCCCTTGTAATTCAGTGATCACTTTCCCTTTGTTCTCAGCAGCTTAAGAGCAGGGGAGGAGAAACAACAGTACACTCATCCTCCCAGTGAAAGGCTATTCGGGGGGGGGGGTCAGGACTGCCTGTTTGCCAAATGGGACGACTTTTGCACATTGTCTAGCTGTGGTGAGAGGGGATTGATTGGGGGGTGTCTCTTTGCTTGACTGGGCTTTCTCTTTGCTGGTTTGGGGGCTGTCTCCTTGCTGGACTGGGGCTGTCTCTTTGCTGGTCTGGGGCTGTCTCTTTGCTAGTCTGGGGGTGTCTCTGCTGCTCTGGGGATGTTTCTTTGCTGGTCTGGGGATATCTCTTTGCTGGACTGGGGCTGTCTCTTTGCTGGACTGGGGATGTCTCTTTGCTGGACTGGGGATGTCTCTTTGCTGGATTGGGGTGTCTTTTTGCTGGGCTGGGGATACCTCTTGTGCTGGATTGGGGATGTCTTCTTGCCATATGGGAATGTCATTTTGCTGGATTAGGCCGTCTATTAGCTATATAGGCCTGTATTTTTGCTGGATAGTGATGTCTCTTTGCTAAATGGGGATGTTTCTTTGCTAGATTGGGATGACTCTCGGGATGAATATCCGGTCACCAACCGCCCCCCGCAAATGCCCGCCCCGTCCAGATCTCGCAGTGTGCCAATGAGCCAATATCAATGTAATGATTAAGCACAATATGTATGTGTGAAACGAGACTTCATGCTGGTGTCTTTGGTGTCATCATTTGCAACTTTTGGAAGTAAAGGTATTTGAAACCTATTGGAATCCCTGGATGTGCGGCTAATTCTTTTCCTACAGGTGTTCCCGCGGAGGCGGGCCGGGGCCAGCACTCTACTGGATGTCCTGTCTCCTGGCGATCACCACGCACTATGCACCTGGAGCAGTGTCTTTCCTTTCTCACAGTGTGCCAATGGTCTCAAGGGGGGAACACGTGTGAGACCACTGGCACACTGCGAGATCTGGATTATAATAAATGGACTTATAATTACAGGCGGTCCCCGGGTTACGAACACAATAGGGACTGTAGGTTTGTTCTTAAGTTGAATTTGTTTGTAAGTCGGAACATGTACATTTTTAAGTGTAACTCCAGCCAAAAAAATTCACGAGGATACAAACAGCAGTACAAACCTCATACAGTACTGACCAACTTCAGTATAGCAATAAAAAATAGTTTCAAAGCAAACACAATTGAATGGGAGGTCCACATGAGCTCATGCTGGGTCACAGGGATAATACTGTACTGTAACACAGTCCTGCTACAGTATCATAGAAGTACAAGTACAGGGCATGCTCCCAATACAGTGGTACAGGTAGTGGGCACAAAGTAGTACTGTAATCTCACCAGTTTCACAGGTTCCAGACAGTAGTTGGATGTGAGTGAGATGCTTCTGGGCAGTCCTGTATTTGGGGCATACAGTACATGTAGTACTGCAGCGTGCATTGTGTCTCTGGCACAGGAGCGAGAGGAAGAAGCCGGAAGAAGCCGGCAGTGACGTCACGCGGCACCCGTTCGTAAGTAGGAGTCGTTCGCAACTCGGATGTTCGAAAGTCGGGGACTGCCTGTATTGTTTTTCAGCACATGGCACTTTTTGCAGGACTTCATTCCTGGATTCAACACCGTTTCAAAGCATTTGCCCAAAACACAGTGATTCTCCTGCGCTCGGATGGTATAAACCTTTTTAGTGTTAATGCACGAGGTCGGTGCGCCCCTCTCTTGTTGTTGTCTTTCAAAGCATTTGGCACTTTTATTTTTGTAGGATCACTCTGTAAACAGATTTGATTGATTGAACAGCCTATATGAATTGAGTAGGGATACACTTGGTTGTATATTGTTTTAATTTTATGAATTTGAATTTTATGTTGGAATCACCATATTATATCACTGTATATCTAGTCACTTTATTAACGTTTAGGTGTTGCTAAAGGGACACACATTAAAAATAAGCAGCACTACGCCCACTTTTACTAAACCCAATTTATATTTTCTGCCCCAGTCCGGGCCTAGTGGCAGCTCTATTTATTGTTATAGCGTGGCAGCTCTCTATTGTCCGGTGGAGCCCTAATGGATTTTTAGGGAGAGGTAAAGTACAACTACAGGCAAAAACATTTTTTCATTTAAGATTTGGATAGAGTAGTGAGGAATAAGGTCCTCTCTCAGGTTTTAACCTAGCAAAAGTTTGACAGCCAATGTGTTTTAAGTATCATTTGCAATCTATTCATTCTTTTAACCACTTGCTGCCCACCCACAGTATGTTTACTGCTATATTTGTGTGAAAAAATGATATCAATTTAATTCTCTGGTCATGAAGGGGGCCTTCCAAGGGTCAAGCTGTTCAACAAATACTAAAATATATTAGGGACAAAGACATGATTTCAACTGATGTCTTTGTGTTCATTATCTTTTTAGCATACCTTTTTTTTTTTTCAAACAACTCATGTATTTACACATTTGTGTTATGAAAACAACTGTTTTATGAAAATTGTCTGTATTATGTTATAGCCCTGATAGAGAGAAATGTATGCATGATACCAAAAACGCATTGGATATCAACTCCTGATAGACCCTTTTATTGTGATGATCTGAATAGGAAAAAAAAAACCCTTAGGCCGGCCATACATGAAACCATGAGTTGAAAGAAATTCAAAGCTGTTCCTGCCTGGTGAAGACAGTGATTGCTAACGGCTATAGCAGCCGCTAGCGATATTCGCAGGTAGAAGCCGGCATGCTGGTTGTACCAAAGTTGATCGATCAACTAGGTGCATTCAGCCTGCCCATACGCAGTTTGAATCTTGGCAGTTCCTGCTGAAGCGGCTGAGATTCTAACTGTGTATTGCCTACCTTAAGCTTGGCGATCCCATCTTTTTACTCTATAGAAGTTGTTTCTGGGTCTCTCATTCATATACACAACCCTTTAACAGTACTCCTCTTTAATCTCATTTTTGACAGTTACTGTAACAGCAGAGAACTGTTAATTTTGATCAGGGTATACGAGTACTGCATTGAACAGGATATAGACTCTGCAGTAGAGAGGACTAGGAGCGTTCTTATATGCATAGCTCACTTTTTTCTCTATAAAGAGAACTACCTACAATAATTTCAGCCTCTCCTTTTGCCTAACATGGTAGCTTACATTAACCCATTCCTGCCCACAGTATGTAAATAAAAGCTCACATGCCCGATACTACTTGCTGGGTATACATTCAGCGGCTTTTACATCCTTCGCTACTTTTTCTTCTTTGTTTGTAAGTACACTAACTTATGTGAATAAATCTGTTGGAAGTTTTTACACTATTGGCGCCTTCTCTTTCCTTTATTGGCTGGTCTGGCGTTGCAACCCTGAGAACCACAGCGGCTCAGCTTGCGGCATAGGGGGTCCGAGAGGCCACCTAGGCACAATAAGCGGTACATCGTGGTATTTATCAGTGATTTGCCTGGATTGTCATTGGGACCCTGAGGTTACCTCTCCATTGGGAAAATATACCAAGTGTTATCGAGCATTTTTCTTATGGTCTGGTAAGAGGCTTTATACGCTCTTGGGTGGCTTGCTGATATTGGTGCATGTGGATTCAATGTTCTGCTGACTTTTCATTTCCATCTGGTAAGAGGCCTTATGTCTGGTGGTGGTTCACCTTTCCTATACTTGGATAGAATATACCTATACAGATCTATCTGGTAAGAGGCTCTACGTTTGGTGGCGGTCCTTTTTTCTTCTAATTTGATTACATGCCCTTTACTAGTTATTTTGGTAAGCGGCTGCACAATTGGTGAAGGATTCACAGTACTTGTAGTCCTACACAGTTATAATATTGATATTTTTGTACGGTATCACGCTATGGATTACTATTTTTCCTCCACATGATACACGACCACAATATCGGGAGTTCCTTGCGCTAGAATTCCATTGGATCACCTGGGCACATGAACTCATCTCATCACATGAATTCTGCAATTTAAAATTGCCGTTCTGGTAAGCACAATTCCTACGGGATCTTTTGGAAGCAGCACAAGATTTTCATACATCACTAGTCACCTTATGATATTTGGGACAGTTGGACATTTATTTGTTTGTTTTTTCAATTTAGCGCGACTTATACAATACATACATTCATAAATGTCCACATTTGAGAGCCACCAGCTGGCACTTTGTGTGGTTGTTGGCTTTCAACCCCAGCAGTCATTGACAGCTTAAGTCCCCACTGATGATGAAGAACCAAACAGAGGGGTTCGCAATGATGTGATTACTATGTGAACTATGACATAGTGATCACATGCAGGCTAAAGGCTTCCTTGAAAAAAAAAATTAAAAATAGTGCATTGGCATCTGCAGAACCATTAGTTTTAACTGTAACTGCCCAATATAGGCGGCCCCCGGGTTCCAAACCAGATAGGGTCTCTAGGCTTGTTCTAAGGTTGAATTTGTTTGTAAGTCGAAACAGGTACATTTTTTAAGTGTAGCTCCAGCCAAAAAAATAATTTTTACGTTTTTTGCATAGCATAGGAAAGGGTTAACACCCCTGTAATGTTTGTCTTACTGTTTGTGCTTCTTGTGCTCCTGTTCAGAAGATTTCACCTCAATTTCTGTTGACCACACACAGCATTGGTTGCTAGGCTAGAGCCGCTTAGCGTCTAGCAATCAGTGACGTCACCCCTTTCTCCTCCAGGCCGCCGCGCCACCACCTCCCAGACAGTCCCCGCCTATTACAATTTGGCTCTAGTCGGCTTCAGAAAAGGGTGGACAAGGGGCGCAGAGCAGTGCGCCCCGAGCCCACCCATTGTGTGACAATAGCAAATGAAAATTCGCTATTGTCACACGGATCCTCCTCTTGGCCAATCAGGAAGACCCGCTTCCTGATTGGCTGAAAGGCAAACCCCATGCCATTGGCCGAGGAGGAGGCGGGAGGAGAGGAGACGTGGGGACTGAAAAGAAGCCGTCGCTACAACAGGTAAGTCAAGTGCACTGGTCTCGGGGAGGGGGGGCTTGGCACGCTGTTCACTCTGCATTGAAAGGGGGCACGGTGATCTCTGCATTGAAGGGGGCACAATGATCTCTGCATTGAAGGGGGCACGCTACACGCTGGTCTCTGCATTGAAGGGGGCACACTGGTCTCTGCATTGAAAGGGGGCACGCAGCACGCTGGTCTCTGCATTGAAAGGGGGCATGCTGGTCTCTGCATTGAAGGGGGAATGCTGGTCACTGTGCATTGAAAGGGGGTACGCTGGTCACTGTGCATTAAAAGGGTGCAAACTGGTCACTGTGCATTGAAAGGGGGCACGCTGGTCACTGCATTGAAAGGGGGCACGCTGGTCACTGTGCATTGAAAGGGGGCATGCTGGTCACTGTGCATTGAAAGGGGGCACGTTTGTCACTGTGCATTGAAAGGGGGCACGCTGTGGTCACTGGCATTGAAAGGGGAATGCTGTGGTCACTCTGGCATTGAAAGGGGCCACGCTGTGGTCACTCTGGCATTGAAAGGGGGCACGCTGTGGTCACTCTGCCATTGAAAGGGGGCACGCTGTGGTCACTCTGCCAATGAAAGGGGGCACGCTGTGGGCACTCTGCATTGAAAGGGGGCACTCTGCATTGAAAGGGGAAATGTGATATGCAGGGGGGACAGAGGACACTGATGTAAGAAGAACATTGTTGCACCACCACTACAATCACCAGGAGAGGAAGGGAGCATGTGAATCAGTTGAACTGTGCACTGCAAGTCAATATTCTTCATGGGTTACTGGGATTTGTACAGCACTATAGCTGATGGTATTTTTCACTGCTGCATTATGTACTGTTGGGATTTGCAGTCCTCTATAGAGGGCGTGTTTAGGGGCGGAGCAGGGTAGGGTTTGGGTGGGGCAACAAGTGGCAAGTAACTCTTAAGGCCTGGCTAGTTGCTCATGACTTGAAATTTTGAGCCCTGTCATAACAGGTGTGTGTGGTGGGTGGTGGGGCTTATAGCATTTGCAGTTGGGAATGTTACTAATAGTCCGTTCAGGTAAGGTTGCTTTTTGAAGTTTAGGTTTGCTAGTTCTTTAAAAACAGTGTGAGGGGGGGGGGTTACTAAAGCTGGAGCAGACTGAATATGGAGCAACTGTTTACAGTAATCTATCAGTTCTAGCTTCAGCTTTTTTTAGTTAGGGTCTTTTTATACTGGGCGGATCCATTTGACGGAATCCACTTGCTCGGCGGGGATCGACGATCTGCTGATCCCCACTGAGCAGGCGGATGACAGGTCCGTCTCCGCTCACTGTGCTAAGACGAACCTATCAGAGTCCCGCTCTCCTCTATGGGGAGATCGGATGAAAACAGACTGGCTGTTCATTTTTATCTGATCCGATCCTCCAGACTGATGGTAATTAGGGTCACCAACCGTCTGAATTTGGCATACAGGATCGTATCGGATAGCAGCGGGTGTCAGCGGACATATCACCGCTGACATCCGCCGCTCCATAGAGGGTGAATGGATGGTCAGATCAGGTCCGCCTGAAAAACTAACAGACGGACCTGATCGAAAAGTCAGTGTGAAAGAGCCCCTAAGCTTTGAAAATGAAATCTAGATGCTGATTGGTTGCTATGCACAGCTGATCCACATTCTGGCTGCTCCAGTAAATTCCACCCCACTGAGCAGTGTTTTAGGGCAATTCATCTCATAGTTATTAAGCAGTTTGTTGTGTGTGCTTGACTAAGGTTCTAGGCAACAACCAAGTGCTATTCCTTGCCATTCCTAAAATGAACAGTTCTCCATAGTGACTTTATACACAAAATCCAAGAATGCGTTTATTTACATCACTCAGCTTCAATATTACCCTCAACAGTCCCCTGTGTGAAATACAATGGTTGTAGCATTTACAGAAGTACACAGCTTGACAACTGGAACTGGCAGGTGGACTCAAATGCAACTTTCATAGTTCACTCAATAGCACAGAAGAGTTGTTAAGACAAATGAGCTTAGGTGGGATTATAAGGAGCACGGCCTTCGAGAAAATCAGTTTAAAGTGATGATCGGGCAAAAAGGACAGTCCTGCTGAGAAGAATTGTGATCACATTGCAGGTGAGAATAGACAAACAAGGCTTCTGTCATCACAACCGCAGAAAAAGGTCACTGGACCATGGAGGTAAAATAGGAGAATGGCACATAGCACATCCACACATAGTCCTAATAGCAATCAGAAGATTATGTTCATCGTGTCTACTAAGTGTGGAAAATCAGAGGTCAAAGACAATGGAGCAAACAAGACAGCTGTGACAACCATAGAATATGTGCTATACACTTTTGTATATAGCTAGACTAAAGCTATAGTACAGATACTCTAGCCAATCCAACGACTTCTGCTGTTCTATTTCAGAGTCACATACTGGAAGATAAACAGCTGCTTATGAACATAGCAGACATCATAATCGTACAGAAAGGTGATCGGGTCCCAAGGACACTGGGCTCAATTCACAGACAGTTATTTTACTCTTAAAATCTGAGATAAAATAACCCTTAGATATTTTTTCACACCTTTTTTTGCAATTAAAAAAAACACTACTAAAATAAAGCATGAGTTATTTCATCAAAATGTGAGGAATTTTACTCATTAAACCAAATGCTATTTTAGCTCATGACATGACATCCAGTGGGATGGATACAGTGGAGAAGGATTAGAACCCCTGTCATTTAGGGTTAATAAAGAGGTAAAATGGTTTAACCACTTGCTGATGTGTTTATACTGCGGGGCAGCAGCTCCTACACGCAAAATCATGTACCTGTACGTCATCGCCACTTCCAGGTTTGTGGCCACATGCGCACCACCGGCAACAAGCTCCCGCTGTGATTGGATTGTTCACGACAGAGGCAGAATAATGGTCTGCCTATGTAAGGCAGATCGCCGTTCTGTGACAAGGTAAAACAGAGATTCTATGATTCTGCTAAGCAGGAACACGGATCTCTGTCTTCCCACAGTACAAACTCCCCCCTCACAGTTAGAAAAAACTCCCTAGGGAGTCATTAATACAGTGACAGTGCATATTTTTTAGCACTGATCACTGTATTAGTGTCACTGGTCCCCAAAAAGTGTCTAATTTGTCCGCCACAATGATGCAGTCCCACTATAAGTAACTGATCGCCGCCATTACTAGTAAAAATAAATAAATAAATAAATAAATAAAAATTTCATAAAAATCTCCCATAGTATGGTAGATGCTATTACTTTTGCACAAACCAATCAATATACATATTGGCCTAAACGGATGAAGAAAATTTTTACATTTTTTTGGGGTGTGTTTTAAAGCAGAAAGTACATAGATAGTTATATAGATATGTTAGATAGTTATTTATCTATTTGTGGGAATAAAAGAACATCAATTTTATTTGGGCACAGCGTCGCAAGACCGCACGATTTTTGTTAAAGTAATGCAGTGCTGTATCACAAAAGATGGCCTGGTCATGAAAGGGGGGTGAACCTTTTGGAGCTGAAGTGGTTAAACCGTACAAATATGTTAACTCACTAAGTCAGTGCGGACCCTGCAGCATATATATTACAAAAGAAAAAAAGATGATTAGAACACCAGTCAAAGGGAAGCTGCTTTCACAGGACACACGTGGCATACCAAAAACAACCAAAATAAATAAATACCATTTTTCCACAAAAAAAAAAAAACTGTTTTGTCATTAGGGAGATTTGCCTTCACTTCTGTCGTATAGCCAAAACAGGATGTAAGATGGAAATATCTAAAAAAAAAAAAAATCCCAGAACTGGTGCATGCGTTGGAAGATTGCTCCTTTTTTCACTTTCTATGATAATTGATAATGGTAAACAGGACAAATTGAGAGGGTGACTCTCCCTAATGGGGCAAAAGACAGCAATAACAACGTGACATGGGTGCTAATCCATCTCCACTTTATCAAAAACAAAACAAAAAACGTTTTGCCTTTAGTTATACAGTGGGTACGGAAAGTATTCAGACCCCCTTAAATTTTTCACTCTTTGTTATATTGCAGCCATTTGCTAAAATCATTTAGGTTCATTCTTCTTCCTCATGAATGTACACATAGCACCCCATACTGACAGAAAAACACAGAATTGTTGACATTGTTGCAGATTTATTAAAAAAGAAAAACTGAAATATCACATGGTCCTAAGTATTCAGACCCTTGGCTGTGACACTCATATATTTAACTCAGGTGCTTTCCATTTCTTCTGATCATCATTGAGATGGTTCTACACCTTCATTTGAGTCCAGCTGTGTTTGATTATACCGATTGGACTTGATTAGGAAAGCCACACACCTGTCTATATAAGACCTTCCAGATCACAATGCATGTCAGAGCAATTGAGAATCATGAGGTCAAAGGAACTGCCTGAAGAGCTCAGAGACTGAATTGTGGCAAGGCACAGATCTGGCCAAGGTTACAAAAAGATTTCTGCTGCACTTAAGGTTCCTAAGAGCACAGTGGCCTCCATAATCCTCAAATGGAAGACGTTTGGGACGACCAGAACCCTTCCTAGAGCTGGCTGTCCGGCCAAACTGAGCTATCGGGGAGAAGAGCCTTGGTGAGAGAGGTAAAGAAGAACCCAAAGATCACTGTGGCTGAGCTCCAGAGATGCAGTCAGGAGATGGGAGAAAGTTGTAGAAAGTCAACCATCACTGCAGCCCTCCACCAGTCTTGCTTTATGGCAGAGTGGCCCGACGGAAGCCTCTCCTCAGTGTAAGACACATGAAAGCCCGCATGGAGTTTGCTAAAAAACACCTGAAGGACTCCAAGATGGTGAGAAATAAGATTCTCTGGTCTGATGAGACCAAAATAGAACTTTTTGGCCTTAATTCTAAGCGGTATGTGTGGAGAAAACCAGGCACTGCTTATCACCTGTCCAATACAGTCCCAACAGTGAAGCATGGTGGTGGCAGCATCATGCTGTGGGGGTGTTTTTCAGCTGCAGGGATAGGACGACTGGTTGCAATCGAGGGAAAGATGAATGCTGCCAAATACAGGGATATCCTGGACAAAAACCTTCTCCAGAGTGCTCTGGACCTCAGACTGGGCCGAAGGTTTACCTTCCAACAAGACAATGACCCTAAGCACCCAGCTAAAATAACGAAGGAGTGGCTTCACAACAACTCCGTGACTGTTCTTGAATGGCCCTGACTTAAACCCAATTGAGCATCTCTGGAGAGACCTAAAAATGGCTGTCCACCAACGTTTACCATCCAACCTGACAGAACTGGAGAGGATCTGCAAGGAGGAATGGCAGAGGATCCCCAAATCCAGATGTGAAAGACTTGTTGCATCTTTCCCAAAAAGACTCCCGGCTGTATTAGGAGAAGGAAATGACGCAGTGGTGGGACATTCTACTATTAGAAAAGTATCTTGAGGTTAATAGGATTCCTAGAGGCCTCAGACTTACCAAGACTTGCTTCTGGTTAGACGAGGATCTACAAACTAATTGGCTCAATAAGCTAAGGGAGTGCAATAAAATCCTCCTCGAATCTATTGTGATTCAAAGGAAAAGGAATTTGGATAACATCCGTGAGGATTTGAAAAACATACAAGAAGAACTGGCCCTCTTTGTAGATCTGCCATCCTTTAGTAGTTGGGATGGCAAGGTAAATGACCAAATTGTCAATTTTGAAACAGAACTAATTAGTCGCAAATCAGGGAAATTCGAGAGGGACAGACTGGATTACCAGGAGGGGAGAGAGTTGAACTGGAAAAGGGATTCGTTTACTAATAGGGCCCTGGATAACGATCTTAGAGAAGGTGATAATGTGAATCACTTTAGGCCCAATAGACCCCAGAGGAAAAAGAAAAAGAACAAACGTCACTACCAACGGCATAATAATGTCTATAATAGGGGATACGGTAACCCTAACGATATTAGAGAGGTTGGTAGCGTCGGGTCCAGCAATCAGGCCCCCCCAAGGAGCAATATAGAGAATACATTAGATTCAGCCCCTTGTGAGGATAGAAGTGTCTCTGATCATACGATCACAGAACCTCCCCTCGCTGGTATGGAGGTCAATAGGGTAGACACCAGTGATAGACCCGGGCCCGCACGCCAGTCTGGCCACTTACCAGTTGGGGATCAGCAGCCAGATTCCCGTTTTTTAGGGAGAGGAGCTGTGGGGGGATTCACGCCCACGGCAGCAAAATATCAAAACTCGCTCCCTTTAAGACAGTCAGTAAGAAAGATGGAACAAAGGGAAAGAGAAAGAGAGGTACGAGGGGAGGAAAGAAGGCCCAGGGGAGGAAGAAGGTGATGGCTGGCAGGTCAACTATAAAGATCTACAACTCGTCTACTTCGGTCTTTTCCGAGACTGAACTAGATTTGTTACGAAAGGGGCTGAACTTTGCGCCAGACAGCCAGCCTAACCTCTTCAACCTCTTTGTAGACCTGAATAGGTATATCCGTGGACTAACAGTCCAAAGATATTACGCTATGAAAAAGGATACGGTGGAACCCTGTAGCAATGAAATGGCTAGAGCACCAACCCAGTCCCCTAAGAATTGCATGAATCCCCATATCACGACAGATGACGAAGCTCTCATTATTCTGGAGGACCTATTTCAGGAAGGGGGGTGTGAGGATTTTATGATGGACCTTCCCGTATCTGAGGGTGGTGAGGACATCATCCACACTAATTTTAGGCCTAAGTCAACGTTTTTTCCCCATTGGGCTAAGGGCAATTTTATTCCCGTCTTCTATGAGGTAGTCCTTGGGGAACTCAGACAATTATGCACCAGAAGGGACCACAGTAGGCCCAATCCCAGGCATAACATCCTGACCCAGGAGGGTCTCACGGTGGGGGATGTGATAAAAGAACTGAAGGGCAGGGATGACGTCATAATTAGACAGGCTGATAAGGGGGGCAGCCTGGTAATACAGGATAGGTCCGCATACTTAGCAGAAGCCTTCAGGCTATTGGGCGATGAAGCAACGTATGAAAAGCTCCGGAAAGATCCTTTGAACGACTACAAAAGGTTGCTCAAGGTCCTTCTTGATGATGCACTGTCCAAAAGCATCATCACGAAGAGCGAATATCACTTCCTGTATATCCAGCATCCCAGAACCCCACACTTTTACCATATCCCAAAGATACATAAGAATGAGACCAATCCCCCCGGTAGACCGATCATAGCTGGCATTGACAGCTTGACAAGCAACTTGGGTAGTTACATCGATTCCTTCCTGCAGGATCTAGTCATGGCACTACCGTCATACGTTAGGGATTCAGGACATATGCTCGATATCCTGGCACCTATACAATGGTTACAACATTACAAATGGGTATCATTGGATGTATCATCTTTGTACACGTCTATTAGACATGATTTTGGCCTTGCAGCAGTTGAGCATTATTTAAAAATTAGCAATCTACACCCCTTCCAAGCGAAGTTTGTGGTAGACTGTATAGAATACACGTTGAATCACAATTACTTCGTATACTTGGATGATTATTATAGGCAAACCAGAGGCACAGCTATGGGAGCGCGGTTTGCTCCAAGCTATGCCAACCTATTCATGGGGTACTGGGAGGACCAGTATATCTGGAATAATAATCCCTATAGAGCCCATTTGGCCTTATATTCCAGATATATTGATGACATATTGATCATCTGGGACGGCACTAGTGAGGAGCTGGACGGATTCATCTCACATTGCAGTAGCAATCCCTTTGAGATATCCTTTACCCATGTTGTAAGTGATAACCATCTGGTGTTCCTGGACCTCGAACTGCGAGCCACTCAGGATGGGGGCATAATCTCTAAAACACACTTCAAACCGAGTGGAGGGAACTCCTACCTCCACGCGGAGAGTAATCACCATCCAAGGTGGATTAGAAATGTCCCTTTTGGCCAATTCTGCAGATTACAAAGAACTTGTACTTTGGTCGCAGATTATGAAGAGCAGGGCCAGATACTGAAAAGCAGATTCCTGGAAAAGGGATACCGGGTTAGTCTCATTGACGAGGCCTATAACCAATACTTACAGCACTATGGGGGAGAGGGTACCAATGATGGCGGTATCCAAGCCAGGAACGCATGTTTAGGTGCCAGGCCCAAGAAATTGCCTGCCAAGTCATCTGGAACAAGGATCACCAGGTTTAGCACTATGTATAACAACAAAGCCTTTAGCATTCAGCGTACCCTGAAACGTAATTGGAACATCTTGAAACAAGATCCAGTCTTGGGTTCCCTCCTCCCCCCGGCTCCAGAAGTGGTCTTTAGAAAACCGAGGGACCTTAGGAGTCAGATTGCCCTCAGCAAAGTTAAGAAGATCAAGGAGCGCGGTGGTATCACCCTGAGTAACCCGTGGTTCACTGTGTTTGATCAAAAGGGTAGTTTTAGGTGCGGAGTGAGGAATTGTGGAACCTGTTCATACATGTGGCATAGAAAGAGTGAAGTTCTCGGGTTGGATGGCCGCAGTAGGAGTATCAAACAGTTTATCAATTGCGGCACCAACTATGTAGTCTACAGTATTGTCTGCCCGTGTAACCTACTCTATGTAGGCCGTACTATACGGCCCCTTAGAGTAAGGTTTGGTGAACATAAGTGCAGCATTCTGAACAGGAAAACGAAGGCAGGAACGAAGGACCGCAATAGCTATTCTATACCTCGCCACTTCGAGCAGCATCATGATGGGGATCCGACGGGCCTACGGGTCTTTGGTATTGAGCTAATAGCTAAGGACCCTGATGAGGGGGCTAGGTTTCAGAAGTTGTGCAGAAGGGAGTCATACTGGATCTTCACCCTAGGGTCTATGTCCCCTGGGGGATTGAATGAAGATCTCGAGATCCAGGGCGTACTGTAGTTCCTTACAGCGCACTCCTTCCCCTCTTTTCTGTAAGTGTTCCTGCCCTCCCGGCACCTGTTCAGTTACTACTGCCCCTTCCCTATGGCCCCATCCTAGTATCGTACTACTCATTTCCTTTTGAGGGGTCCACACGCATGTGCTGGTAAGCATATGTATAGGCTGGCGTATGTGCATGTATGCCCCCCCCCCTCCCCTCCCTCCCTCCATGTGTGTGTGTGTGGGTGTGTGTGCATAGAATCATGCACGTACATACACACACTGATTTATATACCATCTTCTCTTTTCCCCGCCTTAATATATTTCAAGAGTATAGTCTTCAGTATAGATCCCACACCTAATGTTCTGTACTGGCTTACGGAGCCAAGTTTCCCAAATTCTCCAAGGTCTGTTTGTAGAGGAGGTACAGCACGCGCAAATTCGCATTAAAGGTTCTACACGCTATATTCAACGAGTCACATTATATGCACACATATATTTATATGGTTTTAACATAGATTTTATATAAGGAATTATTTTAGTTCAGTATCTATTTATATATATATATATATATATATTTATTATACATTACTGTGTATATTGTAATTGGATATTGAGCATTTTTCTATTTATCTATATATATGCGATTTTATTTTTGCCCAGCAAGTCACGTCATTGGTCCATAAGTACCTATTAATCCTAATATCAATTTTAATTTTATTGTTCCAGGTTATTGTATCTGATGTATGTATGAATGTTGTTACTGCTATTACAATCATGTGTGACTACCATTTTTTCCACTTTTGGTGAGCTTTCCATATAATTCCCACCAGAGTGGATTATCCATTGTGTATTCAAATATAAATTCTTCTGGATATGATCCCCTGATTTGCTCCACTCTGGCCCGTATCGTATGGTATGGTCTGTACTGTGTATGGGTGGAGCATACATGCGCCCTCCTCTTGTGGTTACTGTGGGAACAGCTTGCCGGGGGCACCATCGGATTGGATGGCTTCCCCTCACCTTCCGGATGCGGAAGTCGTGTTCTACCGCCCGGTTAGTGAGACGGGTGGAAGTCGTCACTGCCTGGACGGGCGGAAGTGATGTCATGCGGTGATGCGCACGCCAGCTCCGAGATGAGCGGCGTGCGTTCCACCGCTGTTCCGCCGCTGCAGTGTTACTGTTTTCAATAATCGAACGGTCAAGCCAATAGCGGACACCACTAGACCACCAGGTAATGTGCCTAATATTAATATCTTCCCCAACTGTATGACAACCGATTACACCTGACAGTCCACAGTCTACCACATTAACTCCTAACAGTCCACAGTGCACTATTATAGTAACCTTACATAATATCTACCCACAAAGAGTGTGTGTATGCACAGTTCTTTGGATGTGCATAAACAATGGCCTGACTAATACCATGCGCTGGATTGTCCCTGTGTCACTGTATGAGGAGGATGCGATGTTCTGTTTGGTTTGGATCGAGACAGGCACAGGTCTGTCTTACCACACTAGCTTTAATGTATCATTTGGCATGTATGATTTTTGAAATAGAGTCTGTGATGAGTTGGGAATTTTTGATGGATTGGATAGCTCACCAGTGGAACAAATGGTCGCTTAGGGCTAGCCACTTGAAATTGTAATTGTAATTGTGATCTGCAATAGTTTTGGGCAATCAGTTGTGTAGTCACGCCCACTTGGGCGATATCTCCTCCCACATCCCCAAGGGCCATGTGGAGGCCTGGTCTTCCATATTATATTTAAACTACGGACTTGACCATGGCCTCCAGGCTCTGAGGAAGAGGCACAGCCTCGAAACGCGTCAGCCCTCTGCTTCCAGTAAAGACGTTGATCCTCTGGCATGAGGCAGATTTATGGAATTGATGTGCCTGAATTTCACGATTGTTTGTGAGTAGCTGATTTTAATTTTTCATTTAATAAACTCGCTGAGGATAATGCGCTAGGCTGGTGCGCCCTTTTCTTTGCTTTGTATTCCCAAAGATCACTGTGGCTGAGCTCCAGAGATGCAGTCAGGAGATGGGAGAAAGTTGTAGAAAGTCAACCATCACTGCAGCCCTCCACCAGTCGGGCTTTATGGCAGAGTGGCCCGACGGAAGCCTCTCCTCAGTGTAAGACACATGAAAGCCCGCATGGAGTTTGCTAAAAAACACCTGAAGGACTCCAAGATGGTGAGAAATAAGATTCTCTGGTCTGATGAGACCAAAATAGAACTTTTTGGCCTTAATTCTAAGCGGTATGTGTGGAGAAAACCAGGCACTGCTTATCACCTGTCCAATACAGTCCCAACAGTGAAGCATGGTGGTGGCAGCATCATGCTGTGGGGGTGTTTTTCAGCTGCAGGGATAGGACGACTGGTTGCAATCGAGGGAAAGATGAATGTGGCCAAATACAGGGATATCCTGGACAAAAACCTTCTCCAGAGTGCTCTGGACCTCAGACTGGGCCGAAGGTTTACCTTCCAACAAGACAATGACCCTAAGCACCCAGCTAAAATAACGAAGGAGTGGCTTCACAACAACTCCGTGACTGTTCTTGAATGGCCCTGACTTAAACCCAATTGAGCATCTCTGGAGAGACCTAAAAATGGCTGTCCACCAACGTTTACCATCCAACCTGACAGAACTGGAGAGGATCTGCAAGGAGGAATGGCAGAGGATCCCCAAATCCAGATGTGAAAGACTTGTTGCATCTTTCCCAAAAAGACTCCCGGCTGTATTAGATCAAAAGGGGGCTTCTACTAAATACTGAGCAAAGGGTCTGAATACTTAGGACCATGTGATATTTCAGTTTTTCTTTTTTAATAAATCTGCAACAATGTCAACAATTCTGTGTTTTTCTGTCAGTATGGGGTGCTATGTGTACATTCATGAGGAAGAAGAATGAACCTAAATGATTTTAGCAAATGGCTGCAATATAACAAAGAGTGAAACATTTAAGGGGGTCTGAATACTTTCCGTACCCACTGTACTTTAATGAAATAATCCCTGATGATTCTGTGTTTTTCTATATGTAGGTTTCTATGCATTACTATGATCCAATGCAGGCAAACCGCTCAGGTGAGATGTGGCTCAGGTGCAGGTCGGATACGCCATCCGGATTGTAAGCCAAACACAAAAATCAGTTTCTCAACAGTAATGCATAGAAGCCAAACACAAAAATGGTGACCGCACTCTGATGTAGATCAAAACAAATGGAGTGGTTTATTCTTCATCACAAATATCAAAGCAAGACTGATATGACACAGGACAGGTAATTGGTTGACTTCATAGATAATGAAGTGCTAATATACTCAGACCAAAAAAACGATCGTTGTGTGAGTGGGAACAAAATCTGTAATGTACTATTTTCTACTTTATTTTTGGGTTATATAAGAATATGTGACAGATTGTTGCTGTTTTTATGTGCCGGTGGAATCATTAGCCACAGATGATGGAGGCGTTTTTCAGGTGGAACAATCACCATTCATTCGCTTCAGCTGTTATTTCCCCTTTATCTGTGGTCATTCCACCGACATTACTTGTATGGTTATAAGTAGGCGACTGGAATTGTCGTGAAACGCGTCAACCAATTACCTGTCTTGTGTCATATCAGTCTTGCTTTGATATTTGTGATGAAGAATAAACCACTCCATTTGTTTTGATCTACATCAGAGTGCGGTCACCATTTTTGTGTTTGGCTTCTATGCATTACTGTTGAGAAACTGATCCAAAAAGGTAGAGACTCATCCAAATTGGTGATTATATTTTCACATTCCCTAAATACCTCATGCCTGGACCACTACATAGAGAGGAGTTCCACCCCCCTAGGAAAAAAATTAAAAGTCAGCAGCTACAAATACTGTAGCTGCTAACTTTTAAATATTAGAACTTACCTGTCCAGAGTTCCCGCGATGTCGGCACCCGAAGCTGATTTTCGTATAGGCTCTCAGGTGCTGCCGCCGCCATTCAGGGTAAGGGAGCCCGGCAGTGAAGCCTTTCGGCTTCACAGCTGGTTCCCTACTGTGCAAACGCAAAGCGCGCTGCCTTTTCTAATTGGCCTGGCGGCAGAGGAAGAAGGAGGGGGGCCGAACTTCCGAGGGACAGCGCTGCGGCGCTGTCTCACGGAAGTGGGGAAGAGTACCTGTCAAAAACAGGTACCCGTTTCCCCCTCCCCCCTGAAAGGTGCCAAATGTGGCACTAGAGAAGGGGGAGGAAGCAAATAAGCAGAAGTTCCACTTTTAGGTGGAACTCCGCTTTAGTTAACTCATGCATTTGTTTATTTATTTCCTTAGTGAATTGACTTCAATACCTTTTTATGAGCTAATTACCTCATGTTTTTGGTTTGTGCGGTAAATAACTCATGACATTTTCAACATATCATGAGATAATTGGAGAAAATGTGTCACCTGATTCAATTATCTCATGAGACATTCTTTAGTGAATTGAGCCCACTGTTTCATGTTTAGTAGATCCAATTTACAAATAGCAAAAAACTGATCAGATGAAAGGTAATATATTTCTAATGTCACTTTACAGAGAAATGACTTAAGCTTTAACTACTTGACCTCAGAAGGTTTTACCCCCTTTATGACCAGAGCATGTTTTGCTTTTAAGCACTGTGCTACTTAAACTGGCAAAAGGGAAAATACATGGAAGGAGCTACAGAGTAGAAAAGGTGTGCATCAGGTAGAACTGAACCCACAGAGTCCTCAGGGCATCCGATCTTATAGCTATATCTAAAGCCAGGTCCCAGGACCTGGAAAGAAATCTGCTGAGTTTGTTGTTGAATCTGGAAGCCATAAGGTTCATGTGTGGGTTTTCCATGTGTAAAAGAGGTCTTAAAAACACCACCGGGTAAAGAGGACATTCTGAAGTCTAGATTTTGATGACTGAGGAATTGCACCTGGCAATTTTCCCCACCTGGAATGTGCAAAGTGGACAGTGCCGGTTTGTAAAGCTCCACCCAAGCCAGAAACACATCAGCCTCTCTTTGAGACACAAGACTTTGGGTTCCTTCCTGATGGTTTACGTTTGCCACCACAGTAGCATTCTCAAATAGGATATGGATGGAATAACCTCACAGTTGAGAGATTCTGTGAAGGGATAGCTGAATCCTCTTCCAATACCAGCAGCCATGTTCCCTGCACTAAAAGGATGTCCAGAACGCCTCCCCAGTCTGTCAAGCTGGCATTCATCATGATGAAAATCCTTCAGGCCAATGGAAGGAAGATTACCCAACTCCAGGGCTGGATTCTTGAGCCATCAGGCCAGAGTTAATGACTGTCTATGCAGTCCCATGCAGCTAGAACTTGAACTGCAATAGTCTGAAATGATATTGGTTACAGTATAGATTTTTGAAGGTTCAGGACCCAACTGAACCTCTGCTGAGTCGATTTCCAAAGGTTTTATTCCGAAAAAGCTTAGGGTATACAAATCCAACATTTGCCATTGTATCAAATAGTAATCGCTAGTTACAAACCAGGTTTCAAGTCTTATGCATCACAGAAAAAATAGAATTTTTGTAAGAACTTTCTGTACAATTCTTTTCTCTGAGTCCTCTGACAGTCGCAGCCCATTCAGTATTCCTTCACCATTGGGTAATGCCCCCTCTCTGCAGGAGCAGGCTAGGTAGTGAAAAGGTCAACAACAAAAACTTTTACACACAACACACCTCTAGGGGGCTGTTCCTCTGCCATTACCCATCAGCCACTAGGTGCTGCTCTTCAGTTTCGTAGCAAGCAGTACAGGAAGATAAGCAACCCCAAAAATAGAGGGGCGGGGGCTGCGACTGTCAGAGGACTGATTTTACGGTAAGTTCTTACAAAAATTCTATTTTTTCTTACATCCTCTGACAGTCGCAGCCCGTTCAGTATTCCTTCACCATTGGGACGTCCCAAAGCAGTGCAGGTGTGAGGGGTGGGAAGACACAACCAAGAAAAGGAAACGCATCAAACAGGCCAGAGAAAAAACTGAGCCAATAGGGCAACAGAAACTCAACAGGAGCTAACCCTAGAACAACATGCACCCCAAGAAGGCACAGAACAATATATCTCTGCAAGAACCGCCGCGCACAAAACTTAGCGGCCAAAGGAAGCATCAGAGGATGCCATTACATCAAAATTGTAGAAGTTAGTGAAAAGAGTGCACAGACGACGATGCCGCCGCTGCGCACACCGGAGCCACACAAAAAACTGACGGCGAAAAGCCCAAAAGGCTAGGACAGCTCTAGTAGAGCGTGCTCTTGCAGGGAAAGGAGGCACCTGACCCCTTAGTGAATAGGCAAGAGCAATAGCCTGTTCGGCCTAACAGGAAAGGGTTGTAGCGGACGCAGCCGAACCCTACCGAAGTCCCTTGGAAGGACAGACAGGGAGCAGACTCCCTAAAGGACTCCGTGGCAGACAGGTCAACCCTGATTGCCCGGACCACAGCCAACAAATGCAAAGAAAAGTCCCAGGGATGCGTGGGCTTCACACAAGCGAAGGTAAAATAACAGCTTCGAACAGGTGGAAAGCAGACACCACCCTAGAGAGAAAAGACTGAGTTGGTCGCAAGACCACTTCATCCCTAGGAACAGCCAGATAAGGCGAACGGCAAAACAGAGCCGCCACTCCAGACACCATGTGAGGAGAGGTGATAGCCACCAGAAAAGCAACTTTCTGGGATAAAACCGGTAGCGCTAACGCTCCGAAGTTCTCCAAAGTGAGGGCGTTGGAAAACGGACAAACCCAAATTCAGGCCCCACGGAGGCAAAAGGAGCCTGTCACGGGGGACCTGGAGGACGCACCCCTTGAACAAAGGTGCGAAGCAAGGAAGCAGTCAGCAAGGGATGCTGGAAGAAAATGGCTAAAGGCCGACAAATGACCTTAGATCATGCCCAGCACCAAGCGCTGATCCACACCTTCCTGCAGGAAGGACAAACCCCCCACCACAGCAAAAAGAGCATGGCCGAAACCCTGGCGACCCACATGGTAGCAGAGGATGGTTTTGATCCATCGACCTCTGGGTTATGGGCCCAGCATGTGTCCACCAGGCAACATACGCCTTCCAGGCACGATGGTAAATCCACCTGGAGGTAGATTTCCGAGCCTACATTAAGGCAGGAATGACAGCATGAGAGAGACCCTTGTCTCTCAAAACTCAGCTTTTAACAGCTATGTCGTGAAAGCCAGAGACTATAAATCAGAATGGCCCTCTTTGCAGCAAAAAACGCTGTAAAAAATTGTGTGAGGTCACAAAAGTGTGAAAGGGACCTTCAGTAATCAAGGTATAGTGTGCCCCCTTCAATGCAGAGTGACCACAGCGTGCCTCCTTTCAATGCAGGGTGAACACAGCGTTCCCCCATCAATGCAGAGTGACCACAGCGTGCCCCCATCAATGCAGAGTGACCACAGCGTGCCCCCATCAATGCAGAGTGACCACAGCGTGCCCCCTTTCAATTCAGAGTGACCACTGCGTGCCCCCTTTCAATTCAGAGTGACCACAGCGTGCCCCATTTCAATTCAGAGTGACCACAGCATGCCCCCTTTCAATTCAGAGTGACCACAGCATGACCCCTTCAATTCAGAGTGAACACAGCATGCCCCCATCAATGCAGAGTGACCACAGCGTGCCCCCATCAATGCAGAGTGACCACAGCGTGCTCCCATCAGTGCAGAGTGACCACAGCGTGCCCCCATCACATCAATGCAGAGTGACCACAGCGTGCCCCCATCACATCAATGCAGAGTGACCACAGCGTGCCCCCTTTCAATGCAGAGTGACCACAGCGTGCCCCCTTTCAATTCAGAGTGACCACAGCATGCCCCCTTTCAATGCAGAGTGACCAGCGTGCCCCCTTTCAATGCAGAGAGACCAGCGTGCCCCCTTTCAATGCAGAGAGACCAGTGTGCCCCTTTCAATGCAGAGAGACCAGCGTGCCCCCTTCCAATGCAGGGAGACCAGCGTGTCCCCTTCAATGCAGGGTGACCAGCGTGCCCCCTTCAATGCAGAGAGACCAGCGTGCCCCCTTTCAATTCAGAGAGACCAGCGTGCCCCCTTTCAATGCAGATTGACCAGCGTGCCCCCTTCAATGCAGAGAGACCAGCATGCCCCCTTTCAATGCAGAGAGACCAGCATGCCCCCTTTCAATGCAGAGAGACTAGCGTGCCCCCTTTCAATGCAGAGGGACCAGCATGCCCCCATTCAATGCAGAGTGACCAGCGTGCCCCATTCAATGCAGAGAGACCAGCATGCCCCATTCAAGGCAGAGTGACCAGCATGCCCCCATTCAATGCAGAGAGACCAGCGTGCCCCCATTCAATGCAGAGAGACCAGCGTGCCCCCTTCAATGCAGAGAGACCAGCATGCCCCATTCAATGCAGAGTGACCAGTGTGCCCCATTCAATGCAGAGAGACCAGCGTGCCCCCTTTCAATGCAGAGACCAGTGTGCCCCCTTTCAATGCAGAGTGACCACAGCGTGCCCCCTTTCAATTCAGAGTGACCACAGCGTGCCCCCTTTCAATGCAGAGTGACCAGCGTGCCCCCTTTCAATGCAGAGAGACCAGCGTGCCCCCTTTCAATGCAGAGAGACCAGTGTACCCCTTTCAATGCAGAGAGACCAGCGTGCCCCCTTCCAATGCAGGGAGACCAGCGTGTCCCCTTCAATGCAGAGTGACCAGCGTGCCCCCTTCAATGCAGAGAGACCAGCGTGCCCCCTTTCAATGCAGAGAGACCAGCGTGCCCCCTTTCAATGCAGATTGACCAGCGTGCCCCCTTCAATGCAGAGAGACCAGCGTGCCCCCTTTCAATGCAGAGAGACCAGCGTGCCCCCTTTCAATGCAGAGAGACTAGCGTGCCCGCTTTCAATGCAGAGGGACCAGCATGCCACCATTCAATGCAGAGAGACCAGCATGCCCCATTCAAGGCAGAGTGACCAGCATGCCCCCATTCAATGCAGAGAGACCAGCGTGCCCCCATTCAATGCAGAGAGACCAGCGTGCCCCCTTCAATGCAGAGAGACCAGCGTGCCCCATTCAATGCAGAGTGACCAGTGTGCCCCATTCAATGCAGAGAGACCAGCGTGCCCCCTTTCAATGCAGAGACCAGTGTGCCCCCATTCAATGCAGAGTGACCAGCGTGCCCCCTTTCAATGCAGAGAGACCAGTGTGCCCCCATTCAATGCAGAGTGACCAGCGTGCCCCCATTCAATGCAGAGAGACCAGCATGCTGTGCCCCCTTCAATGCAGAGAGACCAGTCAGTGCACTTACTTGCAGCGGCGGCTTCTCCTCAGTACCCCGCATCTCCTCGAGTCCTCCTGCCTCCTCCTCGGCTGATGGCATGGGTTCGCCTTTTCGGCCATTCAGGAAGCGGGTCTCGGACCCGCTTCCTGATTGGCTGGGAGGAGGATCCTTGTGACAATAGCGAAATTTCCATTCGCTATTGTCAAACAAATGGGTGGGCTAGGGCGCATTGCTTGGCCCCCCGGGTCCACCCTTTTCTGAAGCCTATTAGAGCCTCTGGCTCTAATTAGGTGATTCAGGAAAAAAAAAAAAACATGAATGATATATCCCGACCGGCGGGCCGGGTTCAGGACCCTGGCGGGCCGCATGCGGCCCGCAGGCCGTAGTTTGAGAATCCCTGCCTTAGAGGTTTGGGGCAAAAAGGGTACTCTTACCGCCCGTAAAAGACCTTTGATCAACTCATCTAAGGTATCCACAAAAAGTCGATAACCCATAAAAGGGACATCAGACACAGTCTTCATGGAAGCGTGGTCAGCATACCAACTTTTCAGCCAAATAATGTGTCGGATCGCGATCCCAACCGCAGATAACCTTGCGACCAAAAGGAGCCTCGTCCAAGGCCACATCACATAGGTACATCACGGCTTGGGCCATGTGATCCACCAGGACAAGGGCAGCCGGAGGGACCGACTCCACCACTAAGGTGTGCCTAAGCACCTTGAACCATTCCGTAACCAGTTGAAAAACCAGTACAGAAGCGAACACAGGTTTGAGCAGGGAGCCCACCACCAAATATATGTGGTGGGAAAGTGCCCCCACGTGCCTATCCGCCGGGTCTGTGAACACCGGGGAGTCCTCCACGGGCATCAGCGTGGATTAACTTAACCTGAAAACAGTGTGGTCCACCATTGGTGACACCGTCCAACGATTATTAACAGGATGTGCAAAGGGATAACGGTATGGAAAACTGCTTAGGCACTGCCATCACATGCGTGATGCGACATCATTGTACGTTCACGGATTCGTGAAACTCCTCTGGACAGGGGAAAACCTGACCCGACTTCTGGGCTTTGCGGGACCCGAAAGAAACTCACATACCTGACTGGGTGGGCTCAACCGCAATATTTAAAGTCTCCCTGACGGAGCTAACAAGCGCATCCACTATAGCGCGTTCCCGCGCTGCAGTGGGGGAGTACTCCTCCTCCTCCTCCCCATCCGAACGCGAGGACTGGGATCCCTCGGGGGGGGGGGGCATTGTCCGTGGCAACCTAAATCAGGCTCTGAGGCAGAAAAAATGGAGAAGGCATCAGCCCTTTATGAACAGCGTGATCAGACAGCAGCAGATAAACCTTAATCGCTAAGGTCGCAAGTGTAGCAGGTAAGGAGGTCATGGCCATTGATGCAAGAGTTCCTGAAGCAAGTACCAGGTCTGTGGGGAAAAATTGCCATCTTAGGACTCCAGTTTTGAAATAAAAAATAATTAGGACACTGGCCCTTTAAATCGGCGGTTTCCGTGGTCCACACTGCAATTCTGCACTGCCGCCGGAGTTCCTGTCAGAGAAACAGCCATGCTGCAACTGGCGACTCTGCCAGTACTTCCAATGGCCGCAATGGACTCAGGCCATAGACTCATTGTCAGTGAAATGGCTGTGCTGCAAACTGGCAACTTTGCCAGTACTTCCCATGGCCGCAATGGACTCAGGCCATAGACTAATTCACTGGCCTATAAAAGGGCTCTGCTCAGCCCATCAGATTGCTGGATTGTATTCAGCTCTTCCTGTTTCCTGAGCATTGCTACTTCCTGGATTCCAGTTTGACCCGGCTTGTTCCTGATCTGTCTGCTCTCCCTCCTGGCTTTGACCCTTGGCTTTGTCTGACCATCCCTGCTCCAATTTGGCTCTCCCGTTATCTGATCTCGGGTTGGCTCACGGACTTGCTTCCTGTCTACCTGCCCTCCAGTACCTGATCTTGGCTTCCCCACGGACTTGTCTGCTTCTGGCTTTCCTACTATACCTTTGGCTTGCACCTGTTGCAGCTTTCTGTGTTTGACCCCCGGCCGGTCTTACACCTACTGCCTGGTTGTTCCTGGTTCCTCCTTGGACTGTCCGGTGTATTCCTGCCCAGCACTCTGCTAGAGACCGCCTGTCTACCATCAGGACCCTGCCGGCAACCAGTGCTTCTGTGGGCGCTACACCCTCTGTCTCAACCCCAGGGGTGTGCCGCACTCAGCCGCAAGGGGAGCCCTCTCTGCATCTCGGCCTCGGATCAGGTATGTGACAGTTCCCTTAAAAATTATGTAAAAAACAGCAAAGGCACAGTTTTATGGTGACAGCCCCATAGCGTCACAATGTAAAAGCAGACATTCTCACTAACTGCTGCAGAAAAACAATCAGTGTCCTCAGCCACTAGAGGCCGATAGAGCCCTGAGCCACAATATAATGGTTGCCTATGGTATGCAATGTACACAGAAGCACTCTCTAAAATGGCCACCGCCTACAGTTAAGATGGTGCCCGTACCAGCGCCAAGGCTTAGAAAATGGCTGCTGCCCACACGGGGAAGCCAGTGAAGCCACCCTCACCCAAAATGGCGGCCCATCGAAACGGCGCCAAAAGTCAAGACACCCAGGAGTTGGCCACCGCGGGGAGCGCTCAGAGACACCCCCAGGACAAGGTAACAAAACCCCCACACCCACCACCAGGCATTGAGCACCACAGAGTGCCCCCAAAGGGGCAGGGGGTAGGGGGCGTCCATATCGGCCAGGGGGACACTACAGAGACCACCACATTCTGCCTTCCCCTAGGAGTGGGCCCACATGACTCCCCCCACAAGTGGGAGGGCGAAATGCGTCAACGTATTTCCGGTGCAAGAACCATTGACGTCACTTCCTGGGGACCGTGGAACGCAGCGCGCAGCGTTCCTGGAAGTTAATACTGTCAAACGGCGATATTGGTATGCAGCTATTTATACTACGTTTGTAAGTAGATTTATGCTTCTCTGCAAATAAATGGTTAACCTAACTGGCTTCACTATGTAAGTTATTCATTCCCTTCGAGCAACATTCATCATAAGAGGCACAGCTATATACCAACAGCTTGGAAGAATTGGTTAAGAGTGAAGGGGTCACTGGTCCTGCAGTCCCTAACTAATTTCACACCAGTTTCAGTCTATTTGACTCTGACTGGAGGGTCAACCAAATCTGGTGAGTGAGATTCTTAATGGGGTTGGAGACACCTTGCACTGGCTATTGGAACATCACAGCATTTTGGCACTTATTTGATTGCAGTATCACCAACACGACGTAACTGCACCTGTATGGGACTGGTTTTATGCTATATTTGATTCCTATAATAATATCACTTTTCACTACATAGCCTGCTCCTACAGAGAGGGCGCATTACCCAATGGTGAAGGAATACTGAACGGGCTGCGACTGTCAGAGGATGTAAGAGAAAGTACAGTTTTGTCATTTACTCTGGTTAACTTCAGCCAAATTACAGAAATATGAAATAAAAAAAAAAAACAGAAAATCAACAAAAGGAATAGATATCAAGCTGTGGGAAAACACCCTCTAACCCATCCTGTCCCATCACACCTCACTAAAGGTGATCTAAATGTGGGAGAAGACGTTCCAACAATACATTTTTAGTGTTAGAGTAACCCGTCTTCTGCTCAATATTCCTAGGGTGTAGGATAGTGCATAGAAGGGAGAATACTAAGTTATCAACCCCTCCTCTGCTACATATGCTTGCTGCAACCTGCAATCTCAGTTCTCCTGTAGACACGTAGACCTCAAGTGGCCCGAAGACCTATCTGGAGGCAAACAATAGAGACAAAAATTATCAAAAGAGAGGGAGGTTCAAAAGAGAAAGATCAAAGGAGGAAGGAAGACAAGGCAAGAAAGAAGGTAGTGCACCACATCCTAGAAGGTAACTTCTCCAGAACAGTCCTGTCTCATACGGCTTCGGAAAGGTATTAAATCCAGGTGTCCCTGTATACTGAGACCTGGGAGCTCTGGAATAGCTTCATCCGGTCAGAAGAGGGGTTGAGGTTGTTGCAGACATGAGTGAAGAGAGGGGGGGGAGACCTGCAGGGATGATGATGGGAAGAGGAGGAGAGGGAACCTTCGGGGTTTTTTTTTTTTTTTTTTTTTTTGTTTCGTTGTTTTTATTGGCGTTTGTTAAATTGTTTGGGTATGCAAATGGGGTAGTATGGTAGAGACTAGCAAGATAGTGTACGCCTTAATGGTAGGAGTGACTATAGATTGTGGTAAGATATATAAATTTAGATCTCCCTGAAGGGATATACAGTAGATGAAATTAAGACTGGAATAGCCTCTTTAGTATGAAGGAGTTTCAATGTTGTTATAGCTGGACAGTGTTGTACTTATCTTTCTTTTGAATTGTTGTAAACCCCTATTTGTGTTTGGAGAAAAATAATAAAAGATATATTTGAAAAAAAAAAAAAAAAAAATCCAGGTGTCCCAAGTGTTATCAAACACACCAATTTTATTGTTCAGAATCGCAGATAGGCATCATTCACCACTATCCAAGATAGCTTGGACTTTAGCAGGTGGAAGGGAACTGTAAGTAATTTCCAAGACTAGACTATAGAGATTCTAGCTGCAACAAATATAATGGCTATGAGCCTCTTCGTGTGTGTTGACGCCCCTTCCACCAGATGCCCTAACAGGGACTTAATGAGGTTCACTTGAGTGAGTATATGAAGTTGTAAGTACAAATCCAGAACTTTTGGACAAGTCCACCACACATGAAACATAGTTCCCTCCTATCCATACCCTCTGAAGCACTGCAGGGAAATACCCGGGACGTAGGCCGCCACGCTCGCCAGCACCATATACTACCTCAAGATGTCCTTGAAGTCTTCCTCAATCAGCGATGTATACTATATGAGCTGGATGCACCCTGTGCCAATTTATTCCACTCATCAACTGTCAAGCTCTCTCCTAATTCTTGCTTTTCATTGTAGACCAAACCAGCAGTTAACACCCCACTGCATGGGATAATTTTCAAATTTTACAGAGTTTGCCTTTACAGTGTGATATAGTTCTTTGACAAATTTAATTCTGTAAATGAGATCAGTAAAACACTAAACTCTGTGCATATCATACATAACCTACTGGTGGCTTTTCAAGTATCCATTGAGCCCTACTGGAAGTGTGCAAAATTTGCATGACGCCATGGGGCTCATTTCACAAGTCTTCAAAATTAACTATGGAATGTTCATTTAGACACAGTATTACATTATTTAGACATTCCCTGATGGCAACAAGCACAGTTTGAATATTCTTAACTACAGGGAAATTGAGTATTCTGTACAAGCATACCTGCAAATAAAACAGGGAGGAACATAATTTATAACAGTTCATAATTTCATTACCCTGGCCCAAAATATTAACTTGTAATATATAATTTTCCTTTCTAACATTTACTATTCTAAGTTTTCAAATCCCCCAATGTCATAATTGGTGGATATCAAATATGCATCACCAATGTTTTAAATGTTTGTTAAATCACCATTGCCACCTAGAGCTCAAAGTGCAGAAATACAGTTTTGAAAAAAATGGTCAAAAAAGTGAAGTGTGCATATTGATGCTATTATTTATCTAAACTTTATTGCAGGGATTACTCTTTAGCCATTACAGCTATTTCCTGCTATACTATAGTATATGTTTCTGCTATACTATATAATCTTCTATATTGCTGTATGTTTACATGATGATGTCATTAAAGTCCAAATTAATATTTTACAATAAAAGCATTCCAAGTGCACTGCAAAACCATGATTCCTTGTCTCTCTTTCACTGCTGACTTGCAAACTATAGTGTGCATCTTTTTTCTGGCTACACTATAAAGCACTATGCTGTACAGACTGCCGGAGTTTTCAATAGGTCATTATTTAGAAGCAGCAAACGTACCTTGAGAAAAGGATTTATATGAAACAGCTACGATTCTACAGCTTCCAAAACTTTTTTCCTCCCACAGTGCAATTGTTACTCTAACCTTAAGGCCCTTTTCACACATACGGTCCGTTTGACCGTTTTTCATCTATCCGTTGACGGATGAAAAACGGGCATCAATGCATCTCTATGTAAAAACGGATGACAACGTATGATCATCCGTTAAAATCCGTTTTCATCAGCTTCTGTCAATGTCTGTTTTTTGGAACGAATGAAAGCCCTATTTTTTATCCGTCAAAAAAAAAAGGGTCGGACGAAAAACGGATGTAAATGGACAAACAGTCCGTTTTTCATCCATTTTTGTATTGGTAGTGGATGTAAAAAAAAAAACGGATGAAAAAAAGGATGAAAAACTGATACATTTTGACGTAACTGAACTGATGAACTGAACGGACTGTATGTGTGAAAGGGGCCTAAGCCATTTTAGACTTCCCTTTTTTAGATTAAAAATGCAATCGTTAATATTTGCCCCTTGTAAAGCCTAAAATGGGGGTTTATGTCTATAAGGATAACTCAAAAAGCAATGCAATTTGCAAATGCAATGACCCATAAAAAACCAACAATTTTTAATTTAACAGTCATATAATGGAAAGGTGATTACTGTTCCCTAAAAATTACTGACTTCTACAAATTGCTTCCTGCCTTAACCAATGAGCTTGTTTCTGGGCATATTTAAAATTTGAAGTTCACCTTCAGAGTGTTTGAAAGAATGAGGAGGCCATTACACATGGCAATGTGCAGCAGGCTAAGGGGCAGAGTGGCACAATCATTCATCAGGGGGATTAAGTCTCCTTGAACTGTCACGCATCAGCAGTCACCATGCAAAACCATTGACTGTACTGAGCACTAATTACAGAGCTTCACTAATCTGGCCCATCCACAGACTACCCTTACAATGAATGCACATCCATGTTCTGAAGTTATTTGTCAAGCTTACATTTAATTCTGCAACTATGATTAAATATTACACAAATTATGGTGGCTAGACATATATTGAACCTGTTCAGGATAGCCTAATTTAGAACAGAAATTTGGTGGTTATGTTTAAACTTTTGACTGGAAAAAAAAAATATTTCAGAAAAAATATACAAATATAAATTACAATCTCTATACTTGAAACATTGTACCTAACATTATGAGCACAAAAAGAATGGCAGAAACAAAACTATAAAAAATCGGAACACAAGCAGTTTTTATTTTTGGCTAAATCACTGAAATTATTTTGTATAAATGTAAGATGATTTGACTGTATTGCATTTTCTGTGTACCCATTTGCACATAAGGATCAATTCATTATTTGCATAATGTGTATATATATATATATATATATATATATATATATATATATATATATATATATATACACACAGTATCTCACAAGTGAGTACACCTGTCACATTTTTGTAAATATTTTATTATATCTTTTCATGTGACAACACTGAAGAAATTACACTTTGCTACAATGTAAAGTAGTGAGTATACAGCTTGTATAACAGTGTAAATTTGCTGTCCCCTCAAAATAACTCAACACACAGCCATTAATGTCTAAGCTGCTGGCAACAAAAGTGAGTGCACCCTTAAGTAAAAATGTCCAAATTGGGCCCAATTAGCCATTTTCCCTTCCCGGTGTCATGTGACTCTTTAACGTTACAAGGTCCCAGGTGTGATTGGGAGCAGGTGTGTTAAATTTGGTGTTATTGCTCTCACTCTCTCATACTGGTCACTGGAAGTTCAACAGGGCACCTCATGGCAAAGAACTCTCTGAGGATCTGAAAAAAATTATTTTTGCTCTACATAAAGAGGCATAGGCTATAAGAAGATTGCCAAGACCCTGAAACTGAGCTGCAGCACGGTGGCCAAGACCATACAGTGGTTTAACAAGAAATAGACATATGAGTGCTGCCAGCATTGCTGCAGAGGTTGAAGGGATGGGGAAAAGGGGTGGGGGGTCAGCCTGTCAGTGCTCGGACCATACACTGAACACTGCATCAAATTGGTCTGCATGGCTGTCGTCCCAGAAGGAAGCCTCTTCTAAAGATGATGCACAAGAAAGCCTGCAAACAGTTTGCTGAAGACAAGCAGACTAAGAACATTGATTTATATAAATGAAAAAGTGCGCTGATAAATGTGAGTGTGCTGCTACCAAAGGTGTATAAATGAAATAGTGTAAAAAAGTCTGGTGCGCTACTAAATTGCAATAAAATAAACAATGTCAATCATGCATACAAAATGGTGTACAAACAATTTGAAACAAATGAAAATGTGAGTGAACAAAGTCTCTGGTTTCTCTTGCAAATCAATATACTGTGTTTTCCGTGAACAACTCCACCAGAAAAAAGCTAAATAGATGAATGTGCAAATGAAATCCAGTGTTCATGAAAATTCCAAAAATAATCACTGGTGACTGTGAGAAAACCAAGTGCTGCTGAAAATCAACGAACGTGACGTGAAAATCCCATCACCTGTTGAATTCACCGTTTACCAGCTTTAAGTAGATTTAGGGCAGATAGACTGAATATGAATCCAAAGGGACCTCTGTAGATAACCAAAAGGGAGTGCTGCATTGGAATCCACCCTCGTGTGTGAAAGGGGAGGGGGAGGGGCTGCTTACCAGATCCCACTGTTTCCAAACATGTAATGAATGTAGACTCTCTCTGGATATGTAAATGAGGGACTCCTGGTGTTTCCTGGTTCTTCTCTCGGAATGACACGCATATAAGGTGTACCATAAAAATGAGGGAAGAGACACATTTTCATTTGTTTCAAATTGTTTGTACACCATTTTGTATGCATGATTGACATTGTTTATTTTGTTGCAATTTAGTAGCGCACCAGACTTTTTTACACTAAGAACATGGATTACTGGAACCATGTTCTGTGGTCTGATGAGACCAAGGTAAACTTATTTGGTTCAGATGTGTCAAGCATGTGTGGTGGCAACCAGGTGAGGAGTACAAAGACAAGTCTGTCTTGCCTACAGTCAAGCATGGTGGTGGGAGTGTCATGGTCTGAGGCTGCATGAGTGCTGCTGGCACTGGGGAGCTACAGTTCATTGATGGAACCATGAATGCCAACATGTACTGTGAAAT
The DNA here is from genome assembly GCF_965119305.1 of Pelophylax lessonae. Classification (NCBI taxonomy): domain Eukaryota; kingdom Metazoa; phylum Chordata; class Amphibia; order Anura; family Ranidae; genus Pelophylax; species Pelophylax lessonae. The sequence continues at coordinate 47,147,767 of NC_138779.1, read as the reverse complement.
ACTGAAGTGGAGCATGATCCCCTCACTTTGGAGACTGGGCTTTAGGGCAGTATTCCAATATGATAACGACCCCAAACACACCTCCAAGAAGACCACTGCCTTGCTAAAGAAGCTGAGAGTAAAGGTGATGGACTGGCCAAGCATGTCTCCAGACCTAAAGAATATTGACCATCTGTGGGGCATCCTCAATTGGAAGGTGGAAGAGCGCAAGGTCTCTAACATCCACCAGCTCCGTGATGTCGTCATGGAGGAGTGGAAGAGGACTCCAGTGGCAACCTGTGAAGGTCTGGTGAATTCCATGCCAAATAGGGTTAAGGCAGTGCTGGAAAATAATGGTGGCCACACAAAATATTGACACTTTGAGCCCAATTTGAACATTTTTTCACTGAGGCGTGTACTCATTTTTGTTGCCAGCGGTTTAGACATCAATGGCTGCGTGTTGAGTTATTTTGAGGGGGCAGCAAATTAACAAAGTTTTACAAGCTGTACAATCACTGCTTTACATTGTAACAAAGTGTAATTTCTTCAGTGTTGTCACATGAAAAGGTATAATAAAATATTTTCAAAAATGTAAGGGGTGTACTCAATTTTGTGAGATACTGTATATGTGTGTGTGTGTAAAGCAATCTGATATTTTCATTACTATTCCTTATCTTTTTACATTATTACTTTTTTAATATAATATTTTATTTACAGTGCATTAGGAGGATTAGGATTGATTGGTTTGTATGTAAATGCCACTTCAAAAAGATTATCATCGGTTGTTCACTCCTCAAAATCCTGTTAGCTGTGGTTGGCAATAATTATAAGATTGTATAATGTGTCTTTTAGGGCCCTTTAACTCAGGCATTTAGTCTGGATTTGTCGTAATTCAGCCTTTGGAAGGACTTGCTTTCTTCTGCAGGTTTTTTGTACTGTACTGTGCAACTCTCCTTATGGACACTTTAGCTCCACCTGCCAACCAGCTGTACAAGATCTACAATTATCTACAAGTACCTTGGTGCTCGTTCGTGCCTTGGCCTCTGTGTGCCTCCCGACTATTCTCCTGGATCCCGACTTTGTACCTCATGTCTAGATCTCAGTCAGCCTACCTGACTACATCTTTGCCTTATCCTCAGCCTAAGAACCACTTCTAACTCAGCCTTTTCAGGTGCCTCACATAATCAACGAGCCAATATGACAGTGGACCCTGCTGAGTTGGTGAAGGCTATTAAACGTCAAGGACAATTGCTTGGTACCCATGAGGTGCATCTGTCTTCCCTGGACTCTAAGCTGGACGAGCTCACCTGTTCGATGAAATCCTTGCTGCAGGCAAGCCCTCCACCCACTTCAGTACCTCCCCTGGCGGTGTCATCTGTGCCTCTTAAAATCTCCTTACCTGAAAGATTTGGGGGCGAGACTAAAAACTGCAGAGGTTTTTTTAAATGTGTCAGTTACACTTTCGTAACAACCCTGAGGCATTTAGCACTTCTACCACTAAAGTGACCTTTGTGATATCCTTACTAAAGGGCAAGGCTTTGGCATTGGTCACCTCATAACATGAACACAATGATCCATTGCTACAAGATGCTGAGAAGTTCCTGTCCTCCCCCTGGACGGTCCTTGATCAACCGGGCAGGGTCTCGGCCGCTGAATACTCTAGTTTAGACTTACAGCAGGGCACAAGAACTGTGACACAGTATGCTATAGAGTTTCGCACATTGGCTGCAGAGACGAACTGGGATGCCAGGGCCCTGTGTGCAACCTTCTGCAATGGTCTTGGAGATCGCAATAAAGATGAACTGGTTTATAAGGATCTCCCAGATGATCTTGAAAGTTTTTATTGAGTTATGTGTCTGCTTTGATGTTCGCTTTAATAAAAGGTGTCAGGAGAAGGAAAGGGTCATAAGGGGCCAAGCCCAGTGTACCGTTTAGCTCCTTGGTTCCAAATACCAACTGAACCTAAACCTGAGACTTCTGTTGAGCCTGCACTTCCTATAGACATCATGGAGGTCAATCGTTTTCATTTGTCAGAAGCCGAAAAACAAAAAAGACGTTCTTTGGGTCTATGTTTATATTGTGGTTTAAAGGGACACAAATTATCCTCTTGTCCTTCTCATCCAGTACAAGGGAGGGTCTAACCCACGTCGGAGGAGCTGGGTTAGACCTTGTAAATTATTCCTCCAAATTGAAGTTAACATTACCTGCCATAATCCATGAAATATGGCCCCTAGTGCACTGTGAGGCCTTTGTGGATTCAGAGGCTGCCGGCGTATTCATGGATTATGGTTTCGCTAAGAAGCACAACAATCCATTAGTGTCCAAGTCCATACCCCTGTGGGTCACTAGTCTTTGCGGCCAGCCATTGGGTAAAGGCATTGTGGAATTTGAGACAACATCTGTTACCCTTCAAATCAGTGCCCTGAGCAAGGAAAAGTTAACTTTGTCTATAATTGAATCTCCCCACCTGCCTGTGATTCTGGGTTACCCCTGGTTGCTACAACACAACCCATCTTTTGACTAGCCAAATGCAGAATTAACTTCCTGGGGGTCAATGACTGTGCAATCAACCTGATTCCTGTAGCACCTCTTCCCAGAGGAAAGACTTATCCTCTGTTCCAGCCAGAGCAGAAGTATTTGGAGGAATACATACAGGACAGTTTACAGAGAGGTTTTATCCGCCCTCCCTCCTGACCCGTAGGGGCAGGATTCTTCTTTATTGAAATAAAAATGGAGGTCTTCGGCCAAGCATTAATTATCGAGGACTGAACCAAATTACTGTACAAGATTCTTACCCTTTGCTTCTCATTCTGGAGTTGTTTTAAGTTTTAAAAGGAGCTGCTATTTTTACAAAGCTGGATTCACGGGGGGGGGGGGGGGCATATAACTTGATTCGAATAAAGGAAGGTGATGAGTAGAAGACTGCTTTTAATACTTGGTATGGGCATTATGAATATTTAGTTATGTCTTTTGGTCTCTGCAATGCCCAGTTTTCCAACATTTCATGAAAGAACTGTTCCAAGACTTCAGGAACAAATTTGTCATAATATACCTAGATGACATATTAATGTTTTAGAAATCTTACCTGGAACATGTGTTTCACGTGAAGCAGGTGTAACAGTGCTTATGTGAAAACCACCTTTATGCCAAGTTAGACAAGTGTGCTTTTCATCAAAGTCAGATACCATTCTTGGGATATATCATAAGTCCTGAAGGTTTCCAAATGGATTCACAAAAACTGATGGCTGTTCTCCAATGGCCCCAACCAAACTCACTAAAAGGGATCCAAAGTTTCCTGGGGTTCTCCAATTATTACAGATGCTTCAGAAAAGGGTTTGCCACAATTGCTTCCCCCTTTACTGCTATGACCAAGAAAGGGGCAAACTGTAAGGTGTGGTCCTTAGAAGCAGTATCTGCTTTCCAGAAATTAAAGGAAATAATTAGCATGGCTCCATTTCTCCAGCATCCCAACCCAGATCTTCAGTATATCATTGAAGTAGATGCCTCTGAAGTGGGAGCTGGGGCTGTGTTATCTCAAAGACAACCAAGATCTGGCAAGTTTCATCCAGTCGCATTTTTTTCGAAAAGATTTTCTCCTGCGGAAATAAATTACGATGTGGGCAACCGTGAGGTTCTGGCAATTAAACTGGCACTGACCGAGTGGAGATATCTCTTGGAAGGGACCCTAAAATCTTTTATGATTCTGACGGACCACAAAAATTTAATGTATCTTCAGTCTGCCAAATACAGTATATGAATTCACGTCAGGCCCGGTGGGCCCTTTTCTTTTCGAGTTTCAATTTTATTTTAACATATATTCCAGGACACAAGAACAGGAAAGCTAAAGCTATTTCTCAGTTTTTATCCTCTGAACTTTCCAGGCCACTGAGAAGTATATTCCACCACACAAGATTATAGCATAGATCTCCACTGCTCTACTACCACAGTTACAAGGAGCTCAAACCCGCTTACCTGGAGGCAAGAAGGTACCCCCAGGCCATCTATTTGTGGCCCCGAGACTAAGGAAGGCAGTACTTCTCTGAGCGCACGATGGAGGCATCCAGGCATTACCATCCCCCTCAAGTCCTTGCAATGTCATGTTTAGTGGCCGGAAATAAAAAAGGATACAATAGACTATGTAGCTGCCTGTCCAACTTGTGCTGCAAACTACCTCGCACATTACCCCCTGGATTATTTCAGCCACTAAGGACAACTCGGTAGCCCTGGACCCATATTACTATGGATTTTATTACAGATCTTCCTAAATCTGATGGTATGGCTGCTATATGGGTCATAGTGGATTGTTTTTCTAAAATGTCTCACTTTGTACCACTGTCTGGACTACTTTCTGCTCTAATTCTCCCTGCACTCTTCCTATCCCATATCGTCAGGCACCACGGGATATCTATCGTTACAGTCTCGGATCATGGTTCCCAGTTTGCATTCCAATTTTGGAGATCCTATTGCAAAAGTTGAGGGACTACGGTGTCCCTCTCTGTCTTTATCATTATGCCAACACACTACAGTTCAATTGGTCTGAGCTTTTGCCTTTAGCAGGATTTGCTCTCAATTCTCGTTGGCACAGTGCACTGCATACTACTCCATTGTATACAGCGTTTGGCTATCACCCTCGATCTTTTCCCCTGCCACAACCATCTCCTGGTGTGCCTGCAGCAGACCAACTTGTTAAGGATTTGTTGCTGCACTGGAAGAAGATCCGTGCGCTGTTACAGAAAGCTTCTGGGAAATATAAATCCAAAAGATAAAGAGGTTACATACATCTGTTTGCAGTATTTCCATACATCTGTACACTGTAGGAGACAGAGTCTGGCTATCTACTAGATATCTTTGACCTAAAAAACCATCAGCCAAATTGGGCCCTCATTTCATTGGTCCCTACAGAGTACTTTTGGACCGGTAACGTATTGTTTACAGTTACCCGCCTCTCTTCGAATAAATCTGGTTTTCCACACTTCCCTCTTCAAGAAAGCCATCTTCAAACACTACTCCAGGGTGGTCCGGCCACCACCTCTCCTTCTCATTGATGGACAACACGAGTATGAGGTGTGTAAGATCAGCGTTGTGGTCAACAGTCCCTTGTTCACTGGAGAGGATATCCTATTACTGAACGCTCTTAGGTTTCTGCAAAGGATTTACATGCCCCCCGCTTTAATACGTGCCTTCCATGCAGCCTCACCCTCTAAACCCTGCTAGGCCCCCAGAGGAGTCCGTTTGAGGGGGCTCTGTCATGTACCTATCGGATCAGCTTCGGTTTGGGGTTTGAACATCCAAGATTTTACAATACATGGCCCTGTCCATTGTTTGGCATGTTGCGTTATTGCCAAAGAGCTCAATTTTGGTCTCATCTAACCACAGCAATTTCTCTCAATGTTACGTATCTGTTGGAGGTTTCTCCCAATGTCATGTAGCTTGGGTTCGGGGTTTGAACCAAGGTCTCTGGCGCGGAAGTGCACAGACCTGGCCATTCAGCCATTGGAAGGACTTGGTTTCTGCTGCAGGTTTTTGTACTGTACTGTGCAACTCTCCTTATGGACACTTTAGCTCCACCTGCCAACCAGCTGTAGAAGATCTGCAATTATCTCAGGCTTTAAATACTGGACACTTCCTGTGCTCTGGGCACAATCCTTTCCTGCATCATTTAGATGTTCATTGGCAAACTTTAGATGGGCCTGTACATGTGCTTTCTTGAGGAGGGGGATCTTGCGGGCACTGCAGGATTTCAATCCATGGCAGTGTATTGTTACCAATGGTTTGTTTGGTGACTGTGGTCCCAACTGCCTAATATCATTCACAAGCTCCTCCGGTGTAGTTCTGGACCCATGAGGCGAAATCTTGCATGGAGCTCCAGACCGAGGGCGATTGATAGTTATTTTATATTTCTTTTATTTGCGAATAATGACTCCAACAGTTGTCTCCTTCTCACAAAGCTTGTTTCTGATGGTCTTGTAGCCCATTCTAGCCTTGTCCAGGTCTACAATCTTGTACCTGACATCCTTTGACAGCTCTTTGACCTTGCCCATGAAGATGAGGTTTGAATGGAAGAAAGAGATTCCGTGGAAAGGTGTCATTTACACACACAAGTTGTCATTAGGAGCACCTTTTTAAACTGCATGGGCACATACTGCAGCCAGTTTGTGGGAGCCAAAATTATTGTTGGTTGGTAGAGGATCAAATACTTATTTACTCACTGAACTGCAACTCAATTTATAATATTTGCATCATGTGTTTTTTTTTCTGGATTTGTGGTGGATTTTCTGTCTCTATCATTTAAAGTACACCTATGGTAACAATTATATACCCTTAATTTCTTTGTAAGTGAGCACACTTACAAAATCTGCAGGAGATTAAATACTCATTTTCACCACTGTATGTCAAAATACAAAGAAATGTGCACTGATGCATGACCATGCAATTGTATAACGCTACAAAAAACACTTGTTTATGTACATGTACAGATCTACTGTAAATCGGCCCTAATACCTTCTTTTTTAGTTTTGGTGGTGGGGACATAAACTACTTTGAAATACAGGAAGTATGGCATGGCCCTTTTCAATCTTTTCTCAAACTCTTAAAATAATTTTGACATCTTAGGAGACCTCTACTAAAAATAATTATAAAAGATTTGTTTATTTCTCTGAGCCTCATATTGTGCTTGCTACTTATGTATCCAAATTCTTGTATTACACTGGCAGGGTTGTATACCTTTTTGTTATATGCTTTTTAATACTCTAATAAAAGATTAAAAATAATATATATATATATATATATATATATATATATATATATATATATATTTAAATGTACTGGGATCACTAAGCTATTGAAAGTTTTAAAGAAAGGAATAAAGAACATGGCATGGCTAGAATATTTAACACCGAGAGATGACTATTTTACAATATTCCCTTGCTCTTTCATGTCATACATATGTAAATAAATTAATAATTCGGAACACAAACTGTAGTGTCCCTTTACACTAGTTGTCAACGGAAAAAGTGAATGGTTATGTTAGTGGACAGTAGAAAAATCACCTCTTACATTGGTGGTCAGTGGAGAAAACCCCCTACATTGGTGGCCAGAGGAGAAATACCCCCCTACATTAGAGGTCTTTGAAAAATGCCCGCATATTGGTGATCAGTGGACAAATGAACAAAATTATAGAACAAGTAATGGGACTTTCACAGTGCTCCACATCTCAGAAATGGACACAGACAACTTATAAATTTAAAATATCAAATTTTACTCTGTACAGAAGGTTAAAAGCAAATCCAAAATTGCAAGATCCATGATAAAGTGATTAAAATATACCTATATCAGACACTACCAGCCTAAAACCCGCTACGAACAGCCATAAAAAGGAGTATGCAGTAATCTAAACATCTACAGCAATTGAAATACCCCCCATATTGGTGGTCAATGAAGAATTGCTCCATTACACAGGTGGTCAGTGGAAAAATGCCCCTTGCACTGGTGATCAGTGTTGAATTGAGCCCCTACATTAGTAGTCAGTATAAATGGAAGACCGATCTGTAATTTCTTATTCCTCAAGCAGCTCCAGCAACCTCTGGAGGAACCTTAGTTGAGAAAGCCTGGTCTGTCAGATACAAGATGATGGCAAATTATTTACACTACCAATGTCCACTCAAAGCTCAAAAATGAATTTGTGCGGAGCTGGCTTTTAAAAATGCAACTTTTTTTGCTAACAAAATTCCGGAGGAAAACTTCTGGACTTCTGAGGTGGAAGGAGCTCTCCTAGCGCTCCTCCAGGTTGTAGAAGGAACGCTAATTGCAATTTCACAGTTTTTGTAAATGTAAATGTGTTATTGACTTACCAACTGGCTCTTCACCTTTGTATCCTAAATATCTTCTTTTCTTAGTCTTGAGTCATCCCAGAGTTGCCCCCATATTGACTAAAAACCTCCACGTTATATAACCTTGGAATTAAAAAACAATAGCATTGACACATTTAGCATGCTATTGATAAAATGAAACCCTCTTTTCAAATTTAGTCTAATTGAACTTGTTAATGTTTAAACTGTCTTCACACTCTACATAATGTAGTTCCAACAATAAAATAAATACTAGAATAATGTTCAGTGTTACAAACAATTTAAAATGTACTGTGTTTGAGGCTATAGTTATTTTATATTCCTCGAAATACACCAACAATATTTTAAACAATGTAAATTCACACTTTCTATAGAATAAAAATATAAATAGAAACTTTGGTTACTGATTTTTATCTCCTTTTTTTTTTTTTTTTTTTTTTTAATGTAGCTACTTCCTCAATTCAAACAGTTATAGGGGAAATAGGTTTATTATGTGGAATTACTGTTTTAAACATTTTCACATGAGTACTTGAGGTTGTTTTTTTGACCTTATGACCAAAGGTGCTCTACTTGACTTGTACTTGTATTTGTGAAGTGATTCCCTTATTTTTCACACTCTGACAACATTCCATCAACACCACAGGGAATAGGAAAAATGTGTTACCTCTCTAATAATCTCCCATCTAGCTGACTGGCAACAAATGTACTCCTGCTAGCTTGCTTTAAGCATCAGTTACATATCTATGGCTTTGTTTGCATGTTTTAGAAAAAATGATTGCATCATTCACGGTAAATGCAATAAAGACAAAGAAAAGTATTATGTTTTGAGTGTTCCCCATGATTGCCTGAGACGGCCATAATTACTCCTTTGCCTTTGTCCTGCTTTGCTAGACCTTGCTGACTCTGAACATGTTTTAGCTCCCTATGGGCAATATTAAAGTTGTGTTCCTTGTGTTTGTTAATTTTGTGCTTTCCACTAACATGTACGTTGGGTTGAGGTATGCCCTGAATGCTCTGTTTTGTAACTCTCTTTACTAAAAATAAAATAAAATAAATAAAATAAATAAAAATAAAAGAAGTTTAACAAAAAAAGACAAAAGTGTATATATATACAGTGGGTACGGAAAGTATTCAGACCCCCTTAAATTTTTCACTCTTTGTTATATTGCAGCCATTTGCTAAAATCATTTAAGTTCATTCTTCTTCCTCATGAATGTACACACAGCTCCCCATATTGACGGAAAAACACAGAATTGTTGACATTGTTGCAGATTTATTAAAAAAGAAAAACTGAAATATCACATGGTCCTAAGTATTCAGACCCTTTGCTGTGACACTCATATATTTAACTCAGGTGCTTTCCATTTCTTCTGATCATCCTTGAGATGGTTCTACACCTTCATTTGAGTCCAGCTGTGTTTGATTATACTGATTGGACTTGATTAGGAAAGCCACACACCTGTCTATATAAGACCTTCCAGATCACAATGCATGTCAGAGCAAATGAGAATCATGAGGTCAAAGGAACTGCCTGAAGAGCTCAGAGACAGAATTGTGGCAAGGCACAGATCTGGCCAAGGTTACAAAAAGATTTCTGCTGCACTTAAGGTTCCTAAGAGCACAGTGGCCTCCATAATCCTCAAATGGAAGACGTTTGGGATGACCAGAACCCTTCCTAGAGCTGGCCGTCTGGCCAAACTGAGCTATCGGCGGAGAAGAGCCTTGGTGAGAGAGGTAAAGAAGAACCCAAAGATCACTGTGGCTGAGCTCCAGAGATGCAGTCAGGAGATGGGAGAAAGTTGTAGAAAGTCAACCATCACTGCAGCCCTCCACCAGTCGGGGCTTTATGGCAGAGTGGCCCGACGGAAGCCTCTCCTCAGTGTAAGACACATGAAAACCCGCATGGAGTTTGCTAAAAAACACCTGAAGGACTCCAAGATGGTGAGAAATAAGATTCTCTGGTCTGATGAGACCAAAATAGAACTTTTTGGCCTTAATTCTAAGCGGTATGTGTGGAGAAAACCAGGCACTGCTCATCACCTGTCCAATACAGTCCCAACAGTGAAGCATGGTGGTGGCAGCATCATGCTGTGGGGGTGTTTTTCAGCTGCAGGGACAGGACAACTGGTTGCAATCAAGGGAAAGATGAATGCGGCCAAGTACAGGGATATCCTGGACAAAAACCTTCTCCAGAGTGCTCTGGACCTCAGACTGGGCCGAAGGTTTACCTTCCAACAAGACAATGACCCTAAGCACACAGCTAAAATAACGAAGGAGTGGCTTCACAACAACTCCGTGACTGTTCTTGAATGGCCCAGCCAGAGCCCTGACTTAAACCCAATTGAGCATCTCTGGAGAGACCTAAAAATGGCTGTCCACCAACGTTTACCATCCAACCTGACAGAACTGCAGAGGATCTGCAAGGAGGAATGGCAGAGGATCCCCAAATCCAGGTGTGAAAGACTTGTTGCATCTTTCCCAAAAAGACTCCTGGCTGTATTAGATCAAAAGGGGGCTTCTACTAAATACTGAGCAAAGGGTCTGAATACTTAGGACCATGTGATATTTCAGTTTTTCTTTTTTAATAAATCTGCAACAATGTCAACAATTCTGTGTTTTTCTGTCAGTATGGGGTGCTATGTGTACATTCATGAGGAAGAAGAATGAACTTAAATGATTTTAGCAAATGGCTGCAATATAACAAAGAGTGAAAAATTTAAGGGGGTCTGAATACTTTCCGTACCCACTGTATATATATATATATATATATATATATATATATATATATATATATATATATATCAGCGTAAAATGTCCACAAAGAAAGAATTCATTCATAAAAGTTAAAAAAAAAAAAAAAAAACATACATAATAAAAACTCCTTGGGGTCATTTACATATTCATCAATGCGGACGCAACACATGGACACTCAGAACACAATTGTTTTCTAGGTGTCCTGTTTACAACATACATGTGTGTTGTATAAAAAGGCAGCATGTATGCATTTTTATGCAACGCAATGCACAACAATGTGTTACAATACATGTTGTGCATAGAGTCGAATCATGTTTTTTTTTACCTTGCAGTAAAATGAAAAAAAAAAAAAGAAAGAAAAACTGTAAATACTAAGATGTGTTGGAACAAATGGCTGAGTATCCGATAGTCATAGGCACCACACCCAGAACTTGTGAAATATAGGCAATAAAGGTATTATGGGGTTTTTAAGGTGCAAATACGCAAGAAAAGAAATTCAATATACCATTAACAAGTTATTTTATTTGTACATCATTTTTAAAACATATGTAAAAAAATAAAATTGTTTTACATGTAATATGCAGTTAAGCCATTTTACTCTACATGTTTCACTATGGTTTAGCTTTTCCAGGAGTTAATTATTGACTGTACATGAAACTAACTGATAGGTCCTCAGGAGGGAGTAAGAGTCCTACAAACATATACCCAGATGAGTAGTATACAATGGGTTAACCAGCAGGAATACTTGAGACACTAGTAGATTGACCCGAGTTGTTTTGGGGAAGATATCAGCATACCACAGGGAGAGATAATCCAAGGATGGCAAAACCCTAAAACTGGTAACGTCTTGCATTGAGATGATAGAATGGTTGTAAAATTCTCAGCAATCCTAGTAATAGGCTTATAACTTTATGAAACAATAAAATCCTCCAGACAGATGGTAACTGGGCAAACAGTGGCCACATCAACCCTAAAGAGTCTAGCGTCTCAATAACAACAGCATAATGGACATCCTCATTCCAGAGCACCGCAACAGTGCGATATGTTGTTGCAATGCGGCATGCACAAAGTGCATACCACACAATAATGCATGCATGCTCCCATTGGTGTGGAAAAAATGTGAAGCTGTGTTCACTTCACAATCAACTGGTTACATTGATGCAAAAAAGTGTACTTTTCAAAATATTTCCCTTGCACAGGATTGGATATTTAAATGAACACTTTACCCTATTCATTAACACATACAGTACACAGTGCATACATACATTACTGAGTGAACAGTTTCTATTCCTTTAACAATTCATCCCAAACAGTTTTTTTTTTTTTATAGAAGTTGAAAACTGCAATACATTTGCAACATTTGTAGCACTTTTAAAAGCACTGAAAATATCATATATATACACAGTCAGGGGGGATTAGTAAAAATGCTTTCACAATTTGCAGTTTTGCTTATACATTATGGTTTGTGTCAGCACTTCTGCTCTTTATTGAGCACTTAAAGCTCTTAGGCTGCACACACAGAACGCTGTCTCCATCAACATTGCAGCAAGTATTAGCAAAACACATTGAACAAATAGGCCTCTTTTGCCAGGAATAATAGTAAAATAATGATTGTGCTCATATAACAGAAGACAGACAAAGAGAAGCAGGTGCTTTCTGCAGATGAGATATGCCCACTGGAAGGTAACGCTTGACGGCAGAGAGAATTCAGCTCAGCTGGGAAATGAGGGCTTGTTGTGACTATTGCGCTATAATATTGGACATACCACAGCTTTTCTGATGAGTGTTTAATATAAAATGAAGCTCTATGCTACTGTCTAGTGTGTGAACTGCAGCCAAAACATGAGAGCACCTGCTGGCTGGCACGTAGAAGGGTTGTGTATAGTTTACTCCTCTTTCTAACATGCAGGGAAGGGCAAATCCGCTGTGAAGCAAATGACACACATTCATGCCAAATATAACAATGCAACAAAATTGACTTTGTGAGACTGACTGGCACTTACTAAACTTTTCGCCGGTCTGGTTCTGAGCTCAGTTTATCTTTATGAAAGCCCCATGACTAAATTTCAATATAAACGCACGGTATAGGAAAATTTCAGAATAATATTGAATATATGTCTCTGTTTTCATGCAGTTGTTTTAAACTCTAGCCTGTCCATTTTTCTTTTGTTTGCTGTAAGATACCTGATTGCCACACATAACATCAAATAAAGGAAATGAGTACTAAAAACTATATAAAAAATACAAACATTTATTCACAGTACAATTCAATTAAAATTCATATAAAAACTTCAAACACTTGTCATAAGTGTAATCTGCATTCCCCAATTAGATCGGGGTGCACTTGTCCGGTTAAAGTGATTGTAAAGGTTTGTGTTTGTTTTTTTTTTAAATGACAAACATGTTATACTTACCAGTTCTGTGCAGTTGGTATTGCCCAGCGCAAAGCCAGATTCTCCTCTTCTCGGGTTCCTCTTTGGAGGCACCCAAGCCGAGCTGCAGTTCCACGTGTCCATTCAGACACAGAGCTGCTGTTCGGCCCCACCACCTATCTCTCCTGATTGGCCAAATGACCTTGATTGATAGCAGTGGAAGCTAATGGCGCCACTGCTGTGTCCCAGCCAATCAGAAGAGGAGAGTCCCAGACGGCCGAGGAAATCGCTGGATAGAGAAGGTAAGTATTATGGTGTGCTGGGGAGGCTGCTACCAGCAGAGGGCTTTTTATCTTAACCCCTTCGCACCGACAGAACGCAAATCTGCGGCCTCAGCTTCAGGGGGTTGTATCAGGGTGATGCCTGCAGCTAGAGGCATCACCCCAGTATCGTTGTTTAGAGAAAACGGTCAGCTTTCTTGTATTGACAACCAATGTGGCTGAGCAGCTGCTCGGCTGTCATTACAGGGAGCGAGAGGGGACGTCCCTCCTCACCCGCCACCTTTCGCGGCTCGCCCGGGTCTCCCGTCCCACCGGGAGACCCAGGCAACCAGCCGGCACATTCACCAGCTGGCCGAAGACCCAAAAAAAGCTGGATTCAGGTCTGATCGGGTCTCCAATGTAAAAACCCGGAAGCGATGTCATGACATCCCTTCCGGGTACTGAAGCTTTAAAGGCGCCAGATTTAAAAAAAAATTACAGCATACAAAACAGCCAAACATGGCATTCAAAGCGCTGCATCCCTTCGTGCTCACACGCAGAAGCGAACTCATTCGCAAGTCGCGCCTACATATGTAAACGGTGTTCAAACCACACATGTGAGGTATTGCCGCGATCCTTAGAGCAATAATTCTAGCACAGGACTTCCTGTGTAACTCTAAACAGGTAAGCGTTAAAATTTTTAAAACGTCGCCTTTGGAGATTTTTAAGTACCGAAGTTTGTTGCCATTCCACGACTGTGCACAATTTTAAAGCATGACATGTTAGGTATCTATTTACTCAGCGTAACATCATCTTTCACATTACATAAAACAATTGGGCCAACTTTACTGTTTTGTTTTTTCTTTACAAAAAATTGCATTTGAAAGACCGCTGCAAAAATACTGTGTCACACAAAATATTGCAATGATCGCCATTTTATTCTCTAGGGTCTCTGCTAAAAAAATATATATAATGTTTAGGGGTTCTAAGTAATTTTCTATCAATAAATACTGATTTTAACTTGTAAGCAACACGTCAGAAAAAAAGGCTTAGGCTCTAAGGGGTTAATGCATAGACTGCATTGAGATAAAAAACCTTCTGCTTTTACAACTCATTTAAGACATAGCCCATATATATATAGCATAAGCACACTTACAAAATACAGATGTAAAAATTACTACATATATGTTCAATATCAAGTACTCCCCAAAAACATATGTAGCAATTTCACAATTGTACTTTGTAAGTAATTGTGATTTCTTCCCCAAAATAAATAGAATTTCCTGAAGAAGCCAGCACCTTGATTGTTCATGTGATCTGGCCCAGTACATTTATGGAAGTTTGCTTTTTTCATTTATGTATACAGTACTCATGCAATATATATGGGCTAGGTCAAGTGTTGGGGGTAACGAGTTACAAAGTAACGGATTACAGTAACTACATTACTTTTTTTGGTAACGAAGTAACGTAACTAGTTACAATACTAATATTGGTAACTACACTACTTTTCTAGGCTATAGGAGGTAACTACACTACTTTACTAGGCTATAGGAGGTAACTACACTACTTTACTAGGCTATAGGAACGTGCTTTCCTGCGTTACCCAAGCCGTGCAATACAATCCTTATTTCAAAGAATAGAGAGAGATGAAGTTTATGAATTTTTGTTGCACTTTATGTTTTATTCTGTTTTTTCAGGTTTTGTTCTCATGTTTCCCAAAGCCTGTATTTATACAATAAACTCTATGCAGAAAGAGTGTCATGTATCTTCTTCTACACGGTCAATTAAGAAAGAGGAAAGTAAAGTAATAAGTAGTGAAGTTACTTTTCAAATGCAGTAACTAGTAAAGTAATCTCGTTACAATTTACAGAAGTAACTAGTAACTAGTTACATTTTTTGAGTAACTACCCCAATACTGGCTAGGTTTTAACTGGACAATTGCACCCCAATCTAATTAGGGAATGCAGATTACACATTTGACAAGTGTTTGAAGTTTTTATGTCAATTTATTTGAATCGTATTGTCAATAAACTTTAGTATTTTTATATACTTTTTGTAAGTAATCACTTCCTATATTTGGGGCTGTGTGGCAACCTTTTCTTTCTTTCTGTGTGCCACGTCAACGATTTGTGCTTTAAATTTGCTGTGAGATACCTGGTGATCCTGACATTTTTCTTTTTTCTCTTTTCCATTGTTATGACGCCAAGCAGAGAAACAGATCCACACTGGCATGGTCAGTTTGTGTACCTGTGAAGATATAGGTAGCCATGCCAATGCTCCCCATGCCTGTATCTCCCATTGCCAGTTTAGCAGCTACACTTCCTCCTGCCCAGCCCTGCTGGGTTTTTTTGACAGTGTCTTCCAGCAGGAGCTGCTGAATAACATCCACTGCCTGGCCACAAACTATATAGACATATCCTCCTGGTATTGGAAAGAGAGTATGAAGGGAGGCTGAGTGGTCATGTGGCAATAGAAATGAACATAAAAAGGTATAAAACTAATGAATGTGATTATACGTAAAAGTATTAGTTCACCTTTTATAAAAAAAAAATCAAAAGGTGAACATCCTACACCC
This sequence comes from Pelophylax lessonae, assembly GCF_965119305.1. Classification (NCBI taxonomy): domain Eukaryota; kingdom Metazoa; phylum Chordata; class Amphibia; order Anura; family Ranidae; genus Pelophylax; species Pelophylax lessonae. Next base: position 47,131,980 of record NC_138779.1, on the reverse strand, counting down.
TGATCCCTCCTAGAACCCGTAGAGAATGAAGAGAGGGAAGAGCGGGAATTAGAAATCCCTAAACCACTACACCAGCTGTGTGGGCAACAGTGGCGTACCTAGAGCATTTGGCACCCGGGGTGGATCCTATATCTGGCACCCCCCCCCCCCAACTTTAAAATGTAAAAAAAACACAAAAATTTGAAATGTTTTCAAGAATATTTATTGCACAAATTTCACAGCCCCCCATCACAGTGCCCCTTGCAGTCTGCCCTCCGTCTCTCTAATCACAGTTCCCCCTTTTGCACTCTCTGCCTTCCTTGCACAGTCCTACCTTCAGCATAAATAGATAGCTAATATTATTAGCAATGTGTTTAAGTTTGAGTAAGAGATTGGAGATGGTCAGAGACTGAGAACATGATACAAGAGATGGTCAGAGACTGAGGACACGATACAAGAGATGGTCAGAGACTGAGGACATGATACAAGAGATAGTCAGAGATTGCAGACATGATACAAGAGATGGTCAGAGACTGAGGACATGATACAGGAGATGATCAGAGACTGCAGACATGATACAAGAGATGGTCAGAGACTGAGGACATGATACAGGAGATGCTCAGAGACTGCAGACATGATACAAGAGATAGTCAGAGACTGCATACATGATACAGAAAATGGTCAGAGACTGAGGACATGAAACAAGAGATGGCCAGAGACTGAGGACATGATACAAGAGATGGTCAGAGACTGCAGACATGATACAGGAGATGCTCAGAGACTTCAGACATGATACAGTAGATGGTCAGAGACTGCAGACATGATACAGGAGATGGCCAGAGACTGCAGACATGATACAGGAGATGGTCAGAGACTGCAGACATGACACAGTAGATGGTCAGAGACTGCAGACATGACACAGGAGATGGTCAGAGACTGCAGACATGATACAGTAGATGGTCAGAGACTGCAGACAGGATAAAGTAGATGGTCAGAGACGGCAGACATGATACAGGAGATGCTCAGAGACTGCAGACAGGATACAGAAGATGGTCAGAGACTGCAGACAGGATACAGTAGATGGTCAGAGACTGCAGACAGGATACAGTAGATGGTCAGAGACTGCAGACATGATACAGGAGATGCTCAGAGACTGCAGACATGATACAGTAGATGGTCAGAGACTGAGGACATGATACAGGAGATGGTCAGAGACTGCAGACGTGATACAGGAGATGGTCTGAGACTGCAGACGTGATACACTAGATGGTCAGAGACTGCAGACATGATACAGTAGATGGTCAGAGACTGCAGACGTGATACAGGAGATGCTCAGAGACTGCAGACGTGATACAGTAGATGGTCAGGGACTGCAGACATGATACAGTAGATGGTCAGAGACTGCAGACATGATACAAGAGATGGTCAGAGACTGCAGACCTGATACAGGAGATGCTCAGAGACTGAGGACATGATAGAAGATAGAAGAGCACTAGGGGAAGCGGAGAGCACAGGGGAAGCAGAGAGCACTGGAGGAGCTGAAGGGCACGGTGGGGGGGGGGCTTGGAGAGAATTAAGAGGGGGTTTGGAAAGAATTGTAGGGGGGTTGGAAGGCGCAGGGGGTGGAGAGCACTGGGGGGGACAGGGAGCACTTGGGTGGCGAGCAGGGAAAACCAGGGGGGTGGAGAGCACTGGGGGGGACAGGGAGCATGGGGGGGGAGGGAGATGAAAAGCACTGTGGGGAGCTGAAGAGCATCGGGGGGGGCTAAATAACAGGGGGGTCTAGTGCACTGAGGGGGGCTAAGAGCACTGGGGGGGGTGTTAAGAGCACTGAGGGGGGGATTGGGAGCACTGGAGGGGGGGTTAAGAGCCCTGGGGGGCCAGCAAAAGAAGTTGTATAGGAGGGGGATGGGGCAGCTGCATATAGATGAATTGATCTTTCCCTATTCTTCCTGCAAGGGAGAGGAGGAGAATCAGTTATTCAGCAGCTGCAGGAAGAATAGGGAAAGATGAATTCCTCTATATGCAACTTCCCCATCCCCCTCCTCTCCAGCACACACACTTGGGCAATGGGCACGCACTCACCTTATTCCCGCTGAGGCTACACCCCTTCTTCCTGCCGAGGCTCCGCCTCCTTCTTCCCACCACGGCTCCGCCCCCTTCTTTCCACCTCGGCTCCGCCCCCGCTAGCAGCACGGCCTGAAGGAGCTGCCACTGCAGCTGCCTTCACACTGCAATACGGGATCTGTCAGAGAAAACGCCAGGCAGGACACCAGCTTACACCCCCCAGTGCGTGGCACCCGGTGCCGCCCGCCACCCCCATTGGTACGCCACTGGTGGGCAATGATAGTTTATCACAGCTGGTAGTACAGCGGGGACTGGGGGAGGGGCGCAGGGTTAGGCCCCTTTCACACAGGTGGACCGTTCAGATCCGCCTGTCAGTTTTTTTGGCAGATCTGAACGGTCACCCCATGCATCTCTATGGAGCATCGGATGTCAGCGGAGACATGTCCGCTGACATCCGATCCGTCAAATCTGGACGGATGGAAACCCTATTTTCCATCCATCCAGCGGATGGGATCGGATGAGAACGGACAGGCGGTCCGTTCCCATCCGATTCCCCCATAGAGATGCATGGGGACCTGACATCTGTGTCTCGGCACACAGCACAGCTGTCATCCTCATGCTCAGTGGGGGATCAGCAAATCGATCCCCTGCTGAGAAAAATGGAATCTGTCCGACAGACTCAATGTGTGAAAGAGCCCTTAAGGTGGGCCAGGGTGTTAGTTCACTTTTTCATTTTTTCGAAAAGGTGAAATAATATTTAAAATGTTTTACTAGCTGTGTATACAATTGGCTTTTATAGTAGTGTGTTTACAAATACGTTAACCACTTCTAGTCCGGCACAATTCTAAAATCACTCTCCAACATATTTAAAAAAATAAACTTTTTTTACTATTAAACGGCTTAAAACCCCAAACATTATTTATTTATTTATTTTTAAGCAAAAGCCCTACAGAATACAATGGTGAGCGTTGCAAATTTTTATGTCACATGATTTTTGAGCAGCAAATTTTTTTGGAGAAAATACACATTAATGAATTTTAATGCACAAAAACACAATATAATATCCAATTTTTTGGAAAATATAAAAGATGATGTTACACTGAGGAAATAGAGACCAAACATGTCACGTCTGTGGAACAGCGCCAAACTACGCTACCTAAAAATCTTTAGGGGTGACACTTTTTAAAAGCCTTTACAGGTTACTAATTGAAAGCTACACAGGAGGTTTGGAGTTAGAATTGTTGCCCTCACTATGACGTTCATAGTAATACCTCACATATGTGGTGTGATCGCCGTTTACATATGTGTGTGGGATCAATGTGCAAGTTCACATTTGCGCATGAGCGCGGAGGGACAGGGGCACATAAAAAATATATATTATTATTATTCATTTTATTTAAAAAACATTTTTTACACTTTTTTTTAGCAACTTCATTGCCATCACAAAGGATGAGCATCATCCCTTGTGCTAGCATGGGCCATGGAGGGATCTGGGGTCTATTAGACATGCAATGCAGTTGATCAGACACAAATCAGTCTGATGCATATAGGCTGCAAAGGAAATAAATTGTGGGCACTAGGTATCCTCTGAAAAAATTTAAGATGTGATATTTTAGAAGAACAAAGAATAACTCTTATAGTGCAACCTTATGTATACAACACCACAAATGGTTCAAACTCATGAATTCATATGCCAGCATGTAAAAGTCCACTTTGCTGCTCAGTGATATAAATCCTTAAAGATCATAAGACAGCATATACTGTACAACTCCACTTCAGTGCTCAGTGATTTATTCCGATTGTGCTCCAATCATGCATATAAAGTGCTTTGTGCCATAACTCTTTGTGGTCCTCTCCACCACTTACCACACTGACACTCACCAGACTTACAGACCCAATGTTTTGTGGGTCAGCTTACGCTCAGATAAACTCCCCATCAGGTAGGCTATCAAGTCCCCTCCCCTCTCCGACTCTCTTCGATTGCAGTATAGTACTCCAAAAAAGAAATCAAACACACTCTCCATAGCGTAACCCTGTTTTATTGGTAAAAATTCTTAAAATGGCAAAGATAGGAATAAAACTCACATTGTCCGGTGCCCAAGCCGGCACCCAGCAATCTTATCAGTGTTCGTTATGGCTGCTGGCCGCCCTCTCCCGCATGGGTTATCGATGTGCGTTCCAACCAGTGGAAGCTCAGTCACCAGGAGTGACGTAGAAACCACGTAACCCCGCCCCTATGCGTTTCACTGTGATAACGTCATCTGAAAGCTAGGGACGTGGTCAATTGGGATCCTTATATACCTTCCCTCTGGTGCCATCCTTTTTGGTCCTGTTCTCTATTACCATATTCTCCACCGCTGAAATCGCTAGTTAGATTATATATGACCACATTTCACAATGACATTAATACAATTCCATAAAAATACATTTATACATTGAAATGAAAAAAAAATAAAGTTCAAAGATAAAATCATTCAAGGCTATTATGCACTGTAATCAATTCCTTCCCTTTCCTATTCTCCTATATACATAATTTTGTACCTTCAGGAGTCCCTCTGCCATCTAGTGCTTGTTTTAAATATTGCAGATCACACACCCAAGGTATGTTTGTTTAGGTATCTATTAGGAATAGGTGAGCCCTACTCCTCAAGGGGCTTTTACTCCTCGTAATTAAGACAGAAGGTCCTATTTTTATTTTTATTATTGGTATTTTATATCTTCCTTGATACCAACGATCATTTATCACTTCCAAGGTTAGTAGGTTTAGTACAAATATCCCTAGTTATGATTACTAGGCCCAATTAAAAAATATTGTAATGGGCTAATATACTGCTTTATCAGTAGTTAGGGATGAAACAGTTTAGATCCAAATCTATGTTTAACCCTTTAGGGGTGAGAGCACTTATTTCAATTATCCATCAGGTCTCGTTTTGTGAGATGGCTTTTCAAATCTGAGCCTCTCCAATGGAACTTCAGTCCAGTGGGATTTTTGTTATGGACCAACCTGAAGTGATTAGAAACACTATGGAATTTGAAACCAGCCTTAATGTTATTAATATGTTCCCTGATACAAGTCTTTAATTTCTGGGTGATACGTACCCACATCCGCACTCCAATACACAGGTGACGTGCATGGTGTTACATGTTGTGAATTTTTTAATCTGATATTCTTTACCGGTTTGGTTGGATTTAAATTGCTTTCTTCTATCGGATCTGGGAACTGTGATACAAGTTGTATATCTCCCACATCCAAAGAAGCCTATAAAATCTAAAAAGGTATGGGTTTTCTTTGGGAGGTCAGGGATATTGTGTACCATCCTTAAAGCGGAGTTCCGGGCACAAAAACTAGATTTTTTTTTTTGTGCCCCTCCGCTAGGTATGCCTCACCTGAAAAGGAATTGGGTAGTTATTTTTTTTTTTTTGTTTACTTACCTTGCAATTGAAGATCGAAGATACTCACCTCAGAGTACTTCCTCCCTCGGAGCCGCGGCTCACCCCGTCACTTCCTGCCTCGCTATGATTCCTGGAAGCTGAACGTCACAGCTCCCAGGAATCAATGCGACGGCACCGGCCCCGCTCGTCATTTCCGGGCGACGCCGCATTCCCCTGCTAAACAGCTTCTGGGCATGCCCAAAAGCTGTGGAGGAATGCGGCGTCGCGCCGGAAGTGACGAGAGGGGCCGGTGCGGCGCATTCTGGGACAAGAAGACGCGGAAGAAGACACAGAAGAGGACCGCGCCGGCTTCAGCTGCCCACAACAGAGATGGAAACGCTGTGGAAGAAATTTTATAAGTAAGTATTTCTTCTAAAAGGTAAGTGCGAACCGGGACAGATCAGAGGCTAGCCATTGTGGAATGTGCTAGCCCTGACTGTCCCGGGGGTATGTTCATTAAAAAATGACATCTGTGCCCGGAACTCCGCTTTAATCCTTAACTGGGGGCTTTCTTATAAATAAAATGGAGTTTCCTGGGTATAACTTTCCCTAGAACTGGATCCCTCCTCAGGATTGGCCAGTATTCTTTTATAACTCCAGTTCTTTATACTGGCTACTATAGCCTATAATGAAAGCCCATTCTTGTTTTCCTTCTTCTCTGAGTATTTAGGAGGGTGTTTCTATCCATATTACCTACTGATTCCCTAACCTCCAATAATTTTGTTATGATATACCCTTTATCCACCAGCCTTTCTATTAATATGTCAGTTTGCTCTACATAATCTTCCATTTCATCCCAGTTTCTTTTTATTCTTACAAATTGTTCCTTGGCCATCTTCCATTTGTCATGATGGCAACTCGATATTGGTATGTATGTACTGTATTCATTTTTGTCTGTGCTTTTAAAATAAGTTTTTGTGCACAGTACTGTATGGGATTTAAAGATAATCAAATCTAGGAAATTCACACTTTCCTGTTGTATATTGTATATATTTAATCCCATATTGGTTAGAGTTGATATGTTGGATTAAGTGATCCAATTCTCCTTTGGTTCCCATTCATACCATACCTATATCCTCTATAAATTTGAGATATACCGCCAGATCTGGCCATGATTTCCAAATACCTCTTCCTGTTTCCATTTGTTGAGAAATATATTAGCCATCCTGGGTGTATATTTAGCCCCCATTCATGGGCATCCACATGGGAGGACAAGGGGGGGCAAATGCCCCCCCCCCCCGCTCAATCTCAACTTCCCCTTTAAAGTGGTTGTTAAGCCATTTTATACTCTCCTGTCTGGTCTTTTTAATAATCCTTTGTGCTCGTGCCCCTTTGTCAGTGTATGCGTTTTAAAAAAATAAGCCATTCTTTACCAGTTTTCAGAGCTCCGATTGCCGCTCAAGTGACCCGCCAGCTCTCTTCTCTCCCTGTCTGACAGCAGCCTGCAGCGGGGGGGGGGGGCAAGGGATTCCCCGCTGACGTCAGTCTGGAGGAGGGGAGGAGAAGAGGCCGAGCGGAGGAGAGAGGCGGCGGGTCACGTGAGTGGCGATCAGCGCTCTGAAAACTGGAAAAGAGCGGCTTATTTTTTCCCCTTTAAAAAGAAATATTCGCGAGTCGCAGCTTGAGGGGTGACTGACACCAGCAGCCACACGGACCACTGTCCTCAGCCCCAGGCACCGGTGCTATCATTGGCTTTATTTATGCAACATGTAAAAAATGGCTACTCACAAACACAGATGTAAAAATGATCATAACAGGCTCGATTGCTCCAGTGTCAGGAATAGTCCATATGAAAGTCCATAATCCAATAAGATGACGGCTGACGCGTTTCGAGGCTTAGCCTCTTCCTCAGAGCCACTGTGTCATGACCTACTCTCAAGTTTAAAAAATAATACATTGCTCAAATCCCTCCCTCAAGTCTCCGGAGCCCCTCCCCTTCGGGGTGTGGCAGAGGTACTACACCCCTCCCTCCTGTAACACTGCCACTCAATCCCCAATAGGGTTAGTTCATGAAACCCATGTGCCATACACCACAGTTTCATTGTCAAAACAAAATAAAATAATATAATATAATAATAACACATACATAAAATCAAATCAATCTACAACATGCAATTGTTGGCATCCATATGACATAGCATCAACTGCACAGTATGCACAAAGTGCATATAAAAAAGTAGATGAAAACCCAGTGTGACGTTTGGTTCATGTAGGTACACATAGTACATCTACCAATAAGAGAGGGCTGACAGCGTTCTATTAGAATCATACACCCTACACTTTTATTTTTGAGGATGCTTGTGGTAGGATGGAGAGAGATATCCCATAGGGATCACTGCAATCCATCCGGATATGATCCATGTTGTGCCCATGTTAATTCATGTGAGACACAGACTTACCCTTTAATTCGATCTCTCACATGTAAGCTGTGCACTGCCTTCCTAAAGAGCAGGGGGATTTTGGTGGGGGATGATGGCGAAGAGTTCGGGAGAGGAGGGAGAGGAGGAACCGATTGGGCGCTGCAAATCTCCGCAGCATATCCCATCGGTATGTGGAAGAAATAATCAATAAAAATCGATTACCTATAGCGCTTGCTGTGATAAATAATGAATAAATATACATAAAATTATAAATAACAGTAATCCGTGAAAAAGTCTATAAACGTATAATAAATAAATAGGCGATTACCTATAGCGCTTGCTGTGATAAATAATGAATAAATATACATAAAATTATATATAACAGTAATCCGTGAAAAAGTCTATAAACGTATAATAAATAAATAGGCGATCAAGTCCATATGTGAGAATAATTATGTGTAAATAAATAACAAATAGTCCAATATAAAATGTCAGAACAGTTAATAAATAAATAAAGTGCCGATATTCCTTCTTGTCTTCTTCCCAATATTTTGTGACCCTTCACCATAAAGAATAAGTGAAATTCAGACTCACCAGAAGACGTGGGTCCTGTATGCCTTACGGCATCAGGACCTACCTTGCTTTGGAGACAATCTCCAGATACAGGGACGTCCCTCCTGGCGGACCCGGATAACCCTTCCCTGGTACCGATAAACGTTGCTGGCTCACTTCAGGGGGTTCCAGCACAGCTCAGCAGATCGGTGATCCTCCTGTGTAGGGGTAGCTCCAGCCACGGGGTATAAGGGACAAAAGAAACTCGGATAGTGCAATATTGTATGTAAAACAGATTTTTTATTGCACACTCCCGGTTCACTACAAAATACATGCAGTCCCAAAAATAAGTTGAATAAAAGCCACTACAAACGATCAAATGGTGATAAAATCCTAACTGGTGTAATAAACCAACGAAAAAAACAATCCATGCATATGCAGACGCGCCGTCATACACGTGGGCTAAACAGTGGAGAGCGGTACTTCCGGATTGCGTTCCACCGAGCGCCGTATGACGTCACAACGTGCGTTCCACCTAACGCGTTTCGTCATTGGCTAGACGTCTTCAGAGGTGGAGTCAGCACGTCTATCCAGGTCTATTTGTATTGGAGCTACCGCTGTCCACTCCGCCCCTAATTATGGCCGGAAACGGCCGCAAGATCGTGTCCCCATTGCATTAATAGATACATCGGGCTGATTCTAATATAAAGAAGCACCTTTTGCAAATAATAAAGTATCTGATCTCGAACAATACTAACAATGTTTTAATAGAAAATGGCGGGGAACGGCTTCATCCTTATGAATTACCATTGTAAATCTTTCTTATTAGTTCCGATGCCGTAGATACATATATTTGTACCCCTATGCAATATGAAAGTATCCTTTTTGTGCTTTACTTCATTTAAATCATACTATTAATTGCTCTTAGATATATTGATAAATTCAAATTGATTATAAACTATAAATTAAAAATACTTTATTCATATTAATTAAAAACAAATTAGAAGTGATTCTCCGGGGGTGATTGAATGATATTAAAAATAAATATTTTTATATTTAGATGATATAGTAGACATACAGTTTGTTCCTAATAAATATAAATTTCATAAAATTATAAATATTATTTTTTATTTCCATAAATATATGGCTAAAAATAATTCCATATTATAATTGCTAAAATTTTATTTATTTAAATTTGTTATTGAGAGTGGAAATTTATTTATTTATTTAAATTATTAAGAGTGGAATTCTATAAAAATAATTGTTACGTTACATCAAGAAAGAAGAAAATCAAAGTTGAATAAAATAAATGAAACCATTAAAAATCTAAAAGAAGAACTAGAGCCATATATAAATTCCAACGAATATAAGGAGAAATATAAACAGTTGAAAGATTTTTTGGACAAATTGGACAGGGACACCCAACAAAAGAAAATAAAGAAATACCAGAGAGATATTGGGGACTATAATAAAAACTTAGTTTATAAGTGGCAAGAAATTAAAGTGGAAACGAATGCCATATCCAGATCACCGTCCCCAGAGAGAGAAATCTACCCACAACAAGGAGCACCAACAACCACTCCACCAGAGGAATCCAATCACCATCCTATTACTCCCAAATCCACAGGGGGGCCAAAACCACAAAGGACCCCACATATACAACGGGAAAAGCACAGGTCAGGCCCATCTTCTAACCCACCTGTGAGGTACAATGTACCTACATATAATTCCTTTCAACCACTGGGGAATACACAGAATGGGTATTACACTCCTGAGAGACCTCAACCTCGGGATTTTCCAACATGGGACAACAGGGAACCCCCAGTATGGAACAATTACAGAAACCAAGCACCTTATCATTATCGCCCACCTTACGGCAACCAGGGTTGGAATCAAGGTTGGAATCGCCCATACTAAGGAAGAGGACGGGGAGGCAGAGGAGGATATTGGCACTCCCAACCCCCACCCCCCTACCAAGGATACCAACCTTATCATCAGAACGAATCCAATTATCCCGCTCCTGCACGAAAAGAAAAAGAAAAAGAGGTGGAAAAAGACGCAGAGGATGCAGAGGTGGCAGGAGCAAAAAGGAAAAGGGCCCGATAGGCCTTGGGATTTTCAACCTGAGAGGGGTTGTATTTTCGGATATGGAATTGGAGATACTAGATATGGGATTAAAGTATGCTCCTGACCAACTTTTAGATCCTTTTAACTTATTTGTGGACATACAAAAATTTGTAAGGAAAATTAATATAAAAAAAACATTTTCACAACAAACCAGATTTTAAAGTTTTAAACAATGAGAGTAAATATATGAGAAGTGGACTCAAAAATAAATCAACTTTTAATCCCAAGTGCGGGAATAACTATTTTGTGGATACTTTTAAGTCACTAGTTGAACAAGATCTGAAAACCTTGAAAAGAAAATGGCATAGACCTAAAGAAAATATAAAATTAGGGATACGAGAATTGGAACAAAGGAAGAATGTCGTGATTCGCCCAGCGGACAAAGGCGGGGGTATTGTTATCCTCAGGAAAGAAGATTACTATGAGGAACTCAACAGACTGGTACATGACGAAGACACATATACAAAACTAAAGAGTAATCCTTTAAACACTTATAGAAAAAAATGTAAAAAATATTTGAAAAGAGCGCATAAAAGGGGAATACTTACAAATAAGGAATACCGTTATCTACTCCCTGAAGCCCATAGACTACCATTTATTTATCAACTACCAAAGGTGCACAAGAATTCTGAAAAACCGCCGGGTAGACCGATAATAAGTGGGATAGACTCCCTGTTCTCACGGATTGGAGAGTATTTAGATGTCTATCTTAACCCTCTGGTCACACAGTACCCATCTCACCTATGAGATAGTAAACACCTCATCAATTTGATTAAGGAACACCAACGTGGAATCTTTATACACCAACATTGAACAGAAAGATGCCTTAACAGCCATTGAATGGGCTCTAGAAGACAAATTGGATTTAGAATTGGACCAAAAGGAATTCATCCTCAAACTTCTAAAAATGGCGATGAGAAGCAACTACTTTTGGCACCAAGGGGAATACTATCGGCAACACAAGGGAGTTGCCAAGGGGGCACGGTACGCCCCCAGTGTTGCCAATATATTCCTGAGTAAATGGGAGAACGAAGAAATATTTGGCAAAAAAACAGAGGAATTGGTGATGTACCGAAGGTACATTGATGACGTGTTTATAGTGTGGAGAGGCTCGGAAGAATCCCTAAAAGAATACATAGAAGGTATGAACAACAACACATATAAGATTAAATTTACCGGTACATGGGATAGAAACGAAATACATTTCTTGGATCTCACGGTTTTTAGGGGCGAGAATAGATTATGCACAAAAACGCACTTTAAGCCCACGGACAAAACAGGAGATATCCCCACCCACAGTGGACATCACCCCAGCTGGATCAGAGGAATACCTAAGGGACAACTGATGCGGCTAAGAAGGAACTGTACCCATGAACAGGATTTTCATAGTCAAGCGGACATGATTATCAAAAGGTTCCAAGAAAAAGGGTATAAAGAAAACAGCCTCCTAAAAATTAAAGAGGATGTCAAAAATATGGATAGAAACACGCTTTTAGAAGATAAATTAAAAACAAATAAGGATTACTCGCTGAATTTTATCACACAGTACAATGTGAGATACAAAGAAGTAGAAAGTATAATAAAAAAGCATTGGCACCTTTTACTAAGGGATGAGAAATTAAGTTCATCCCCAGTCACCCTAAGTTCATCTACCGCAGAGGACCAAATCTTAGGGACAGACTTGTAAAAAATGTACCAGACCCCCCAAAACGCCTTTTAACTTTTTTAGACTATAATGGTTTTTACTCATGTGGAAGATGCAAATCCTGTAGAACGGTCAAAACGAGAAGACGTCAGATTTTGGAATTTCAATCCAATGTGACAAAAAAGAGATATAAAATAAAGAAACTAATAACTTGCAATAGCACGCATGTCACGTATCTCTTGACGTGCCCTTGCGGGCTGCAATATGTAGGCCGTACTACAAGAGAGCTCAGGATACGCATTGGAGAACACATTACCAATATTAGAAATGGATTCAAGAAACACAGTGTCTCCATGCACTTTAGACAAGTACACAATAGAGACCCCACTCTTCTATCTTTTCAGGACATAGATAGAATAGAGAAAAATTGGAGAGGAAACAACATGCGAATCGCAGTCTCCCAAAATGAAACGAGATGGATTTTTGAATTGTCCACCCTACAGCCCAAGGGTATGAACATTGATATGGACATCAATTGTTTCATCTCAAATCCATGAGTATTGCTTGCGATTTCCTTATCCGTTTTTTATCCGTTTGTATTTTAACCGACCCCGATTGGGTGTAACGTAACAATTATTTTTATAGAATTCCACTCTCAACAATAAATTTAAATAAATAAATACATTTTAGCAATTATAATATGGATGTAACGTAACAATTATTTTTATAGAATTCCACTCTTAATAATTTAAATAAATAAATAAATTTCCACTCTCAATAACAAATTTAAATAAATAAAATTTTAGCAATTATAATATGGAATTATTTTTAGCCATATATTTATGGAAATAAAAAATAATATTTATAATTTTATGAAATTTATATTTATTAGGAACAAACTGTATGTCTACTATATCATCTAAATATAAAAATATTTATTTTTAATATCATTCAATCACCCCCGGAGAATCACTTCTAATTTGTTTTTAATTAATATGAATAAAGTATTTTTAATTTATAGTTTATAATCAATTTGAATTTAGCAATATATCTAAGAGCAATTAATAGTATGATTTAAATGAAGTAAAGCACAAAAAGGATACTTTCATATTGCATAGGGGTACAAATATATGTATCTACGGCATCGGAACTAATAAGAAAGATTTACAATGGTAATTCATAAGGATGAAGCCGTTCCCCGCCATTTTCTATTAAAACATTGTTAGTATTGTTCGAGATCAGATACTTTATTATTTGCAAAAGGTGCTTCTTTATATTAGAATCAGCCCGCTGTATCTATTAATGCAATGGGGACACGATCTTGCGGCCGTTTCCGGCCATAATTAGGGGCGGAGTGGACAGCGGTAGCTCCAATACAAATAGACCTGGATAGACGTGCTGACTCCACCTCTGAAGACGTCTAGCCAATGACGAAACGCGTTAGGTGGAACGCACGTTGTGACGTCATACGGCGCTCGGTGGAACGCAATCCGGAAGTACCGCTCTCCACTGTTTAGCCCACGTGTATGACGGCGCGTCTGCATATGCATGGATTGTTTTTTTCGTTGGTTTATTACACCAGTTAGGATTTTATCACCATTTGATCGTTTGTAGTGGCTTTTATTCAACTTATTTTTGGGACTGCATGTATTTTGTAGTGAACCGGGAGTGTGCAATAAAAAATCTGTTTTACATACAATATTGCACTATCCGAGTTTCTTTTGTCCCTTATACCCCGTGGCTGGAGCTACCCCTACACAGGAGGATCACCGATCTGCTGAGCTGTGCTGGAACCCCCTGAAGTGAGCCAGCAACGTTTATCGGTACCAGGGAAGGGTTATCCGGGTCCGCCAGGAGGGACGTCCCTGTATCTGGAGATTGTCTCCAAAGCAAGGTAGGTCCTGATGCCGTAAGGCACACAGGACCCACGTCTTCTGGTGAGTCTGAATTTCACTTATTCTTCATGGTGAAGGGTCACAAAATATTGGGAAGAAGACAAGAAGGAATATCAGCACTTTATTTATTTATTAACTGTTCTGACATTTTATATTGGACTATTTGTTATTTATTTACACATAATTATTCTCACATATGGACTTGATCGCCTATTTATTTATTATATGTTTATAGACTTTTTCACGGATTACTGTTATATATAATTTTATGTATATTTATTCATTATTTATCATAGCAAGCGCTATAGGTAATCGCCTATTTATTTATTATACGTTTATAGACTTTTTCACGGATTACTGTTATATATAATTTTATGTATATTTATTCATTATTTATCACAGCAAGCGCTATAGGTAATCGATTTTTATTGATTATTTCTTCCACATTCTGCACTAGCACTTTCTATAGCAGCTGCTACTATAAATATTTAGAACACTTATTTGTTTACAATTTTTTATATATATTTTTTTAATATATTGATCAATACTGAGGTATTACACTTTCACTTAATTGAAGTTACAATCTATCACTCACCATAGGACTAGGTTCTTACTTATTAGATCCCTCCTTGGCGCAGGTTATATACCTACCTTAGGTATATATATTTTTTCCACATCCCATCGGTAACTTCGTAGAACGCATGCCGCTTCTCAACTTCCGGGTTGCCGCGTAATGCGTTCCACCCGGTAGACATCACTTCCGCTGACGTCACTTCCCTCCACAGGTCCAGGCTAACAGATGTACATATCGGACCGATCCTCTCCACACCAGCATACCCAACCTATAGCTCATTGTAGTGATTGCCATCTATGCTCTAGATCCTAATCCATCAACACTCCCACTCCTCCCCTCTATAAGTCCATAACCGACCACCTAATCTCGGCCAACAAGAGGGGAGTGATCTAGCTCATATATTCCAAAAGAAAGTGCTTATGCATGTTTGGAGATATGAGCATACATATGCACATATATACACATGTGAACCCATATACACACACATATATATACACACGCCCTATATTGTATCAGAACACATATGTGTATGTACATGTGTCCACCTATTCACATGCATGCATATACTATGTAGAATACTGCAGCTAAAAGGAAAGTTAAAAATTAAATTTATATTTAAGGATTAAAAGATCCCCCTTAATGCGCAACAAGGGTGCCCTTTAAACTGTGGTATAAAAAATTAATTAATTTAAAAATATATATGATGTATATATGTAAAAAATATATGTATATATATATATATTAAAATCTCATCGACATCATTTCATGAGCACCTGTGACTCCCTACTCAATTATTGAAAACCTATATTAAGTGTATCTATATAAAATGGATAATTATTGAATATATGTTTACTGTATATTAAAATATACTAAAAATTAAAATTTATAAATAATTGAATGGGAAGTGCTTCCAGGAGAGAGGATTTGTCCTCCAAATCAGATACGCTGGTTAGGTCTTATGCTACCAGTCAAAAAACCTTTTAGACCTTCAGATAATAGGTCTGCTTGCAAACCGAATGAACCTGTGACGAACAGTGTGTATATACAGTATATACACAAAGAACCTTGCACTTAATTGCATAGAGCTACCGTATTGTGCACCCACTAGGATATACCTCTAAACAATTGGTGACACAAAGTCAAAAAACTTTTTTCAAAAAAATACCATGGGTTTTGTCAAATTGACAAAAAGTGATAAAGGAATTTTGGTTAAAAAGAATTGTTCATTTAAAAAGCAGAAAACAAAAAGGGACCAGATAAAAGGACTTAGTACCAGAAAAAGTCAAACTTCTATAACCCTGATCTCGAAAAACAAGAGTCAATCAGTGTATAGATGTGCCTGCCACCACCAAGAATATTGGGGTGTAATCACAATCATAATGGCTCTATAGAACCCCACGAATCTCAATATCCTCATTGATACCCCCAGGTGCCAGAGACCCTAGGGTAAATATCCAATAGGATTCCCTCTTGCATAGTCTCTGGAACCTCGCTCCATCATCCTGATCTCTATTGATAGCTTCAATACCAAATACCCTCAACCCGGTTGGATCCCCGTCATGGAGCTGACTGAAATGTTGAGGTACCGAATAATTATTGCAGTCTCTCAGTCCTTCCTTGATCTTTTTACTGAGAATACTACACTTGTGTTCCCCGAATCTCACTCTCAGGGGTTGTATGGTGCGTCCAATGTACAATAGGCCATAGGGGCAGATCAGAGCGTAGACCAAGTAGCTGGTGCCACAATTGATGAACTGTTTGATCATGTGGCTCCGGCCATCAATACCTGTTACCTCTTTTTTCCAATGCCACATAAAGGAACATGCTCCGCAATTTCTGACCCCGCATCTATAATTACCCCTTTGATCAAAGACAGAAAACCAAGGGTTTGATGCTGTTACCCCCCTGGGGACCCTAAGTTTCCGAACTTTGCTAGGTGCAATTTGGCTCCTCAGATCCCTTGGCTTTCTGAACACTATTTCAGGTCTTGGTGGTAAGATGCTACCCAAAACGGATCCTGTTTTAGGATCTTCCAGTTACGCTGGATCACACGCTGGATGTCGAAGGCCCTATTGCTATATACAGTGCTGAACCTAACAGTCCCCACTTTTGTAGTCCAGGAGGACTTCTTTTTGTAATTCCTAATGTACTGAGGTCTATTGGCCAAGGGGGAAGATTCAATGGAGGTGTCGTTTTCATATAACGACCAGTATTTCACATACGCTTCTTCTATAAGGTCTATTTTATAGCCCTTCTCCACAAATCTTTTTTTCTTTTTAAATATTATTTAAACTTGAGAGTAGGTCATGACACAGTGGCTCTGAGGAAGAGGCTAAGCCTCGAAACGCGTCAGCCGTCATCTTATTGGATTAGGGACTTTCATATGGACTATTCCTGACACTGGAGCAATCGAGCCTGTTATGATCATTTTGACATCTGTGTTTGTGAGTAGCCATTTTTTACATGTTGCATAAATAAAGCCTATTATTGAGGATAACGCGCCCTTTCTTTGTTTCTTTTTGTCTGTAGCACCGTTGGACTACCCCAGTCCTCTTTGGGCTGCAAGACCTAGCTATCCAAGACGCCAGTTGGAAGTCCCGTGGTGTGTGGTCGGGGAGCTTGGATTCTAAGCGCAGGAGAAGGTTGATATCACCTTATTTTTTTGGACCGGTGCTATCATTGCAGGAGAGGGGGAGCTTGGACCAAGCAAATTGAGGAGATTTGTGGCCCCATGCACAGAGGCACGGCACGTAACATCACAGCACATACTGACTTTACGCGCATGCATGCGCTGCCTGCATAAACCCAAAACACAGAGGGTCAGCTTTGCTTTTGCATGAGGTTTCTCAAACCTTGGAATGTCTGTGCTTTATGTGATAATGACTCAGCCCCTCCCCTTCATGACATTGTTGAAAAGGGGCGGAGCATGGCTGATCTTAAAATTATGCCCCCCCCCCAGAAAAAATTCCGCGGACATCAGTTACTCCCACGGTGCCCCAGTGTAATGTTCTGGTACCTCTGGTACCCTTGTTCCATATTTCTCTCTTACTAAATTGCGTCCCATCTTGTTATCCAAGAGACGCATACACCTTTAAGACCGGATGACATCATTGCTGAGCGCCGCTATGAGCGGCTATTTCAATCGCCGGCTTTCTCTCACTCATTGCTCGTTCAAACCACATGTTCACCGCACCTTCTCCTGTGAAGTCGGAACTGCTGACATTTCCCTTTGCTGAACTGAAGCCAGAACCTCGCTGCTGATCCGTATCTCGCTACGGGATCACCTCTCTCTAATGGACACTGTTACTACTAACCTTTCTAAGTGATAAGTACCCCACAGGGGATTCCTTACTAACCAATCTCCTACTGTCATCTACTGCAATTACCAGGACTATCTATATCTATCTATTCCCTATCATCTGCATAGACTGTTAGCTCTTGGGACTACCTTCAACTATCCTTGCACTAGGTTACTCTGTCTAAGTATACTCCATCTGTGTCCTCTTACCATCTGCACTATACTTGACATCAGAACCTATCTGCTTTACCATCACCTGCAACTCTCCTAATACTACTCCTAGTGCTCACCATACAATAGCCTGTCTCTCATCTATACATTCTCATATATTCTATCCCTCCATTAAACATCTGATTGAGTATATGTATATTGCATAACAGGCTGTGCACTGTGATGAAGTCCTGAGAGTTGGATATGTTTGTTCAACAGAATCTCTACAAGGCTACTGAGTGTAATAATTCTGCAGCTGTAAATCCATCCACTAACAAAAACGCATGAACGTTACAGATTGAACGAGCCTTAAAAAAAATATGGATTCAGCAGAATTACCCACTCATGTACTACAATTAAAACAGCAAGTAGATGCATTGATCCTTGCGCTTACAGAGGTACAAAACGAAAATCAGACCTTGAGACAGCAGGTTGGCCGTCTCACACAGCTTTCTGCTGCTCAGCCCCGTGAGCCTAAGATAAACCCTCCTCTAGTGTTTTCTGGTGATCGGAGCAAATTTCGTGAATTTAAAAACGCATGTCGATTGCTTTTTTTGTTAAAACCTCTAACCTACACCACTGACCAAATTAAGGTTTGTACCGTCATCTCCTATTTAACGGGTGAACCCCGGGCCTGGGCAGACGCTCTCTTTGAAAAGGATGATCCACTCCTTAATTCTTACCCTTTATTCCTAGCACAACTCGCTAGTTTATATGAAGACCCCAATAAGCAGAGTACCGCTGATACCCAATTACGGGCCTTAAAACAAGGAAGGAGACCTGTTGAAGATTTCGTGGCAAATTTTAAAAGATGGTCCCCTGATTCAGGGTGGAACGACACATCTTTGCGAACGCAGTTTAGACTCGGCCTATCTGAGGCCGTTAAAGACGAGCTCGCCCGAGCGGATTTACCTGGCACTCTAGAGGGACTGATACAGACCAGTATCAATATTGACAGACGACTACGAGAAAGAAAGGCTGAGAAGATGGGCTCACCATTTTCCAGTCCTTCTCGGATGTTGCCTGCTGACCCTACTCCTATGGAAGTAGGAATGATACGCCCACCTCTGACCCTTTCTGAACGTGCCAGGAGGAAAACCGAACATCTTTGCATGTACTGCGCATCCCCGAATCATTTGATAAGCGGCTGTCCCCTTGTCCGCAGAAAAGAGGGTGAGTGTTCAAATGTCTTGCTAGGGGGACTCACAACTTCCTTTTCTAATCCTTATCTTTTTGTTCATTTAACATTGCAGTGGGACCAAACTAGGATCACCACCAAGGCTATGATCGACACAGGATCTTGTGGAAACTACATTGACATTTGTTTTGTCTCCCTTAATAAAATACCTATTGTTTCAAAACCCAAACCTGTCTCCGTTAGTTTTATTAACGGTACCCCTTTGTCCTCTGGTCCTATCACCAGTCAGACACAGGCACTCCTTGTAACTGCTGACGAGTCTCATGTGGAGACCACCACCTTTGATGTATTAACTTCACCACATTTTCCAATCATTTTGGGACTTCCCTGGTTACACATACATCAACCAATCATCGATTGGAAAACAAGAACGCTAGCCTTCTCTTCTCACTATTGTGAAACGACGTGTAATCTCCCCACATATGATAGGATCCTCTCTGTAGTGCCGGATGACATTATACCCAAGTGTTATCAGGATTTATCGAAGGTTTTCCTTGAGAAAAACGCTCAAATGCTACCTCCCCATAGGGACTATGATTGTTGTATCGATCTACTCCCTAATAGCAAGTTGCCTTTCGGACATGTTTATCCTCTCTCACAGGATGAACTCTCTCATCTTAAGGAGTATCTGGATGAGAACTTGGCAAAAGGATTCATCCGACCTTCTACTTCCTCCACTGCTGCTGGACTCTTCTTTGTCCGCAATAAGGATTCTAGCCTTAGGCCTATCATTGATTTCAGACAATTAAATGCCATTACAATAAAGGATCGTTATCCTTTACCTCTTATTCCTGAACTTATCGAACAGGTGCGTGGAGCTTCTTTCTTTTCAAAATTGGACCTAAAAGGGGCATACAATTTAATTCGAATCCGTAAAGGGGATGAATGGAAAACGGCATTCAGAACCAGATACGGACTGTTTGAGTACCTTGTAATGCCATTTGGGCTATATAATGCTCCCGCAGCCTTCCAACGGTTTATAAATGAGATATTCAGAGACTTGCTTGATGTTTGTGTTGTAGTATATTTGGACGATATACTTATCTATTCTCATTCCTTACCTGAGCACATAAAACATGTGAGACTTGTGTTGTCAAGACTACTTGCACATAACTTATATGTTAAATCAAAAAAATGTTTGTTTCATAAAGAGGAAGTACTATTCCTAAGATATATTATATCTAAAAATGGAATCAAAATGGACATGAGCAAAATATCCTGCATTCTGGATTGGCCTGTGCCAACCACTCGCAAAGCATTACAAAGGTTCCTAGGATTCTCTAACTACTATAGGAAATTCATTAAGAACTTCTCTGCGATTGTGAAACCTCTCACACAACTCACAAGCATGAAGAAACCATTTAATTGGTCCAAAGGAAGCAAATGGAGCATTCTGTCTGCTGAAATCAAGCTTTACTACTGCCCCCATACTATGCCATCCAGACCCATCCCTTCAATACATCTTGGAGGTAGATGCGTCAAATATGGCAGTAGGAGCAGTTCTCTCACAACGACCAACAAACACCTCACCTCTTCACCCAGTTGCTTTCTTCTCAAAGTCATTAAGCAGCCCCGAGGTGAACTACCCAGTAGGTGAGAAGGAGTTACTAGCCATAAAACTGGCGTTAGAGAATTGGCGACATCTACTTGAGGGCACTCAATTGCCAATCCTGATATATACTGATCACAAAAACCTTCAATACCTTCAGACTAATAGAACTCTTTCCCACCGGCAGGTACTGTGGTCGTTATTCTTTCTGAGATTTAATTTTTTAGTGACTTACACGCCCGCAGACAAAAATAAAAAAGCGGATGCACTTTCACGACTAGCCGAGAAAGATTGTACCGAGGTTCCCTCAGTTCCTATAATACCACTTGAACGTATTATCGGTGTCGTTCGCTCCCTGAAGGAAGAGATTTTGCACAGCATAGGACTAGACTCACCTCCACCACAACTAACTACTGACGCAGAAGGCTTCCTCTACTACAACGATAAATTATACATACCCCCTACTATGCGAACCAAGATCTTGGAATTGTCGCATGATGTACCTATGGCAGGACATATGGGTATGACTAAAACTTTCAATCTACTTACTAGGCAGTTTTGGTGGCCAGACATGAAGACAACCGTAAAAAAGTTCGTTTCATCTTGTGATATCTGTGCAAGGTCTAAAATTGACAACACGAAACCATCGGGGTTACTTTGTAGTTTACCGATACCCCAGGTTCCGTGGGAAGTGGTATCCTTAGACTTCATGGTGGAACTACCACCTTCCAAAGGATTCAACACCATCTTGGTGTCAGTGGACCATCTGACCAAGATGGCACATTTCACTCCTATCCGAAAATTATCCTTCATCCAAATAAACAGCGGAATTACTTGTGAAACATGTCTTTAAGTATTCCAAAAACACTGCTGTCTGACCGTGGTTCACAATTCATCTCAAAGTTTTGGCTAGCTCTATGTCAGATATTACGAATAGAGCGTAAACTTACTTCTCCCTACCACCCTCAGACCAACGGACAGACAGAGAGAGTTAACCAGTGCATTGAACAGTATCTGCGTTGCTATACTTCGTATCTACAGGACGATTGGGCAGATCTCCTCCCGCTGGCGGAATTCGCCTATAACAACGCGACTCATAGCACTACTAAACAAAGTCCATTTTACCTAAATTACGGGTTTCATCCCACACTCCTTTCACCACGTATTTTACCATCAAGTAATCCAGTGGCATCTGATTATCTTGCCCAGATAAAGGATTCTCTGGGATTACTCAACAATACCATATCACATGCTCATAGCCAACAAAAGAGGTACTACGACCTCCGTAGGAAACCCTCTCCCCAATATGCCATTGGGGATCTTGTTTGGCTTTCTACAAAAAATCTGAGATTAAAAATCCCTAGTAAAAAACTTGGACCTCTATTTCTGGGACCTTTTCCAATAGAGAAGCTTATTGGAAAAGCTGCAGTACAACTCACATTACCAACAGACCTCAAGATACATCCCATCTTCCATGTGTCGCTACTGAAGCCCCATGTTCCTAACCAAGGAATAAGGCCTACTATCTCACCTCCACCTCCTGTACAAGTGGAAGGTAGAGAAGAATTTGAGATAAAAGAGATTTTGGATTCCCGTTTCCATAGAAGAAGACTCCAGTATCTTGTACGATGGAAGAACTATGGGCCCCAAGATGACACCTGGCTGGATACCTCCGATATACATGCCCCTAGACTGATTCGCAATTTCCGCTCGAAATATCCAGAAAAAACAGTTCTAGAGGCCTTCCGGAGCCGGCCTTAAGGGGGGGGGGTACTGTAATGTTCTGGTACCCTTGTTCCATATTTCTCTCTTACTAAATTGCGTCCCATCTTGTTATCCAAGAGACGCATACACCTTTAAGACCGGATGACATCATTGCTGAGCGCCGCTATGAGCTGCTATTTCAATCGCCGGCTTTCTCTCACTCATTGCTCGTTCAAACCACATGTTCACCGCACCTTCTCCTGTGAAGTCGGAACTGCTGACATTTCCCTTTGCTGAACTGAAGCCGGAACCTCGCTGCTGATCCGTATCTCGCTACGGGATCACCTCTCTCTAATGGACACTGTTACTACTAACCTTTCTAAGTGATAAGTACCCCACAGGGGATTCCTTACTAACCAATCTCCTACTGTCATCTACTGCAATTACCAGGACTATCTGTATCTATCTATTCCCTATCATCTGCATAGACTGTTAGCTCTTGGGACTACCTTCAACTATCCTTGCACTAGGTTACTCTGTCTAAGTATACTCCATCTGTGTCCTCTTACCATCTGCACTATACTTGACATCAGAACCTATCTGCTTTACCATCACCTGCAACTCTCCTAATACTACTCCTAGTGCTCACCATACAATAGCCTGTCTCTCATCTATACATTCTCATATATTCTATCCCTCCATTAAACATCTTATTGAGTATATGTATATTGCATAACAGGCTGTGCACTGTGATGAAGTCCTGAGAGTTGGATATGTTTGTTCAACAGAATCTCTACAAGGCTACTGAGTGTAATAATTCTGCAGCTGTAAATCCATCCACTAACAAAAACGCATGAACGTTACACCCAGGAACTGGATGCTGCTGGTTGTAACCTTACCAGGCTCCCCAATCGCTCAGCAAAACTGAGTAAAATAGGCTTGGTGGCTGGTAATCCAGAGCTCCATAACTGCTAGGATTACTATTACTGTGAAGGAAATCACCAGCTGAAAAAAATAATGACTCGGTCATTTCATGCATATGCAGGTGGGTGAATAGACTCAGGTAGGAAGTGATAGGTGGGGGGGGGGGTATAGATTCAGGTGGGTAGTGATAGGTGGGTGGATAGACTCAGGTAGGCAGTGATAGGTGGGGAAATAGACTCAGATAGGCAGTCATAGGTGGGGGGTAGACTCAGGTAGGTAGTGATAGGTTGGGGGGTAGACTCAGGTAGATAGAGATAGGTTGGGGATAGACCTGTTGCTACTGACAAATCTCCAGTGGCACAGAACCCTCCACCTACCTTTATGGAATCACTCCCTCTTTGAACGCTACTGAATCTTGATTGCTAGTAATGGGAGTGATTCCATACGGACAGACTGGCAGCTTCTTAGCAGTCCTGCCACTGGCAATTCATTTTGACTGGCAGGTAATGCAGGAAGGCAGTGTTACCCAGGGCAGTCTGCGTGAAAATGGAGCCTGCCTGGGAACAACCCTTTCTCCAGACTGACATCCACCCATCAAGGTATTTTGATATTTGCATAACTCCTACTAAGGATGAGCCCACCTTTTGCATCAGAGCTGAGGACTATTGAGCGGTGATCTGAGATAGGAGGGTGAGATGCTTTCAAGAAGCTATGTGCAGCACCCTGCCGACCCCTTCCACCAGCCATAATCTGCATACATTGAATAAAGAAGAACAGAGATCCAGTAATGGGGTCACTATAAAAATGTTCTATTCTTTTTTATTTAAAAATCATTGGCATGGGGGGGCGTGGCCAGCGCGGGACCTAGATGGACGCCTGATCCTTTGCTCCGGCTCCAGGCACACTGAATCCAGCGACATCCACGCAGCGACAGCCGACATCCAGCCCTCGACTGCCTTCCTACACTGCCCTACACCTGCAGCCATGACGGTGAAGAGGAAAAACGACAAGGGGCCGAAAACACTTACGGCCTTCTTCCCGCCGCCGTCCCGGAGCAGTCGACAAGATGGCGCCGGCGGCTCGGGCCTTGCTGCTCCGGAGCAGCGGCGGGCGCACTACTCGGAACTGCCTCATGATCTTCCTCTCGGGGACCGCACCGATCCAGGTACTGTGTCTCCCCGCACCCCAGAGCCATCCAGCCCCTCATGCAGCAGCCCCGCCAAGTCTAAGCTTAGACTGGATACACAGGACCGGGCCTCGATCGCAGGCCGCGCTTGCGCCTCGTTGATACCAGCTTTCTTGGGACCTTCCCCTATTGCTGACTTCCCTACCCAAGCCAAACCTATCGTGGACACTGCCCTTAAAGAAATGATGTACACATTCCATACATCCCTGCAAGCTGACATAATGGCGCTTGCCAACAGACTTACCTCTGAGATCCACTCATTGGGTGATAGAGTACACAATGTAGAATCTTCCATGACTGATATGGTCACCACGGTTAACGACCTTGTAGAAGCCCACGAGGAAAATGTCACAGAACGCCAGTGGATAAAAGCCAAAATCGCAGATCTGGAGGATCGCTCCAGACGCAACAATTTAAAAATCCGGGGCATCCCTGAGACTGTTCCGCCAGCAGAGCTACACAAATTCGCTCTGGAGCTATTTACTACACTTATCCCTGAGGCGACTGCTCTTGATCTTACCATCGATCGCATCCACAGGGTTCCGAAACCCCCATTTCTTTCCCAGCAAGTTCCTCGTGACACCCTTCTACGGGTGCATTT
This sequence comes from Pelophylax lessonae, assembly GCF_965119305.1. Taxonomy (NCBI): domain Eukaryota; kingdom Metazoa; phylum Chordata; class Amphibia; order Anura; family Ranidae; genus Pelophylax; species Pelophylax lessonae. The sequence goes on along the minus strand of NC_138779.1, from coordinate 47,106,679 downwards.
CTACCATGTCAAAGAATCAATCTTGCAGAAATCGAGACAACTTGGTCGGTTTCCAGACCCATACTCTAACATCCAGATATTTGCAGATCTATCTAAGCACACCCTGGATATGAGGAGATAGCTGTCCACTATCACCAAAGCTCTCCGCAATCACAACCTTCCCTATAAATGGAAGCATCCCTCAAAGATTATAATTGATAGAAATGGTTTCTCACACTCCATTACTAGTCTGCAAAGAGGCCTGGACCTGCTACAGTCGTGGGGTATTATCCCCGAAGTCGCACCCCCGGCGGATGCCAAGAAGCCCCCAAGCAGGGTACCCCAACAGTGGTACGCAGTGCCCCAACGCAACCCTCCTGAAGCCTGACCTTTCTGTTTGAATTCCACATTATCACCACTTTGGATGCTAGGCTATCACAGCAGCTATGCCTGGAGCCAACTGGCCTGATTGGCAAAATAACTGTTTCACCCCACCAGGAGATGGCTTTTTTGCCGATAATCTCCACTACGTTTTATTTGTCTCTGTTTTTTTCTTTTTTGTGCTGGACTGTTCTGTTCTCTATTCCTCTTCCTCCCTGCAAGCAGAACATCCCTTTTTTTTCAGATTGCAATGCACGTGCAAGCTCACCGAACATTCTGTAACTTTCAAGATCTCCATTCGACCACAAGTCTTCTGCATCTCTCCAATCATCACTCAGACCTGCTTTCTCCGGACTTCCTAGATCAACACCGCCTGTGTCATGGTACCATCTTAACTGTGAGTAGCTACACCACACGCTGGCCCTTAGTCTTCAATGACAGTTAAAATTCTGTCGATGAACGTTAACGGCTTGAACCATCCGGCCAAGCGGGCCTCGCTGTGGAAGACAGCGACCGAACACAAAGCGCAGATTGTCTGCGTACAAGAGACCCATTTCTTGGACACTCATGCACCTACCTGCTCACACAAAGACTTTCCTGAGGTCTACACTGCCTCCTGCCCTTAAAAGAGAAAGGGTGTGCTGATAGCGTTCCACGAATCACTAGACTTCAATCTTGTTTCCTCCATTGTGGATCCAAATGGGAGGTTCCTAGTGGTGGTCGGCACCATTGACGGATTTACTGTAACTATAGCCTCGGTCTATGCACCCAATGTGCGACAACTCTATTTTTTGAACCGCACTATGAAAACTATACGCTCTGCCCAGAAGGGCCCTTTGATATTGTGCGGAGACTTTAATCTACCACCGGACAGGCTTTTGGACACCTCCTCCACCTCTACCAGACATCAAGCGTCATTACAGGGTTTTATCCACAAGAATGAACTGTTCGATGTGTGGAGGTGTCATCACCCCTCTGACAGGGAATACTCGCACCACTCTGCTGTCCATAATACCTATGCCCGTATTGATGTGATTTTGACTGACAATGCGGTCCTTCGGAGGGCCGTAGGTTCCGAGATCTCCCCCATCACATGGTCAGACCATGCCCCTGTTACAGTATCGTTTACGGTATCATCTGCATCTCCAGCGCCTAAACCGTGGAGAGCAAGAGCTGACACCATTAAGATCCCAGAAAATGCTGAATACCTCAGCAAATCCGTATCAGAGTTCTTTCAGACCAATGCGGGGTCGGTCTCGGAGTCTGCGGTCCTCTGGAATGCCCACAAGGCATTTAGTAGGGGTATACTGACACAGCTGCAGCATAGAATGAACAAAAAGAGATCGAGAGAAATTGATAGGATCACAAGGGAAATAGTGGCGGTGGAAGCTAAGAACCAAGCCACACCTGCGTTGGCTCTTAACCAGCAGCTGATTAGGCTTAGGCAGGAACTTAGGGCGCACTTACTAGGCTCTTACGAACGTAACCTCAGAAAGGTTAGGGCGAAATACTATTCCACCAGCAACAAAGCGGGCAAAGCGCTTGCGGCAAAAATAAAGGGTCAACGTATTAAGAGCAGGATTAAATCCATTAAACACCCAATCACGGGCGCGACACTCCAAGACCCCAAAGACATAGCAAATGCATTTAGTAGCTATTACGATTCCCTCTATAATCTCCAAGCGACCCAATCCTCGTCTCCCACTCCTGCACTCATACAGGCTTTTCTAGATTCCATTGCTCTGCCTACCCTGTCCCCTACACAACAAGCCCACCTTAACAGCCCATTCACAGTGGATGAAATAACATCTGCAATTGAGTCCCTACCATCCGGGAAATCTCCTGGCCCAGATGGGATGATCAATGAGTACTATAAGCAGCTTAAGGACATTTTGGCCCCTCACCTATGCTCCGTCTTCAATGAAGCCGCAGCGTCAGCCTCATTCCCCTCGGAAATGCTATCGGCGACCATCATTACCTTGCCTAAACCGGGAAAGGATCCTGACACCCCCCAAAACTTCCGCCCGATCTCACTGTTAAACACAGACGTTAAAATCTATGCTAAGACAGTGGCCACTAAATTGATGACTTACCTCCCACAGCTAATACATACTGACCAAGCTGGTTTCACCAGGGGCAGACAGTCGGCTGATGCGACTAGACGCCTCATTAATATAGTGCACGCCGCCCGGACATCTGGAACGCCTTCTCTGCTCCTTTCCTTGGATGCAGAGAAGGCATTCGACAGGGTACACTGGGGATACCTGCGCGAGGTGCTTAGACGCTTCGGAATAGAGGGAAGAATGCACTCTGCAATTATGGCCCTATATGCGGACCCCTCGGCTCAGGTTCTGGTGGACGGCACTCTCTCGTCACCGTTCAGGATTACGAACGGTACGAGACAGGGTTGTCCACTATCACCACTCATTTTTAATATGGCTATAGAGCCCCTAGCTCAAATGATCAGATCGGACCCCGATATCTCGGGGATAAGCGTAGGTTCCCAGGAACATCGCATCAGTCTTTTTGCGGATGATGTCATACTGATGATATCAAATCCGAATGCTTCCCTCACGCGAATCAAACAGATCCTGGCGGACTTTGGAGACATCTCTCTTTACAAAGTCAACGAAACCAAGTCCAATATCTTGGACCTCGGGGTGGACGGTACTACCAGAAACCTTCTCGAACGCGCATTCCCGTATAAATGGTCGGACTCCGGTGTGACTTATCTAGGTATCAGACTCACTAGATCTACTACTGCATTATTCCAAGCCAACTTTGTCCCTTTTAAATCCCAAATGTCCATGGAACTCCAGTCTCTCTCCAGGCATGAACTTACCTGGTCTGGGAGGCTGGCGGCATTTAAAATGTGTACCCTGCCTAAGTTGCTCTACTTATTTAGATCCCTTCCAATTCCCATCCCCAAATCGTATATAAACGCACTTCAGAGTATGGTCTCCAGGTACCTCTGGCAGGGCAAACATGCCAGGTGTGCCAGGAGTCTGCTGATGAAATCCACAGCTGTGGGAGGTGCATCCATGCCGAACCTGCATGATTACTATTGGGCTACCCTGCTATCGCAATTACAGACGTGGTTCCAGCAGACACCTGACAAGAGCTGGGGAAAGATGGAAAGGGAGGGGATCCCGTGACATGACCTAAGCACCTGGCTGTGTAGCAGGCGGCGAGGAGCACGCTTACCTAAACATATCCCACCAACTGTTCAGGCCTCAGTCTCTGCGTGGCTGCACCTGACGCACACCAAGTGGAAGGCCACACCGCTCGTTAAAATTGTCCTGCCGATTGCCAGCATCCTACAGATTGTCCCTGACATGGACTTGTCAGCGTGGCATCGACCTTCCCCTATCTGCTTACATGATCTCTACAGTGGAGACCACTTGAAACCCTTCCAACAAATCGCCACAGACTTATGTATACACAGCAGGGAATGGTTTAGATATGGCCAAATTACTTCCTGTCTACGTAGTAACCCACAATTGAGGGCTAAAATTCCGGTTAGCGCTTGGCACTACTTAACAGCGTCCCAACCGACGGCTAAAGTTATTTCGCTTTTCTACCCTCTGCTGGGCGAAAAGGACACGTTTGTCAAAAACCGCCCCTTCACACAATGGGAACGGGAACTGGGGGGGGGTCCTTCTCTCCGCTCCAATGGAAAAAAGCCTTGACATCCAGCTCCAAAGCCACGTTGAGCGCATCCCTGAGGGAAATCCACACTAAACTGTCACTGAGGTGGTACCTCACTCCCAGTGTGATAGCGAAGTTTGCCCCCGCAGCCCCGTCCACATGTGGGAGAGGCTGCGGAGCTCAGGGGACTCTTATGCACATCATGTGGTCGTGCCCTCCCATCTTGTCGTTATGGGAGGAAGTATTCGCACTAATCTCAAAAATTACCAAGACCCCTGTAAAACCGTCGCCAGATCTTGCCCTGCTTCACCTGTCGGCTGACCTAATCCCGCTAATGTCCCGCAAGCTTGTACTTAACATACTACTCGCCACTAAAATCAACATCACTAGACGGTGGAAGGAGGTTCTACCTCCCTCCCTCTTTGAGGTAATAAATACCACCCAAACACACAAAACATTTGAATTGCTAATGGCCCCTTCCCATGAGAGATATCAGAGAGAGTTGGAATGGTGGAAACCCTGGGAACAATGGTATTCTTCCTATATAGCATAGTGGAAGCATAATTTGAAAACAATATTCTACTACGCCACTAGGTGATGCTAAGGAGCTAGCATTTTGGTCATGTGTGCTGATGTATGCAACATTTGGTACTGGTTCGTGTTATTTACTGTTACAGACAATGATATCCAGTTGATGTGCATTGATACGTTTGTTGACTGCTTGCTTCCCCCTTCTTTTTCCCCTTCCCTTTTCCGTTTATTTCCTGTTACACTGTTGTATGACAAAATGCAATAAAAACCATTTGAACGAAAAAATCATTGGCATGTTGTTGAGGGGGAGGGAGAAACCAGGGAAGGCAAAATATAGACAAATAAAACTTCAGCTTAAAAAAAAAAAAATTTACTTTTTAGAAATTGAAAACAAGCATCTGCAGCTGCCTTCACATATCAATAGAGTTGTGGGACAGGTAAATCAGAGCTCGATGTTCTTTTGAAGATCAGGGCTCTTGAGGTTCTCAAGCAGCAATTCAGTGTTCTGTACAGACACCTGTAGCTACACTTTTTAAATGCGTTTAAATAAATGAAAGGTTTGCTTCAAGTACCTTACACATCAATTTATCTGCTTAAAGAACAGGTACAGAAATATTCAACCAAAGGATTTCAGCTTTCATCTGGCAGGTGTTAACTAAATATTAAGACAGATATGAGTGAACTCAGTTGTATTTTAAAGTCTAGCTAAAGGCAAAACTTTTTTCTTTAATTTTGGATAGAGTGGAGGGTTATAACCCCTGTAAAAAAAATGTTGCCATCCGTGTCCCTTTGGGGCAATTTCCCTTCACTTCCCTTCCTTTAGCCAAAACAGGAAGTGAGAGGAAATCCTTCTAAATTAGGTGTCCCCACTGGAAGATTTAAAATAGATATAGAGAGGGTGAATCACCCTAAGGGTCCTTCCACATGAGCGATCTGATCAGATCCGTCTGTCAGTTTTTTTTAGGCGGATCTGATCGAATCCCCCATGTATCCCTAGTTGATGTCAGCGGAGACATGACCACTGACACCCGCTGCCATCCGCATCCGATCCTGTCCGTGAAACCCTATTTTCCATAGAGGATCGGATCAGATGAGATCGAATGAGAGTGGACAGGCGGTCCGCTCTCATCCAATTCCCCCATAGAGATGCATTGGGCTCTGACACCTCCCTCTCCGCACACAGAGCCTGCCTGCCTACAAAGGCGAAGCCTTACAGGAGCACAGACAGCAGTAACAAGTGACAGGTGTTCTAATCCCTCTCCACTCTATCCAAAACAAAAAAAAAACAGTTTTGCCTTTAGTTTAGTTTTTAGGTTTGTAACTAACAAATAATTGCACTTCAATTTAAAAAAAAATGCAAAGCTGCATTAGGCATCTGATAGATTGCCAAACAGATTTACTAAAAGGTTTCACAGGTCGGGTGTAGTGTACTTTGTGAAGATGGTGTGTCAGGCTGCCTATAATACATGCTCCCTGTCCTTTATATCTGCTGGTGCTTCAAAGAAGAGATGAACACTGCACCTTCCCCTACAAAGGAGGAGAAAAAATATTTCTGATACACAGCTGTCACTGCATATCATTTCTTTTCATATTATTATGTATGTTCTGTAGGCTTCTCTAAATTTATGCTAAAGCCCCGTACACACGTACCGATCGTCGGCCGAACGATCGGCCGTCTTTTGTCCAGGGCTGTCGGTGTCTGTTGAAAAGTGCAAAAGACTGCACAAGAATTTTGTCCGCCGACTACAGCCGACTGTAGAAGTGATGTCATGTAATGGTTAACTTTCCCTGTGTTTTTTCTTTTCTGAGCATGCCCAGTCTTGCAAATCTGCTGTCTGTCGGCCGAATTCTGTACTGACTGGCGAACAATCGGCCGTTCTGGTGTCGGCATACAAAAATTTTCATGCTTGCAAGACAGATTCTTTTCGGCCGAAAGTGCGCTGTCGGCTGACGGAGGCATCATACTAACAAGCCGAAAATCGTCCAATCGTTCGGCGGCCGAACATTTTCGGCCGACAATCGATGCGTGTGTACGGGCCTTTATTGACAGTTTAAAATAAACCTGCTACAAGAGAAATAAAGGGCCACCTATAGCTGGTACAGCTTTCAGAAAATGCTAGCTTCCCTGACTGCTATACTGACCCACTGACTTAAAAATCACTTTAGTCACTGCTATACCAACCCACTGACTTAAAAATATTTTGACCTGCAACAGGTATACAGATCAGAAAAGTCAAAGAACGCCCAAAGGCCTCATCTGCATACCTGTTCCAAGTCAGTGATTCAAATTTTTGAAGACAGAGGATCAGCACGAAAGGTTAGAAATAGACTCCTTCATGACAGAAATGACATCATCAGTTGCTAAGGCCATGTTGCGCTGCCCGCACAGTTTTCTGGGTTGCCGGGAGATGTTGAGGCGCTCCCCATCTTGCCTGTACACAGGAGTCAACACAGGATCGCTCAGATTGGACTATACAGTAATACCTTGGTTTGCGAGTAACTTTGTTTACGAGCATTTTGAAAGATGAGCTACATTTGTAAAAAAAATCTGTCTTAATATGAGAGCTCCGTCTTGATATACGAGCAGTTTAGTACAGTATAAGCATGCCATGTCCTCTGTTACATACCATTATGTGTCCCTGTGCCTGTACTGTATATAAAGATGCTGATTTCTACTGTTTCAGAGATTCTCCCGGCGCTTATGTGACTTCTCTTCTCTCTGCTCTCCCCAGCGGGCGGGGCCGATCACTCCCGCTGACGTCATCTGAGGAGGAGGGGAGGAGAGAAGCAGAGAGCTGAGGAGTCACACGAGTGCCGGAGAAGCTCTAATACAGTATAAATCAGCATCTTTATATACAGTACAGACAGAGGGACACATAATGTTATTTAACAGAGGAGATGGTATGCTTATACTGTACAGTAATGATAGTAGCATATCTTTATTTATACCATTAAATGGTTGTGGAACGAATCATCGGAGTTTCCATGATTTCTTATGGGAAACTTTGCTTTGATATACGAGTGTTTTGGATTACAAGCATGCTGCTGGAACTAATTATACTCGCAAACCAAGGTATTACTGTACATGGTTTTATTACCCGCCCACCATTCTCTTTCCTGGACAGCAGAAATTGTGGGTATGGGTGGTAATCAAACCCTGTATAGTCCAATCTCAGCAATCCTGTGTTTATTCCTGTGTGCAGCTGGGGGGGGGGGGGTCTGTTGTAGGAGCACAGCCCACGTTTCCTCCCAGCCCTCTCCTCCTCCCTACCGCGTTTGTGCTTGAGGGATATTTGTGCTGGGGGGGGGGGGGTATAGAAAGAGGGAGTATTTGTGCTGGGGGAAGAGAATTTAGCTAGGGTGGAGGGAATTTGCGAAGGGTGGGTTGTGCTGGAGGGATATTTGTGCTAGGAGGGGGGGTTGGGGGGATTTGAGCTAGGAGGGGGGATTTGGGAGGGAGAGGATTTATCCTGGCGGGGATATCTTTCTTGAGGGGGGGGGGGGGGGATTTTGGAGGGGGAAGAATTTGTACTAGATTTGTACTAGGGTGGATATTTGTGCTAGGACGGGGGTTTGGGGGGATTGGTATGGGGGAAGATTTGTGGTAGAAGCGGGAATTTTGGAGGGGGGATTTGTGCTAGCAGGGGGATTTAGGAGGGGGATTTGTACTAGCAGGGGGATAAATGTGCTGTCTTATAGGCACCCCCACACATCTAGCAAATGTGCATCTATTCACATCCGCTAAAATGCATGGTACCACAGTTTAAAAATCATGCCATAACTTCTTTGTATGGTTCACACGCATAGAGCAGCCCATTTAAAAACACGATGTGCAAAAGTGTGCGCTCAGATGCACCTCCAGGTGTGAACGAGCCCTTTAGACTGGTGTGCCCTAGATTTTGTACAATTCCAAAGGATGCCGTGACTGAAAAAAGGTTGAGAAACACTGCTTTAAAGTGCGTGGTCAATTCCTAATATCTAACATTCCCGAGAAGAACAGCAGATGGCGCTTTAATCATAGTTTATAAATGAAACGTACTGAGGCTGAACCCAATCTTCCATAGCTGACTGCTCCTTAGGAAAATGCAAGTTTCCTTGTTGTCATGCTAATTCAATGACTTCATTATTTCCCCACTTGGAACACATATACAGATTAGGAATTTCTGCCTAATTTCCTTATCTGTATGCTTGTTCGAGGTTTGTGTATCAGATTCTTGAAGCAAAACTAGACTACAGGTATTTCTCACTTAACGACCAGGTTCCATTCCAGCGACCAGGTCGTTAAACGAGGAGCCACAAGTAATCAATATTTTAAGCATTATTAACTACAGTACTGTACTGTATTGTGGGAAAAAAAAGGTCTAAACTAAAAACTCCAACTCAATAAAGTTGTTTTAATTTGCATAAGTACAGAACACAAAAATATAAACAACAAAAATTCTGTACAGTACTGTACAGGATATAATAATGAACAGTGCCCACAAAAGTAAACGTATACTGTGCAGTAGACATGTAGAGTAACATTTTAGTCATCACATCCTTCAAAGGGTGATAGTGCTTTCAGGGTCATCAGCCTCATCATTGAAATTATCAGCAGGGTCGTCAGTGTCATCATTGGAGTTACCAGCAGGGTCATCAGGAGTTGTAGATGAGGGAGAAGATGACAAGGAAATGATAGAACTGGTAGGGGAAGCTTGCAAGAAGAATTCTGTTAAGGTGCTCTGCTTTGTAATTTTATTTTTTTCATCATAAATTTCACTAAAACATTGCATAAGTTCCTTCATTTGTCGTTCCTCTTTAGATAACTTTTCAACATTTGGGTCCATACCCTCTAATTGTATAAAAGCTGTATTCACTTTTGAGAACACGCCAGCTAACCCCCTGACTATGAACTTCTTTTGTACTTCTTCCATTTTTTCCTCCTTTTCTTCATCTTCCTGTTCTAAGTGCTGCTGTGCTTTCAACTCTATTAACCACTTAAGCCCCGGAAGATTTTACCCCCTTCCTGACCAGGGCCTATTTTGCGATTCGGCACTGCGTGACTTTAACGGACAATTGCGTGGTCGTGCGAAGCTGTACCTAAACGAATTTGACGTCCCCACAAACAGAGCTTTCTTTTGGTGATATTTGATCACCTGTGCAATTTTTTGATCATGCGCTATAAACAAAAAAAGAGCGTCAATTTTGCAAAAATAACAATATTTTTCACATTTTTTATATGAAATTCCCCCAAAAAAATGTAAAAATCTAATTTTTTTTAACATTTTAGGCCAATTTGTTTTATGCTACATATGTTTGGTAAAAAAAAAAAATCGCTAAAAGCGTATTTTGAATGGTTTGCGCAAAAGTTATTGCGTTTACTAACAAAGGGAAAGATTTTTGTAATTTTTGTTTTTTTTTTAACGCCTAATGGCGTCGATCTGCTATTTTTTTTGCGGGACTGCAACATTGCGGCGGACAGATCGGACCCTTGACTGACATTTTTGACACTTTTGGGGTTACCAGTGACATTACTACAGTAATCAGTGCTATACATATGCACTGTTACTGTAAAAATGACACTGGCAGTGAAGGGGTTAACTTTTTTTGAGAGGGAGGGGTTAAGTGTGTCCCTAGGGGCGTGTTTCTAACTGTGATTGGCTGTGGCTTGATGTGTAAGAACAGTGATCAACGGTCCTACATAGTAGAAACGTATGATCACCATTCTTACACAGGGGAGAATGACAGGCAGCTTTGTTTACATCAGCCGCCTGTCTTTCTACCGGTGTAACGGACGATCGCGAGTGCCCGGCGGACATCGGGTCCGCCGGGCACACACGCGGGAGAGTCCGTGACCGCGCGGGAGTGCGCCTCCGGCGACGCGCGCTCGCTCCCTAGAGCCTCACGGGCTAGCGACGTGACGTAGCCCTACGTCGCTTTGCCTGTGAGGGGCTGACCGCCGCCGTAAATAGTCGTGCGGTGGTCGGGAAGTGGTTAAATCTTCATTACTTAGCTCTCCCTCAACAAATTCTACTATTTTTTTTTAATATCTGTCTCTTCAACATCTAAGTCAACCATGTTAGCAAGTTGCACACTTTTTTCATTTATAACTTCAACATCTGTTTCATCAATCCCTTCGCTATTGTTCATAAAAAGTTTTGTCATCCATGCTTTGTTATTTGCATGATAATAAACAGGCAGTGTGTGCATACTAACCTGCTTCAATGCACGTGGGTTCTGTGAACGATAAATGAGGAGAGGCTTTAACTTGAACCCAGCAACATTTCCTCCCAACACAGTGGCGTAGCGTGGGGGGTGCAGGGGGGGGCGGGCCGCACCGGGCGCAACATCTGGGGGGGGCGCATCCGCAGTGTCACTCTCTGACTCTGACATACACAGTTCACACACTGTCTGCGGCTGCCTCCATCTTTAGGCTGGGATATGTCCAGCGTGGCTGCCCTATGGCTGAAAATGGCGGGTCGGGTCTAGACTGTGTCTCAAATGCCCATTGGTCAGTGGCGGCTGGTGCGTTGGGGGCGCTGCCCCCCCAGCAGTTCCCCCGGCCCCCTAATCTACATGTGGGGCGCCGGACGCATGGAGTTCAATGGGGGTTTTTTTTTTTTTAATCACCTGATTAGAGCCAGAGGCCACCCATTATGAGACCCACTTCCTGATTGGCCGAAAGGTTACTTTAATTACATCAGTATTTTCATAACAAACAATACATGTGCTTAGGGGGTAAGGGTTTCTTTAACTAATCTAGTGAAAGAGACTCGAGTGCTAAAATCCCGCAGGTTAGGGGGCGCAAATTACTTGCCTTGCCCCGGGTGCTGACAACCCACGCTACGCCTCTGTCCCAACAACAACGTGACCCTCTCTTTAAAAGCCTTAAAAGCATTGTTTTATCTTCTTTGTGTATGTAGGACTTTTCGGGCATTTCTTTCCAAAAAAGTCTAGTTCCATCCACGTTAATTATCTGCTCTGGACAGTAGCCACCTTTTTCGATGATTTTATCAAATTCAACCACAAATTTTTCAGCTGCTTCCACATCTTCCATATTGCAGCTTCACCACTGATATTCCTATTGTGGAGGTTAAATCTCCCAAAAAAGCTTTGAAACCATCCATGGCTTGCTGTAAATGTTTTAGTCGATTCTTCTCCTTTGTGCACTTTCAAATTCTCAAAAATACGGCGTACTTTCGTTTGAATCAATAAAAGACTCATTGGCATTCTTTTTCTATTTGGTAATCAATCCATACCGCCAGCAATTTCTCCATTTCATGAAAAAGGCCTTTTCGCTGCCTAGTTATTACGGCTTAATATCCCGTCGATGCTTTCAATGCCTCTTTCACTCTATCCTTATCCTTTAGGATTGTTGAAATGGTAGAAAGTGCAAGTTCCAATTCACTTTCTATTTCTTTAACTTTCTTGCCAGCCTCATAGTCCTTAATGATCTTCATTTTCATATCAAGATCAATAGCTTTTCTTTTTTTCAGAGCCTTTTCTGCATGTACACGCCTGCTTTTTCTCTTTTCTGACATGGTGTGGGCAATACCTTTACAGTACAAGCACACATTACATTACTGTACATAAAGACATAAAACAGTACAAAGAACACTGGAAGGGGCATTGAGGAGAACCGAGTACAGTACAGTACACACCGGTAAAACAGCAGGCCGGGAATGAGAAGGAGGCTGATGCAGAGTGATGACATGACGTCCTGCACGGGTGAGGAGAACTGGTAGTAAGTCCGAGCGGTCCTTAACTACCTCCCACCCGGGCCATAGTACATATACGGCCGGGTGGGAGTCTCGTCCTTCTGAATGGACGTTCCGGAACGTCCTTCAGAAGGAGAGAGATCGCGCCGCCGCGGGCAAGCGCAGCGGCGCGATCTCGATGTGTCTGTGTCCCTCGGACACACGGCAACAACATTCGGCAGGAGGGCCCTGTGATTGGCCCTCCTGATCACATGACGGCTGTGTCCAATCACAGCCGTCATGTAATGTAAATAGAGCCGTTGTAACGGCTTCGATCTCTTCTCCTCCTGACAGATCCTGTCAGTGAGGAGAAGATCAGAGGATCGGTGCTGCTGCTGGGGTGATCAGTGAGTATTTCTAATTACTCACTGATCACAGGGGGGGTCTGTGCTGGTAATCAGAACATTGATTACCAGTGCAGCCCTGGGGGGGGGAGGGGTGCCACTAAGCCACCAGGGATGCCCACCCATGACCACCAGGGATGCCCACCAGGGATGGCAAGCAGGGCTCAGAGAGCCCCCCAGTGCCCTCCCTATCAGTGTTGCCCATCAATGGCATCTATCAGTGCTGCCCACCAGTGCCATTATTGCCATCTATCAGTGCCGCCCACCAGTGCCCATTATTGCCCACCAGTGCTGCCTATCAGTGCCCATCATTGCCCCCCATCAGTGCCGATCAGTGCCACCCATCAGTGCCGATCAGTGCCGATCATTGCCGCCCAACAGTGCCACTATCAGTGCCCATCAGTAACCATCAGTGCCGCCAATCAGTGCCCATCAGTGCTGCCTATCAGTGCCCATCAGCGCTGCCTATCAGTGCCCACCGATGCTGCATATCAGTGCTATCTATCAGTGCCACATATCAGTGCCCATCAGTGCTGCATATCAGTGCTACCTATCAGTGCCCATCAGTGCTGCATATCAGTGCCACCCCATCAGTGCCACCCCATCAGTGTCTCCTCATCAGTGCCTGTCAGTGCGGCATCATCAGTGCTCATCAGTGCAGGAAAAAACATATCTATTTACAAAATTTTATAACCTGAACAAGAAACTTTTTTTTTTTTTTTCAAATTTTTCAGGTTTTTTTTTATTTGTGCACCAAAAAAGAAAAAACCTGACAGTGATCAAATACCACCAAAAGAAAGCTCTATTTGTGGGGGAAAAATGACACAAATTTGGTTTAGGTACAGTGTTGCATGACCGCGCAATTGTCATTCAAATTGCAACAGCGCTAAAAGCTGAAAATTGGTCTGGGAAGGAAGGGGGTTTAAGTGCCCAGTATTGAGGTGGTTAAACAAGTAAGTCGTTAAACGAGGAGTATTTGTACTGTGTAAAAATACAACATTTTGGGCACCCAGAAGCATTTATGCCATAACGTGCAGCATATTTTCACATTATGGCACACTTACCTAGCAATGCAATCTGCTTCGGCACATTGATGCCCATGCTGCCCTCCACTGCAGGGGCTTCCATTTTCATCCTGTCTTTTTTCAGATTCAGAGTCTTTGGACATCTTGATTAGCCAAGCTGGGATACACATGTGTATGGGAGTTACTGTGCCGTGTTTGTACACAGAGCTGCACGAGTTATTAGGCCCCATGCACACGGGGCGTTAGAAAAAACGCGCGTCAAAGTTAGTTCTGACGCTGGAAAAAGCAACTGTAAAAACTTGCTTTCAGTAGCTTTTTCCATTGGCGTTATTGCACGTTTTGCCACGTTGCTTTTAGCAGCGTTTTTTTCTGCCTCCATTCAAAATCAATGGTTCCCTATGGGAGCCTATTGATTTGAATGGAAGTCGCACCGCAAGTCGGATCCGACTTGCGGGACGACTTGCGCTGTGAGAATCTTAAGGGGGAACTCCACGCCAAAATGGGAAAAAAACGGCGTGGGGTCCCCCCAGGTTCCAAACCAGGCCCTTCGGGTCTGGTATGGAATTTGAGGGTAGCCCCACGCCGAAAAAACGGCGTGGGGTCCCCCCCAAGATCCATACCAGACCCTTATCCGAGCATGCAGCCCGGCAGGCCAGGAAAGGGGAGGGGACGAGCGAGCGGCCCCACCCCCCCTGGATCACACCAGGCCACATGCCCTCAACATGGGGGGGTGTTGGTGCTTTGGGGCAGGAGGGGCTCTGCACCCCCCACCTCAAAGCACCTTGCCCCCATGTTGATGAGGACAAGGGCCTCATCCCCACAACCCTGGCCGGTGGTTGTGGGGGTCTGCGGGCAGGGGGCTCATCGGAATCCGGAAGCCCCCTTTAACAAGGGGGCCCCCCAGATCCCGGACCCCCTCCCTATGTGAATGGGTATGGGGTACACTGTACCCCTACCCATTCACCCCATAAAAGGCAGTGTATGTAAATAACGACAGGAGACGTTTTGGAAAGGTTATTAAAAATCTTCATCTGTTCTTCTCTGGGCTTCTCCCTCTCCTGGTCTTCTCCCTCTCCTGGTCTTCTGGTCTTCTGCTCTTTTGCTGTCCGTTCTTCCCTCGGCTCTTCTCTTCCCTTCTTCTTCTTCTTCCTCCGGTCCTCCTCCGACGATGTCTCCGATGGTTATGCCGGTCTCCGGTCTCTGCAGCTTGTTATATAGCCATTGTGGGTGTGGTCCCCGATGACGTAATCGGAAGGCCCGCCCCCTTATGTCACAGATGACGTCATATGTGACATAAGGGGGCGGAGTCTCCCGATGACGTCACCGAGCGGCCACGCCCCTAATGGCTATATAACAAGCTGCAGAGACCGGAGACCGGCATAACCATCGGAGACATCGTCGGAGGAGGACCGGAGGAAGAAGAAGAAGAAGAAGAAGGGAAGAGAAGAGCCAAGGGAAGAACGGACAGCAAAAGAGCAGAAGACCAGGAGAGTGAGAAGACCAGGAGAGGGAGAAGACCAGAGAAGAACAGATGAAGATTTTTAATAAACTTTCCAAAACGTCTCCTGTCGTTATTTACATACACTGCCTTTTATGGGGTGAATGGGTAGGGGTAGTGTACCCCATACCCATTCACATAGGGAGGGGGTCCGGGATTTGGGGGGCCCCCTTGTTAAAGGGGTCTTCCGGATTCCGATGAGCCCCCTGCCCGCAGACCCCCACAACCACTGATCAGGGTTGTGGGGATGAGGCCCTTGTCCTCATCAACATGGGGACAAGGTGCTTTGAGGTGGGGGGTGCTCGCTCGTCCCCTCCCCTTTCCTAGCCTGCCGGGCTGCATACTCGGATAAGGGTCTGGTATGGATTTTGGGGGGGACCCCACACGGTGTGGGGCTACCCTCAAATTCCATACCAGACCCGAAGGGCCTGGTTTGGAACCTGGGGGGGACCCCCACGCCATTTTTTTCCCATTTTGGCGTGCAGTTCCCCCTTAAGATTCTCACAGCGCAAGTCGTCCCGCAAGTCGGGTCCGACTTGCGGTGCGACTTCCATTCAAATCAATAGGCTCCCATAGGGAACCATTGATTTTAAATGGAAGAAATAAAACGTATAACGTGGCTTAACGCACGTTAAGCAACGTTATAGCAACGTTATTCAGCCTTTAGCAGCGTCAGGCGTTTTTAACGCTCTAACGCTGGTCCTCAGAACGCGCAGGTCGTGGGTTCTTGTTGCAGCTTAAAAACGCCTAGGCCACTTACAGCTCAAAAACGTCTGTGTGTGCATGAGGCCATAGAATAACATGGAGGGGCGTTTTTAGGCTGCAAAAAGAAAACGCCTGACGCTACTTACAGCGGCGTTAAAAACGTCCCATGTGCATGGGGCCTAAAACAAAAAAAAAAAAAAAACAATCACAGGAAGGGAGAAGTATTTATGACAGAAGAAGCATACAGATTCTCTTCTGTCATGAAAAGCCTACCCGTCTATGTCTTTTTTAAAACAGGGATATACTTAGGCTTTTATATATATTTTTTTTAAATTTAAAGATGTGACTGAGATACAGTACAGAGACAACTTCGCATAGCATATAAAAAGTGTTAAACGCAGAAAAGGCACAACCAATACTCTGTGCTGGATTACAATATACTAAGGCAAATACAAAATGCAATAAGAAAAACGGAATAATAAAATATAAATGAAAGAAACCCTTCAATCGTGTCACGTTGAAGACAGACTTGTTTGAGGGAAGATATCCTCCAATTTCCAAAAATCTAAAGCGGGGTAAATAACACAGATCTGTGCACACCACTTTTTATAAAAGAAGAATTGGAGAAGAATAAGAAGGGGGAGGAGGAAAAGACGAGAAGGAAGAAAAAAAAAAAAGGGGGGTGGAAGAAAAAGAAAAGGGGGGGGGGTGTGAGGGGAGGGAAGAACTCAGGTGAGGCTTAAGGAGTGGGGTGTCACCCCCAAGGAGCCAAGGTCAACAGCACTTATCATGCAGTGGAGGTCTCAGGCAATGGATAATGTGTATTAGAGGAATTCGTCAGAGAAGCAGAAGAGGTCCCAATAAAACCCCCTGGACTTATGTTCCTCTGACTTATCCCATAGAGCAGAGATCAGATCTTCCATTTTTTCAATGTCCTTCACTCTTGCGAGACATTGGACCACTGTTGGCCAACAGCGGACTGTTGCTTCCACAGGGGTGGAATGCAGGCCTGAGCAGCATTAAGGAGATGTTTGAGAAGGGATTTATGATAACGCTTCCTTGATAAAGGGGTAGGGTTAAGTAGGACCGTGGCTGGGTTAACTTGTAAGGAAATATCTGTGAATCTATGTGTGAGCTTGAGCACTGGTTGCCAAAATGTTTTGAGCACAGGGCATTCACAAAAAAAATAAAGGAGTGTGCCTGCGTGTAGGCCACAGCACCAACAGTGATCAGTTTTTTGAGGGAACAGCTTAGCTAGAACTGATGGGGTTCTATAGCAGCGCGTCACTATTTTACACGTAGTTTCCTGATATTTACTACATAGAAAGGATTTCTGTGTGGGAAAAAAAGTATGCCTTCCTTTTGGTTTTCAGTGAATGTGACTTGTAAGCCTCTCTTCCATTTTGCTAAGAATGGGGGGTCTTTAGTGGCATGAAGATCCAGCAGAGATATGTAAAAGGTTGATAAGGACCTCTGGATCAGTCCCTTACCCAAGAAAAGTTCCTCAAAAGAGTTGAGCTTTTGGGTAAAAAGGGCCGGTTTGGGCAACGAGCCAAGAAAGTGTGATAGTTGAATAATCCTCCAGCGATCTAATGTAAGAGGAGCCTGTCCAGACAGCAAGGTCTCTGTAGTTATCCAACCGGAGGATCTTAAAAAATACTTTGGCTTTAAAGTCATCAACACATTGGTGACACTTACCCTGAACCCTTTGCTTTGTAAGACCGCCTTAGTCCTCTGCATCACCTTACAGGAGTCTCCAAACTTTCTAAACAAAGGGCCAAATAACTGTCCTTCAGACTTTAGGGAGTCAGGACTGTGGTCAGTGGAAATAGAAAATGCCCCAACATCAATGAGAATAAACAATGCCTCGGGCTTGGTTGTCAGTGAGAGTAAGAAAATAACATAGCGCTTGTGATCAGTAGGAGGAGGAATAGTGCCCCATGTTTGGTATTGGTGGGAGGAATAGTGCCCCATCTTTGGGATTGGTAGGAGGAATAGTGCCCCATCACTGGTGTCAGTGGGAGAAATAGTGCCCTATTGTTGGTGTGGGTGGAAGGAATAGTGCCCCATTGTTGGTGTCAGTAGAAGATATGGTGCCTCATCATTGGTGTCACTGGAATAGTGTCCTGTTGTTGGTGGAAGTTGAATTAGTGCCTTGTATCAGTGGGAGAAATAGTTCCCCAAGGGTCAGATAAAGGCAAGCAAAGGGCCACATCTGGAGACCACTGGCTTACAGCAACAACACAATTTGAACAGTGAAGTAGTTTAATTCAAAAAAAGCTGATTTTTGCTTAGACTGCCGTTCTTTAACCACTTGAGCTCCGGAAGATTTTACCCTCTTCACGGCCAGGCTATTTTTCGCAGTTTGGCACTGCGCTACTTTAACTGGCGATTGCATGGTCTTGCAATGCTGCACACAAACAAAATCTATAAAAAAAATGTTATATACATATAACTTTTTTTTTTTTTTGGTAGTATTTGATCACCACTGGGTTTTTTATTATTTTTGTGATATAAATGAAAAAAGACCCAAAATTTTGAAAAGAAAAACTATATTTTCTACTTTCTGCTATAAAAACATATCCAATAAAAATGTTTTTAAAAATGTAACTTATTTATAAATTTTGGCCAAAATGGATTCTGCTATATGTTGTTAGGTAAAACAAATCCCAGTAAGGGCTCTTTCACACGGGCGGTCCAATCAGATCCGTCTGTCAGTTTTTTAGGCGGATCTGATCGGATCCTCCATGCAGCTCTATGGGGCAGCGGATGTCAGCGGAGATACCTCCGCTGACACCCGCTGACACCCGTATCCGATCCTATCCGTGAAATCTGGACGGATGGAAACCCTATTTTTCCATCCGTTCAGGTATCGGATCGGATGAGAGCGGACAGGCGGTCCACTCTCATCTGATCCCCCATAGAGAGCAGCGGGGGCTGTGACACCTCCCTCTCTGCACTGCAAGCGGAGACGGAGCTGTCATCCGCTGGCTCAGCGGGGATCGCGGATCGATCCCCGCTGAGCAGCACGGATCCGCCTACGGAGGCGGACCGTGTGAAAGAGCCCTAAGTGTATATCGATTGGTTTGCGTGAACGTTATAGCATCTACAAACTATGGTATGAATACTGCCATTTTTATTTGTTTATTTTTTATACTACTAATGTTGGCGATCAGTGGGACTGTGATATTGCAGGGGGAAAACTGACACTAACTGACTCTGGGGGGAACTCACTAACTGCCACTGACATCGCCAGTGACACTAATACAATGATCAGTGCTAAAACTATACACTGTCACTGTACTAATGACACTGGCTGGAAGGGGGTTAGGGGTTAACATCTAGGGCAATCATGGAGTAAATGTGTGCCTAACAATGTGTTATATGTGTTTATTGTGTGATGTTTTACTAAGCAATGTGCCAGTTTTTACTCCCTGCATTGCTGCACATCAGCACATCGCTGCTGTACGAAGAGAGCTCTGTGTTGTTTACTGACACAGGGCTCTCTTCTGTCATTCCCTGAGCTGATCAGTGGGTGCCCGCCATAAATCATTGGCTGAGACCTATTGATCGGCTTGTGCTGCAGCAAATGGCAGCACAGTCTTCCAGTCCACGACGTACAGGTACATGGTTCTGTCTTTACGAGTCAACTTGCCACAGTAAATGTACTGCGGTAGGTCAGCAAGCGGTTAAAGTGGAAGTAAAGCCTAATACTTAAATTCTCCCTTGTAATCATTAATGTGAGCGGAGTTCAGCCTTATGTGACAAAATGAAATATGCAGTATAGCTGTGCTGGGCTTTCAATCAAGACTACCATAGAAGAAGAGAGCTAGATGCAGAGGAACTGTCAGTGGAGTTGGAAGTGCTCTGGGGTCTCACAGTCTGCAATGATCACTACACAATAAGTGCCGGTTCACACTTGTGCGGTTTGGGAGATCGCATGTAATTCCGAGTGCACTGCTCCTTCATTACATGCGATCTCATGTGCGGATGCGAGTTCAGCCATACACTTTGTATGGCTGAATTTGCAGCACATCCGCAGCAATCTCGCACATGAGGCTTTTTTTGAGCCGCCTCAGAATCGGATCGCACAGTGGTTCACACTTGTGCGATCCGATTCTGTGCGAACTTGCAGATTGCACTGCGATATGCGATCGCAACTGGGGGTGTCGTTAACTTTTAATTGACACCCCCTGCGTATCGCATATGGCAGTGTGAACTGCCAGATGTGCGGATGCGATGCGGGAACACGCTGCGTATTCGCAGCGTTTCCACATCGCACAAGTGTGAACCGGCACTTAAGGAATATTACAGGCAACCACACTAAAACTCATTACTCACATGTAATGAGCACTAGAGATCAATCTGTATCCTTCCACACTTTCAAAAGTGTTCCTTTGTACCCTATGTCTTTCATATATTGCGCCGGTCACGTGACATGTCTTCCCCAGCTCCCTCCGTCGTTCACAGCAGCTGGGCGTGTTCCTTCATGGAAACCTAATTTCCGGAAGTGACGTTATACCGGGCGTAACGTCACTTCTGGCTACAAGGACACACAGAAAAAAGCATTAGTAAATGGAAACAACGCCGCACACCTGATGTATGGTGGTGTCATTTCCATAGCAACATGGACGCATTTGTATCCATTCCTGACCCCGTTTGAGGAGAGAGACAGTGCTTATCACAGTGCTCATCAAAGTGCTATCAGTGCTCATCACAGTGCCCATAAGTGCTCATCTCAGTCCTCATCAAAGTGCCATTAGTGCTCATCACAGTGCCCATCAGTGCTTATCAAAGAGCCATCTGTACTCATCACAGTGCTCATCACAGTGCACATTATTGCTCATCACAGTGCCATCAGTGCTCATCACAATGCCCATCAGTGCTCATCACAGTGCCATCAGTGCTCATCACAGTGCCATCAGTGCTCATCACAGTGCCATCAGTGCTCATCACAATGCCCATTAGTGTTCATTTCAGTGCCCATTAGTGCTCATCACAGTGCTGTCATTGCTCATCACAGTGCCACCAGTGCTCATCACAGTGCCCGTTAATGCTCATCACAGTGCCCATTAATGCTAATCATAGTGCCATCAGTGCTCATCACAGTGTCCATCAGTGCTCATCACAGTGCCCATCAGTGCTCATCACAGTGCCTCTCAGTGCTCATCACATTGCTACCAGTGCTCATCACAGTGCCAACTAGTGCTCATCACAGTGCCCATCAGTGCACATCTCAGTGCTCATCACAGTGCCATCAGTGCTCATCAAAGTGCCCATCAGTGCTCATCTTAATGCTAATCACAGTGCCCTCAGTGCTCATTACAGTGCCATCAGTGCTCATCACAGTGCCATCAATGAATATCTCAATGCTCATCACAGTGCCATGCAGAAGCAATCGTACAGTTTCTAACAAACCAGTATGTGCTGCTGGAACCATGGGGAGTGAGCATAACAGCCTTTTCTCTCTCCATCACTCTCTCTCCCTCCCCACCCCTCTCTCTCTCCTGCTCTCTCTGTCCCCCCTCTCTCCCCCTGCTCTCTCTGTCCCCCCCCCCTCTCTCTCCTCCACCTCTCTCTCTGGCTCCGTCTCCCCCCTCTCTCTCCTCCACCTCTCTCTCCCCCTCTCTCTGGCTCCGTCTCCCCCCTCTCTCTCTCCCTCACTCCCCTCCCCCCCTCTCTCTCTCCCTCTCCCCCACTCTCTCTCTCTCTCTCCCTCCTCTCCCCTGCACTCTCTTTCTCTCCCTCTCCCCTGCTCTCTCTCCCTCTCCCCCTCTCTCTCCCCCCTCTCCCTCTCCCCACCTTAAATGTGTTATGGGACATAGAGTTTTAAAGTGGTTGTAAAGTCAGAAGGTTTTTTTTATCTTAATGCATTCTATGCATTAACATAAAAAACCTTCTGTGTACAGCAGCCCCCCTCAGCCCCCCTAATAGTTACCTGAGCCCATCTCAATCCAGCAATGCTGCAGGACAGTCCCGGCTGCCCAGGACTCTCCCCTCTCATTGGCTGAGATCAAAGTTAGTGAGCCAATGAGAGAGGGGGCAGGGTTGAACCACGGCTCCATGCCTTGGGTGCACTCGGCAGGAGGGAGGGGCCAGGTATGCCGTCAAGGGGCCGGAGAAGAGCAGGATCTGGGCTGCTCTGTGCAAATACACTGGAAGTGACCTGAGAAGTGTTCCATTGCTCATTCTACATGATAGGTTTGCTTCATGTGGTGCACCGCATGATTTCTCATATGTTCACGGTTCAGTTGATGTACATCCACTGTCTCATGTGTTTTTAATTGATTTTATTATGTTTTGTTTTCACTAATGTGATGTTCCTTCACCAGGCACAAGTGCCTAATAAATGGATTTTTGTAAAATCTTACCGTAAAATCCTTTTCTCTTAGCTCATTGACAGACGTAGTCCTCGGTGATACACCACCTTCGGGTTATGTTGCCTCCACAGGAGCAGGACTAGACAGGAAATTAAAAAGCTCTGGCCACACCCCAGGGGCAGTCCCAGAGGGTATATCCTCTCTCTCTCTGCCTCAGCAAATCAGTTATGTGAAAAAGCAGTCTTTAGAGATTTTAACCCAACTCAAAAAACAGAGGGGCGGGGACTACGTCTGTCAATGAGCTAAGAGAAAAGGATTTTACGGTAAGATTTTACAAAAATCCATTTTTCTCTAGCGCTCATTGACAGACGTAGTCCTCGGTGATACACCACCTTCGGGACGTCCCAGAGCAGTATCACAACTGAGGGGTGGGAAAATGGAAATCAAATCCCAATCTAGAAGGCCCAACCGGTGCCAACTAGAAGTTTACAATGCTCATCCTTAATGATGAGACTCAACAAAAAAAAAGAGAAAAAAATTTTTTTTTTTTTTTTTTTCAAACAGAAAAAACCCTCGAGGTAGACCACCGGTCTCCTCAAATTGCGGCCTGCAAAACCTTGCGGCCAAATGAGGCATCCGCCGATGCCGTCACATCAATTTTATAGAACTTTGTAAAGGTATGTACCGACGACCAGGTGGCCGCCTTACATACCTGGACCACTGACGCCTGATGGCGAAAGGCCCAGGAAGTACTGAGCGCTCGAGTGGAGTGCGCCCTAACAGGGAACGGAGGACTCTGACCCTTAATAGAATAAGCCTGTACCACCGTTTGTCTAATCCATTTGGCAATGGTCGCGGCAGATGCAGGCAAACCCTTTCTGGGGCCATCCGTGATCACAAAAAGTGAATCCGTCTTACGGAATGATTCCGTAGCTTTCAGGTATACCCTGATTGCCCGAACCACATCTAAGGAATGCAACGCATGTTCCCGATGATGCTTGGGCTGAGGACACAAGGAAGGTAGTACAATATCTTCATTCAGATGAAAATCTGAAACCACCTTGGGAAGAAAAGATGGCTTAGGATGAAGTACTACCTTATCCCTATGAATCACTAGGTATGGTGACTGGCATGATAATGCAGCCAGTTCTGACACCCTGCGAGCAGAAGTAATAGCCACCAAGAAGGCCACCTTCTGGGATAAAGTAAGCAAGAGAATCTCCCTGATGTTTTCAAAGGGAGGTTTCTGTAGAACCGACAAAACCAAATTAAGATCCCAAGGCGGTAAGGGCGCGCGGACTGGAGGAGCCAGGTGCCGCACCCCCTGGATGAAATTCCGCAGGATTTGGTAGCTAAAGGCTTCTGAAAGAAGATTGCTAATGCTGAAACTTGACCCTTGATGGTGCTCAAGGCTAGCTTCTGCTCAACCCCTTGTTGCAAAAAGGCCAATATTCGAGACACCGAATAGGTACGTGGAGGAAATCCTAAAGATTCGCACCAAGCAATATAAGTTTTCCATGTGTGATAATAGACTTTGCTGGAAGTCGCTTTCCTTGCTTTAATAAGGGTAGGAATGACTGAAGCTGACAAACCTCTGTCCTTCAGTACTTGGGTCTCAATGGCCAGGCCATTAAACCCAGCGACTGTAAAGCATGATGGTAAATTGGTCCTTGAGACCACAGACACTCCCTGAGACGAAGTTCCCACGGAACGTGTACGACTAACATGTCCAAGTCGGCCAGGCCGGCTTGAGGAGGCCAGCCTAGAATTTCTAGGACCACTGGCGCTGATTGAATCTGAACCAGGCGTCCCTAGAGGTATCTGGCCCCGACCATCCGAGAAAGTCTGGTCGTTTTCTGTTCCCACACATTTATCAGATACCTGATAGTTATCAGGAAAGGTGATCTTTTCTGGTTGAACCTCAGGGACCGAAGTCACCCGACTAGAGGCTACTTGGCCTATCTGGTCAACCAGATCCGATTCCTGTGAGGTATCGGGACTAATCTTGGGAAAAGGTAAAGGAAAAGATCTATTCAGGGAACGGTAACTACCGCTTCCTGTAGTACTTAAATGTTGGAAGGGAAGAATCGCACCGGTAGTAGTGGTTGATGCTCGATCTAATGTCCTGAATACCGGTGAAAACGTCCCCCCACCCTGAAACCGGGTGGGGGCGCACCTTCAGGCTGTGTACTCCTTTGCTTCGGGTTTGGCTGGGTTGGTCCCCTTCTTGAACCCTCCTGGAGGAGTCTTGCCTTTCCCGCTAGTACCAGCCGGGCGCCCTTTATGGGCGGTAAAGAAAGGTCCTCGCTTGTTGCGAGGTCCCTTAGCTTTAGCAGCCTGTGGCAAAAAAGTGCTCTTGCCCCCAGTGGCATCCTTAATGATTTCATCTAGGTTGGCCCCAAATAGACGATTCCCCTGAAAGGGGAGATTTGTCAAGGTCTTTTTGGAACCTAGGTCAGCTGACCAGCATTTTAACCACAGCACACGTCTGAGGATCACCGCTGTCTTAGATGCATGCCCTAATAAGGGAGTAGTGTCCAAGGCTGCGTCACAGATAAACTGTAGCCCTTGTATAATCTGTTCCATCAAATCAGATGTCTCCTGGGGAATATCTTTTCCCCTAAGTTCTTGGCGTACCATTTTCGCCCATTCCATAAGTGTCTGGGAAACTAGACCAATAACAATTACTGGTCTAAAAGCTGACCCTATCAGAGAGAAGATGGTGCGGGACTCTGCTTCCATCTTTCGATCCACCGGATCCTTAAAGGACGAAGTGTCCTCCACTGGAATAACCGTGGCTTTATTTAGCCTGGAAATAGGCGGATCCACGACTGGTGGTACCGTCCATTTCTTAATGATGGATTCCTCAAACGGATAGCGTCTAGCAATATGCTTGGAAATAGTAAAGGTACGTTTAGAATGCTCCCATTCTCCTTTAATCTGATTACCGAAACATTTAGGTACAGGAAAAGCCTTCATCGTCTTGATGGGCTTATTAGTACCAAAAGGAATCTCTGTTTCAGTTGCCTCTGCCGGTAAAGCCTCAAGTTTTAAGGTTTCCTGCACTGCCACAACTAGTGCGTCCACCAATGCTTCTTCCTGAATAATAGCAGGAGAAGAAGCGTCCTCCTCACTGTCTGAGGGGGCTTTACCTGGGATAACAGCCCTTGCAGAGGAACCTGCAATTGCCGTGACCACCTCTGAATCTGAGTCAGAGGTGTCAGATGGTATAGGGGTAGGCGGGGGTCGCTTCCTTGACCCCCGTCCCTGACAGGCCGCCTCCACCCGAGCCACCATAGACTCCAAAATTGCTGTAAATGACTCTATACTCTGTGCACCGGCGGGTCCCGTGGCCCCCTCGAGGGAAACAGGTGGGGGAATATGTGTGGCAGGGTCCATGATAATTCCAGTTACTTCCTGGATAATATAATTCAAAAATAAAACTTTTTTTTTTTTTTTTTTTTTCGACCCCCAGCGCCACAAAAGCCCCTTAGTGTTACCTGCTAGGGATTCCTATCGATCGAGAGAGAGAAAGAGATAGACCCCCAGGCTCACCACTTGATGCTCAGAGTTTAAGTGCAACAGGTTACAGCGCTGTCTTGACAAACAGGAAGTCTTTTGGCTGGCTGCCCAGGAAAAAAGGAGGCGGCTCCGCCCCTCTGTACGCCTTCCGGCGCCTCCCCCAAGCTCCACGAGGTGTTTGGATCACCTCAAACATGGCCGCCCCCATGCTGGAGACACGAGGCTACGCCAAAATGGCGGCTCGTGCGATCCAGCAAAAAAAAAAAATGGCGGCGGCCCGTACTGAATAGCGGTGTGCTGCAGGGCACACAACACTCTCTCTGCATGGGGATATGGCGTGGTTGGCGGTACCGGCCCTGGCGGACCGCATGGCCGTTCGGGAGGCCTGCTAATAGCTGGAGATCTGATTAGGAAGGCAGTCTACATGTCCGTGGCTTCTGACTGGTAGGTAGCTTATTCTTAACCCATAAGATTCCCAGAATGCCACAGATTACATCTTTAAAACATGTATACAATTAGATTGTTAGCTCCCAAACCAAGCCTCCTGGCTTTTTGCACACATAAAATCACACTCAAAGTAGGAGGATCTGTGTCATGTTGTAGGATAGAGAGGGACTCTATCTTACCATACAGAGAGGGGCCCGCGTTCACCACAAAACCCGTCAGGGGGAAAGGGGGAACATACTACTCACCATACCGGAACCAGGCGGGCACCAACTCCTGACAGTACCCCTCTCCACCGGGGCGGGAGGGCTGTCGACCGATACGGACGCCGTGACTCATGGTCTTTGGCGTTTCAGCGAGACGTTTAACTCGCGTGGACAGTCCTTTAATGGGACTTTGTCGCGGCCGACCCAGCGCGGAGCTATGGCCTGCACGCGCTCGTAGGCTGAACTGGGGTGACCACCGGATCTCAACATCCAGCCCGTCGCCCAGTTCAGCTTTCTTGCTTGAAGATCTCACAGGAACACTGGAGAAAAAAAGCTGTCTAAAAAATCCTTTAAGAAAAATTCTTGCCAGGACCTAAGATCCCAGCAAGGTATCTAGGTCCTTACTCCTAACTAGACAGAAAATAACTGATTTGCTGAGGCAGAGAGAGAGAGGATATACCCTCTGGGACTGCCCCTGGGGTGTGGCCAGAGCTTTTTAATTTCCTGTCTAGTCCTGCTCCTGTGGAGGCAACATAACCCGAAGGTGGTGTATCACCGAGGACTACGTCTGTCAATGAGCGCTAGAGAAAAACAAATTCTATTTTTTCACTAATTCTTAGGATCTCTGCCATTATTATTGTATATCTGTGGTACTTATATTTGATCACCCTTTTTTGTGAACTGGTCAAGGATCCACTTCTTCGGGTCCATCCAATTCACAACCCCTGATTTTTTCAGACACTGGAAGTATGACATATTTGTTATTTTTAAAGAAATAAAACTGAGACTTTAGTATCACTTTAGGCTGAGTTATACTCGCCTTCCCTGCAGAGTCATGATGTACACAAGCTCCCTCACTGCCACCTACAACTCTGCCCTGCATGATCTCCCACAATCTTGACAGGCAGCACTGGAATAACGTAACCCATAGGCCCCTTTCATGCATGCGGGCCGTCTGTTTTTTCATCCATTCGTTGACGGATGAAAAATGGATATCAATTAATCCCTATTGATGAATGTAAAAATGGATGTTAAATGATGATCATCTATTTACATCAGTTTACATCCGCATCCATCATCATCCATTTTTGGAACGGATGAAAGCCCTATTTTTCTTCAATTAAAAAATGGATCGGACAAAAAACTGATGTTAACGGACAAACGGTCTGTTTTTGCATGAAAAAATGGCTCCAGGACTCAAGTGGTTAAGGACTCTAGCTGGTGGATGTAAAAAACTGACGTAAGAATGGACGAAGAAGGGATGATAAACTGATGTAAAAATTGACGAAGAACGGATAATAAGCTGATGTAAACTTCATCTGTTTTTTCTTTGAAAAAAACATGACTGAATTGATGAAATGAACGGTTCACATGTGTGAAAGAGGCCTTAGGAGCTCATTTATCCCAGCAAGTGCCTAAGAGCATAAGAGCAAGACTAGGCATGCTCAGAAACTAAAGAATACATACAAAACAGTTCAACACGTGACATCACTTATGAAGCTGAATTCTGTCGTACAAGAATTTTCGTATAAAAGTAATCTCTTCGCTTTCCATATGAGATTAGCATGCAACAAAAAAACTAAAGAAAAATTGTCCAATAATCTGATCGTGTGTACGAGGCTTTAAAGAGGAGTTCCAGCCTGGATACTGTAGCTGCTGACTTTTAAAAAAGAACACTGTCCAGGGATCCCACAATGTCGGCACCACAAGCCGATCCATTCCTTGGCTCCGGGTGCAGGCTCTGGCATCTTTACTATGGGAAACAGGAAGTGAAGCCTTCTGGCTTCAGAGCCTGTTATCTGCTGTGCATGTGCAAGTCGCACTGAGCTTTTTGAATGGTCCCAGCTGTCTTCTGGGACCTGTGTGTCTCCCAGAAGGCAGCAGTGGGGGGGAGGAGGAGGGGCCAGAAATGTTGTAGATTGACGCACAATAGAGTGGGAGCATGTACCTGGTTTTGACAGTTATCCACTCCCCCCTCCACCCGGAAAGGTTTCAATGTGGCAGCGGATTGGGGGGGGGGGTGGTTTGGAGGAAGCAAATAAGCAGAGCTTCCCCTTTTGGGTGGAGCTCCGCTTTAAACAGACTGCAGACAGGCTCCGCTTGTTTGCCTCCTCCCCCCTCTGTTGCCACATTTCGGGGGGTGGGGGGTAAATCGGGTACCTGGATTTGACAGGTACCCGCTCCCACTTTCAGCTGATCTGGCCACGTCTAAGTCAGTAGAAAGTTCTGCCCCTCTCCCCCCCTGGGCCCTTCACAAAGTTCAGCGCGCTTCAAGCATGCACAAGCCGCAAGGCTTCACTGCCAGTTTCCCTTAGTGGAGATGGCGGCAGCGGCACCTGACAGCGGATTGCAAAATTGGCTGGGGTGAACACACAGTTGGATTCATGGACAGGTAAGTGTCCGAATATTAAAAGACAGCAGCTACAGTAATCAAAGCTGCTGACTTTTAGTGTTTTCTGTAGGAGCCTGGAGCTCTGCTTTAATCTACCTGGCGGTATTCCCAAGTGTGGCTCGGGGTTAATTTTCAGTACCGAAAGCGGGAACCCAGAGCCACACTCGGGATTACCCCCCAATGTTACTCACCTTCCCTGCGATCCCCCGCCGTCCTCCCCAGCATCCTCGCACTCTCTCCCCGCTCTGTGCACGGCCGATTGCCGGCACTTGCCTTCCAGGTTCTCTTCCCTGCAAGCGTTGCGACGCAGGGGGGGTGGAACAGGCGGCAAATTCAAAAGTGTAACTACACAAATGACATGATACAAAGCTGTGATCCTAATGGATTACACTGTGTCATGCCATTTCAGCACAGGATTGCACCTGGTGACTTTTCCAGTGCCCTGCCTGTGCTTTTCCAGTGCTTTGTGCCTGGAAAATTTTGAATGACCATGGCATCCAAAAAGCGTTTTTTTTTTGCATAGAAGCGCTTTTAGACGAACTGGAAAACGGCGACAGCGAAACGTTGTTACTTGAAGAACTGAGCAATAGCGATTCGTGGAAAATTCGTCATCAGGTACGAAAAGTGACGACAGCGATGATTCTGATGTCTCTTTCTGGCACATAGCTTGTGGAATTTGGGAAGTATATCAAATAATTCTTCAGAATTTCCAACGGAGCGATGTGCCAGAAAGAGACATCAGAATCGTCGCTTTCGTCACTTTCCGTACATGATGACGAATTTTCCCACAAATTGCTATCACTCAGTTCTTCAAGTAACTCCATTTCGCTGTCGCTGTTTTCCAGTCTGTCTAAAAGCACTTTTGCGCAAAAAAGAATGTTTTTTGGACGCCATGGTCGTTCTCAATTTTACAGGCACAAAGCACTGGAAAAGCACAGGCAGGGCACTGGAAGAGTCACCAGGTGAAATGGCATGATATAGTGTAATCCGTTAGGATCACAACTTTATATCATGTCATTTTAGTGTATTTACATTTTTGAATTTGCCGCCGGTTCAACCCCCCTGCGGAACAACGCTCGCAGGGAAGGGAACCGGAAGACAGGTGCCGGCACCAGCCGAGCACACAGCAGGAGGACAGCGGGAGAACGGCGGGGGAGGACAGCGGGAGGACAGCGGGAGGACGGCAGGGGATCGCAGGGGAAGTTGAGTTTTAAAATATACAGAACAGATTTCCATGTGAAATAATGGTATGCGCTTTCAGAACCTAAAATCTGAAATAATCATACCGCCAGGGAGGTTAAGGGCTCATTTACACTAGCAGTAGAGGAGCAGTAAAACCACACAATTAAGCTGTGTTTTTACAGACAGGGGTGTACAGGTCACATGCCATGGCCAAGAAGTTTTTGTTTTGCGGCTGCTGCAGGAGCTATACCACCTGTCTAATTCAGCAGGCACTCCTGCCTGCAGAACAGGACTCATTATAGTGAATGGAGCTGTTCTGCAACCACCCAGCAATTGTGCATTTAGTAGGTTAAGGCTCCATTCACACCTGGGCGTTTTCAGCTCCAAAAACGCTCAAAAGAAACGCTTCCAAAACGCCCAACAAGTAAAACCCCATTCATTTAAATGGCCCCTGTTCACATCTGAGCGTTTTGCAAAACGCCTGTAGCTGAAAAAAGTACATGAGCTTCTTTTTGGGCTGATTACCAGCGTTTTTGATAGATGTCAATGAAAAACGCCTGAAAAAATCGCGGTAAAATCGCGGTAAAAAACGATACGCTCAAGTGTGAATGCAGCCTTATAGACATATCGCCTCCTCACCGCCTGTCAAACACTTCTGAAAAGCAATCTGAGCATAAATCACTTATCAGTAGAGCAGCGGTCGTCAGGGCTCTTTCACACAGGCGGTGAATACAAAAGCAGCCGTTTAGCACAGTGCGTTTCAACGTACCTATAAAATTTTAGATGCACTGCACAGGCATTCAAGTCGTGTCAGGTGAATGATCACTTTTGACACTTCCAACCACCATATTAATGTTTGCAGTGCATTTACGGGACAATTGTGGTGCGTTTCAACAGGAGTGAACAGGCAGTTGCAAGTGTCAATGCCTCTCAAACGCTACAGGCACTGTTATTTTTGCCTTGTGAGGCAATGCTAATGCTGCAGTGTGTACACCTCCATCTGCTCCTTTTTTTTAACAATTTTGAGTTGCGTTGATAGGCTTTTTTTTACATTGACTGTACTGCTTACTGCAATCTGAAAAACAATCCTTTGTGGATAGCTTTCAGACAGGCATTCAGGAGGGGTTACTGCTACCACCTGAGGAACAGTTTTTGTTTTACTTTTATTTTTAACCACTTCAATACTGGGCACTTTAACCACTTCCTGCCCAGGCCAATTTTCAACATTCGGAACTGTCACACATTGAAGGATAATTGCGTGGTCATACAACACTGTACCCAAACTACATTTTTATCATTTTTTTTTTTTAGATAGATAGAGCTTTCTTTTGCTAAACAAACAAAAAAATAAAAATCATGAAAATAGTGAAAAAAGCACTAAACACTGATGAGGATGCACTGATGGGCACTGTTGGGCCCCACTGACTGGTACTTGATCAGTGCCCTGATTATCAGTGTAAATGTCCTCTGTCACACTCTCTTCTCTCTCACGTTGTGACAGAGCTTGAGGAAAGGAATGGCGATACCTGGCAAGATTGTTTACATGTGATCAGCTATGATTGGACACAGCTGATCACATAGTAAAGGGCCGCTGTGCACGGCCCTTTATCCTGATCAGCTGTGAGTGCCAGATTTGCACCTGAAACCTGGACACATTTTTCAGACAGGAATGTGGCTTGGAACAGGGCCTGACAGAAGGGTGAGGTGGCACTATGCGTTCCGCATTACTATTTTTTTTTTTTTTGAGTGCCCAAAGGTGTTCATGGTATACTAGAATCCTAGTGTATACTAAAAAAAACAAAAAAAAAAATGTTGCTGTGTTTGGGTTTGGCTTGAAAATGTGGCAACCCTAGACTGGACCTGTGTGAACCAGCTCAACTGAGAGCCGGTCACGCTCGCATGTCATGCGAATTGCATGCGGAGAAACCCACATCCAATTTACATAAACGTGAAGCCAGTCTAAAAATTCTTTAGCTGTGCTATGTTCAGCTGTATTGTTACAGGTAGGGTGGGGGGGGGCGGGGTTGGTGTAAAACCTCGGTTTAGCAGACTGTTTTTACTGTAAGGTTGCCACCTCATCCCTTTAAAATCAAACACATAATTACACAGATTCTGACGCTAATTTATTGCAGGCAAGGCACTAATCTGGAATCCGGTAAGCAGCCATCCATTTGAGTGAGCACTGAGGAGTTGCATGCTACATTAGCGGGTGTCAGTTGTGTGGAATACTCTCACCATCCCACCGCAACCATATTCTTATGAATATTATTGTCACAGACTTTCACCTATTAAGTCATTCATCTTGAACTTTGAGCACTCTGAGTTTTGTTTTTATTATAATCATTGGTTGTTTTTTCTCCATTTGTCTTGGTGTACCTTCCTTGATTTTCAGGGTCGATTCACACTAGCGCGACTTGTCAGGCGACTTGGTCGCCTGACAAGTCGCGGTCGGTCGCTCGCCATTGAATAGTACAGGACGCGTTCTAATAGGAGTGACACAAGTCGCTCCGACTTAGAAAAAGGGTCCTGTACTACTTTGGGGCGACCTGGAGGCGACTTGCATTGACTTCAATTATATGAAGTCCCTGCAAGCCGCGCCGATGTTCCGGTGCACGCTGTGCACCGCGACTTCACAGGTCGCCCCAGCAAGTCGTGTCGCGCCAGTCTGAATGGGCGCTTAAAGTTGCCAATTTATATTGTATCATTAAGTTTATGTTACTCACCTGATTAAGGTTTTCTGGTCAGCCTTAGGGCTCTTTCACACAGGCGGACCGTTCAGATCCGCCTGTCCGTTTTTTTGGCAGATCTGAACTATGCCTATGGGGCATCGGATGTCAGCGGAGACATGTCCGCTAACATCCGATACGTCAAATCTGGACAGATGGAAACCCTATTTTCCATCCGTCCAGCAGATCGGATGAGAACGGACCGACGGTCCGTTCCCATCCAATTTCCCCATATAGATGCATAGGGAACTGACAGCTGTGTCTCCGCACACAGCGCGGAGACACAGCTGTCATCCTCCTGCTCAGCGGGGGATCAGCGGATCGATCCCCCGCTGAGAAAAACGGAGTCCGTCCGACGGGGTGTGTGAAAGGGGCCTAATTCATATGTTTTTTTCACTCTCATATGTTAACATTTTTTATATTTTGATGAGAACTCATTTTAGCACACCTTCACATTTATATCACTTTCATTTTCCAAGGTTCAGGGAATCTTCAGGTGCTGCTGTTTTCCAACCAGGTCAAGCGCATTGATTTGTTATAAAAACCTATTTTCTGAAAGAGTCTATAGGCAGTTATGAAGCAATGAAATTGCAACCCAACAGCCTATTTTCAACACTTGGGTAAAGGCGCCATTATTAAATGCAGTAGAGTATGTCTGCAATTTAAAATTTTCTATAAAGCTCCACCATAATATGTCTGCTGCCATCTACAAGTAACTTACAAGTACTGCTCTCAGTCTACTTTGCTAACTTCTGTGCTTAGTCTAACCACTCCCATCCCACCTTTCAATGCCAGCTCCTTTATAGTACACTAAAGTCCTCTCATTGCCTAATGGGATGGCAGGAGAGTGGGGCTTTCTCCCAAGGTCATGCAAGTCAGACACTTGGAGGGACTTCTGGCTAATATAAGTAACAACAGGTACTTTGTGGCGCATATAACAATTTTAAGATTACAGACCAGTTTACATTAAATGTAGGTTAACCGAAAACACTGCTGACAGGTATAAAGGGCAGCCATCTAATGGGGGGTCTGCAGATACTTGTGGCAGTGTTCAATTTAAACGCTAGGGATTCTAATCATGCATTGCTCCAATAGATCCCTTTACTGCCTCCCATTGACCCAACATTACAAAAGGGATGTCTCACCAGGCGATGGGAAAGGTGAAGGGGGCGGGCAGAGTGCAGCCACAGATAACGATAACAGGTATACATTAGCTGCCAGTATTTTTTTACCAGTTTTTTTTTTTTCCTGTAAATGTAACAGTAATCATTATAATTACTAAGGTGTGATCAATGCTTGTAATGGTCTGTGAACTTTTGATGTGTGTGTATATAATCAGCATGAAGTGTTTTGTAGTCACCATATAGGTAAACCAGACTTGAAGAGTATAAGGCTGGGTTCACACTTATGCGAATTGGATGCGGGTTTATGCATCCAATTTCCATGACAGGAGATTGTGACCAGCTCTCAATGGAGCCAGTTCACACATCTCCAGGTGGGCGCGGAGCGGATTGCACAGGGGTCCTGTGCGTCTTTGGCTCTGTTTCAGGTCCGAATTTAGGCAAAAAATTTGGGCCTGATTTGTCCCTGAAACAGTGAACAGGGACGCACCGTACCCCTGCGGCGAGCCCCAGCCAAATTAGGTGTGAACCCAGCCTGAAAGTTTGTAAGGGCTTATTTACACTTGCAGTGCTGTGTACCACCCCCCTCTGGATTGCTTTTCAGAGGACGGTAGAACAGCAGCTGTCAGCCATTCATGAGGCAATCTGGGCTTTCTTAATTAATGCTTTTTTTTCCCCCCTGCAGCTGCACAGGGATTTTCTATGTAAATATCAGAATGCAAGACAAGCATTTACATAGTTACATAGTAGTTGAGGTTGAATAAAGACAATCGTCCATCCAGTTCAACCTGTGTGGGTGGGCGTAGCCGTAATCATTTCTCATACCCCTGAATGTTTTGATCCTTGAGATGTACATCCAAGAGTCTCTTAAACATAGCCATACTCCCCGCAGTTAC
Source organism: Pelophylax lessonae (assembly GCF_965119305.1). Classification (NCBI taxonomy): domain Eukaryota; kingdom Metazoa; phylum Chordata; class Amphibia; order Anura; family Ranidae; genus Pelophylax; species Pelophylax lessonae. Next base: position 47,072,023 of record NC_138779.1, on the reverse strand, counting down.
TACAATTTGTGGTAGAGAATTCCAGTCTTGTAGCCCTTACTGTAAAGAATCCCCTGCGTAGCCTGAGGTTAAATCTCTTCCCCCTTTAATCGCATTGTATGGCCTCGTGTCCTCATGCATTCCTTGCGACTGGACTGGATTTCAGTTGAATGGGTCATATTTGTCTGTGGTACTACCTGCTGAACGAAACATGGGGCACAGTTTTGGTGCAGCAAAGTATCCTTGTTGCTGCATGTGTAAGATGCTGAGTAGCTGCATATTATCTTTTACATAGGTGGATGGGGGAGGTCTAAATCGCAGCTCAATCCTCTGTTTTTACCACCCTTCTGCCCACTTCTGTGACTCAGGCCTAAGATATGTCATTTATGATCTCTCTCTCTTTCTGAAAATGCTGTTCCACTGTCATTCAGATCCTTTGGCTTCACTAGGGTCCTTTCACAGGGGCATTCCACCCTGCTCAGCGGGGGATCGATCTGCTGAGCAAGCAGATGACAGGTCTTTCTCCGCTCACTGTGCTGAGACGGACCTGTCAGAGTCCTGCTCTCCTCTATGGGGAGATCAGATGAAAACAGACCGCCTGTCCATTTTCATCTGATCCAATCCTCCAGACGAATGGAAAATAGGGTTTCATGGATCAGATAGCAGCAGGTGCCAGTAGACATGTCACCACCGACATCTGCTGCCCCATAGAGGGGAATAGGGCGTCCAACCAGTTTTTCAGGCGGACCTAATTGGAAAGCCAGAGGGAAAGGTGCCATAGTCACTGATGCACTACAAGTATGAAAAACAGGAGTGGTCTTTTAAACCAAGCAACTACCATTTTTAGGAGAGGTTAGTGAGAAGGTGGTATGTGCATTTCACCCAGCATACCCACCAAGTATTCTGCCTCAGTCATATTAGCGTGGGATGGATACGCAAATTAGCGTTGTGATGGTCCTCTAAGTGCAAGAGTGTATGTATACTCACCACTTAAGCCAAAAAAAGGTATTTTTTTGCGATATGGCACTGCGATACTACTGACAACTGCGCTGCCGAGCCACACTGCACTCAAATACAGTTTATGTCCTTTTTTCCCCACAAATAGAGCTTTCCTTTGGTGGTATTTGATCACCTCTGCGGTTTTTATTTTTTGCTCTATAAACAAAAAAAGACCAACAATTTTGAAAAACAAAACAATATTTTTTACTTTTATACTACAAAACACATCCAATAAAATAATGTACAAAATCAAACGTATTCATCAATTTAGGCCAACATATATTCTTCTACATATTTTTGATAAAAAAAATCTCAATAAACGTATATTGATTGGTTTGCGCAAAAGTTATAGCGTCTACAAACTATGGGATATTTTTATTTATTTATTTTTTTACTAGCAATGGCGTCGATCAGCAATTTTTAGCGGGACTGTGACATTGCGGTGGACAAATTGGACACCTAACTGACACTTTTTTTAGGGACCAGTGATCAGTGCTAAAAAAAAAAAATGCACTTACTGTACTATTGGCACTGGCAAGCAAGGGGTTTACATCAGGGGCGATCAAAGGGTTAGGTGTGCTCCTAGGGAAAGCTTGCCATTTGTTGGGGGTTGGCTTAACTGGAGGAAGAAAGCAATCCGTGTTTCTGCTTAACAGAAGCACAGGATCTCCATCTTCATCTCTGACAGAATAGCGGTCTGCCTTGTTTACATAGGCAGACCGCCGTTCTGCCTCTCCTGTGAACATTCGGCGGGTCACAGCGGACATTGCGTCCACTGGACCCGCTGATTGGCTCCCGCCATGTCCAATCACAGCAGGAGCGGGTTGCCGGGGGCACGTGCACGCTCCAGACCCACTGCACAACTTAATGTACAGGTACGTGCTTTGGTGCAAGAGGACCACTTGCCGCATTATATCTGTGTGGGGCGGTCCATAAGTGGTTAATACAGGGCTTGACAAATTTGCTTTGAATCTAGGGGCCAGCTAAAAAAGTTAGGCGCCATTTTTTTTTAACGAACAAAGCTTTATTTTCAACGACAAAACACCTTGTTTTATGTAGCTCTGATGTGTATTTCTACAGATGCACGACACGGGGTACTCACTTCTGCCATTACAAGAGCGTGTTCTTTCTTATTCGCATTTCTACGGTGCCCAGGTCAATGGCATGACAACGGGGTAGTTGGCACACAGCACACCTGCAAAGTCTGAATCCAGGAGAGATGCTGCTGTGGCACTCCAGCCGCTGATGCCCACTCGCTCTCTCTCTTCTGAAGCTTTTGGATTTAAACGACGCACACGTGCTGTGCACCATCTACCCCAGTGCCATGACGTTGAGCTGATGAAATCTGACGATAAACCATAAATCATGTATCTGCTCCTTCATGTATGGAGGTTGCCATTGCTAAACTCCTTTTAAAAATGCTAGTTGCTAGGCTTTCTGTGCCCTGAACACACAGAATGAAGGCAGTCTGGCTCCCAAGGAGCACCCTGAATGACAGAAGCAGTAATGGCAGCCTCCACGTTTCCGTACAGCAGCCTTCCTGTAGTGGGAGTTGAGTAAAGTTGGTGCCATGTGAACAGGTCGCCTGTGTGCTCGGGCTAGACATTCCGGCAGGCAGGGGATTACCTCCTCACACTCCTCCCGGCCGCTGGTCCTATAATGGCAACTGAGGCACCTGTCACTGACAAAAGCCCAGGTGCCAGGACACAATTTCTAGTCACCATGGCGACCTGGCGCCTGACATTTGTCAAGCCTTGTATTAACAAGGCCATACCAATATCATATTATAAAGTGGGGATGTATCTATTATCACAGGGGCAAATACACATATTGGTGTAGAAATGCAAACATTTCCTCAGCTTCCCCTACTTTAGTCTTTTGGCTTAAGCCCCGTACACATGTACCGATTGTCGGCCGACAACTGATCGGCCGATTGTAGGCTTGTTAGTATGATGCTTCCGACAGCCGACAGCGCATTTTCGGCCGAACAGAATCTGTCGTGCAGGCATTAAAATTTTTGTTGGCCAACACCAGAACGGCCGATTGTTCGCCAGTCAGTACAGATTTCGGCCGACAGACAGCAGATTAGCAAGACTGGGCATGCTCAGAAAAGAAAAAAGACAAGGAAAGTTAACCATCACATGACATCACTTCTGCAGTCGGCTGTTGTTGGCCGACAAAATTCGTGTGCAGTCTTTTGCAGTTTTCAACAGACACGACAGCCCTGGACAAAAGACGGCCGATCGTTCGGCCGACGATCAGTACGTGTGTACGAGGCTTTACTCTGGTCAATCAGTCACTCCGACTATACAAACTAACCTATGAAGCTAGAGGCTTGTCCTCTTACATTTCATAAGATATGGGACTTGTGGGTAACCTCTAATCATACTATCCCACCAAATTTGTAGAGTATTGAGCAATAATACCAGTTTTTGCTGAATCTTTTTATCATCTTTTATGAAATGTTGCATTTTTATACACTGTTTTGAAGATGTTACTTCTTGTAAGTTGGTAAGTGAATACAGTATATGTACCATATATGGTTCTTTAACCCGTGATCCACTTGAGGTGAATGGACACTATTCATACGATGTATGGCAATATTGGAACACTAATAACAAGGAAAGTGCAACGCTAAAAGATATTTAGTAAATGTCCATATATGAAATGAAATAATAACAAGTAGTCCCAAATATATCAATCCATTTTGGCAGAAAATTCTTTGCTAGGTTCCAAAAATCCAATGTGACAGTGTAGTGTGCCAAAACACTCACCAGAGAGTGAAGATAAAACAGCATATAATTATAGCCTTGAAAATCCAAAGTAATCCACAGTGTTCCCTAGTTGTGATATCCCTTCACCATTCTGTGCACGCACCAGAAATAAAGCTTTTGAGAGTCTTGTATCAATATCCTGGAGCTTGGCATCATATTAGTGGTAGATAACAGTGGAAAACCTCATGGAAAAAAAGATACCTTCCGCTCCCAGCATAGGGACACAGTGTGTAGGCCCCTCCCAACGCGTTTCATGCACATGCACGTTCTCAAGGGATCCACCTTTTTTCTGACAATTTTATTTATTTTGTACTTGAAACCGTTATGTACAATCACTTTGTATGTACAATAAAATTACCAAAAAAAAAAAAGCAAAAATTAGCATGAGTCCGATCATCACATATTGGTGTGGTGGTGAATATAAATATTGGTGTAAGGGTGGATACATTGTTACATAGTTAGTGAGGTTGAAAAAAGACACCAGTTGATCCAGTTCAACCTATGATGAGTGTGTGTGTGTGTGTTAAGTCAATTGTACCTCGAATATGGTGCCCATCTAATAGTTTTTTGAAACTATCGTTGCTCCTCACTGATACCACTGCTTGTGGAAGAGAGTTCCACATCCTTACCGCTCTGATGGTATAGAACCCTTTATGCAGTTTAAGGTTAAACTGCTTCTCTTCTAATTTTAGCGAATGGCCACGAGTCCTTTTTATATTCCCTTTCACTGAATAGTTTCTTCCATATGCTAGGGTCACCAGTACGGTATTTGTACATTGATATCATATCCCCTCTCAAGCGTCTCTTCTCCAGAGAGAATAAGTTCAATGCTTGCAGTCATTCCTCATAGCTGAGATCCTCCAGTCCCTTTATTAGCATTGTTGCCCTTCTCTGGACTCTCTCCAGTTCCAGCACATCCTTCCTGAGGACCGGCGCCCAGAACTGGACGGCATACTCGAGAAGCGGCCGGAACAGAGTCTTGTAGAGTGGGAGGATTATTGTTTTATCTGGAGTGAATCCCCTTTTTAATACATGCCAATATTCTGTTGGCTTTGCTTGCAGCAGCTTGACATTGCATGCCATTGCTGAGCTTGTCGTCTACTAGGACCCCCAGGTCCTTTTAAATCTTAGATTTCCCCAAACGCTCTCCCCCTAGTGAGTAACTTGCGTTCGTATTTCTGGCACCCAATACATTTTTCAACATTAAACCTAATTTGCCATGTATAGATGCCCATCCCATTATTTTGTTCAGGTCTTCTTGTAATATTTCCATATCCTGCATAGAAGTTATTGTCCTGCTTAGTTTAGTATCATCCGCAAATACGGAGATTGAGCTGTTTATCCCATCTTCTAGGTCATTTATGAATAAATTAAACAGGATTGGTCCCAGGACAGATCCTTGGGGGACCCCACTTTCCACACCAGCCCATTCTGAGTACTCCCCATTTATCAATACCCTTTGCACTCACCCCTGCAGCCAGCTTTTAATCCAGGTACTCACTCTATGGTCCATACCTACGTACCTTAGCTTGTACAGTAAGTGTTTGTGGGGAACTGTATCAAATGTCTGCAAAGTCCAGATACACCACATCAACAGGCCTTCCTTTATCTAGATGGCAGCTCACTTCTTCATAGAAGGTTAATAGATTGGTCTGGCAAGAGCGATTTTTCATGAATCCATAATGATTACTACTAATGATACCGTTTTCATTACTAAAGTCTTGTATATAGTCGCTTATCATCCCCTCCAATATCTTACAGACTATTGATGTTAGGCTAACCGGCCTGTAGTTCCCCAGGATATATCTCGTCCCTTTTTTAAATATTGGTACCAAGTTGGCTTTTTTTCCAATCAGCTGGTACCATTCCCGTCAGTAGACTATCCATAAAAATTAGGAACAATGGTCTGGCTATCGCCTGGCTGAGTTCTTTAAGGACCCTCGGATGTAAGCCATCTGGTCCCGGTGACTTATTATGTTTTTCAAGTAAAGTTCTGAGTCTGTCTTCGGTTAACCATGAAGGTGCTTCTTGTGACATGTTGTTAACTTTAACATTACAAGCTGGGTTAATGTAGCCTCCCAATTCCTTTGTGAAGACTGAGGAAAATAATTTATTTAGCACCTTCACCTTCTCTCTGTCCTTTGTAGCCAGATTCCCTTGGTCGTCCATTATGGGGCCAATGTGTTTTGGCCTCACTTTCTTACTATTTAAATACTTAAATAATTTCTTGGGTTTTTTTTTTTACTCTCTTCTGCTATGTGCCTTTCGTGTTCTATTTTAGCCTTTATGCTTCATGCATGTTTCTATATGAATGCAAAGTGTTCTCGGATAACTCCTTCCTGTCCGGCCTATAGCAGAATAATGGCCAGGCAGGGGTTCCACTATTCTGACTGGATGTTATATGAGGATGTCAGCAGGATAAGCCACTCATGCGTTCTCCCAGGGGCGTGCAGCACGGTGATCGGTGGTGCGGTGTGTTGCTCCGACACACTGCATCTCTGATCTTGGTAAAGAGTCTATGATGTAGACTTTTTACCATGTAATCAGCTGTGTCTAATCACAGTTGATCACATCGTTACCAGGAAGTGCAGTTTATCGACTTTCCTCTATTTGCGCTGACAAGGCATGAGTAGAGGAGAGCCAATCAGCGTATTGATTATCAGTGCAGACCCATCAGCGATGCCCACCAGTGTTGCCAATCAGTACCCACCTGTGCCTACCTGTGATGCCAATCAGTGCCCATCAGTAATGCCTGTCAGTGCCCATCAGTAATGCCTGTCAGTGCCTCCTCATCAATGCTGTCTATCAGTGCTATTGATCATTGCCACTCATAACTGCCACCTATCAGTGCTGCATATTAGTGCCTCCTCATCAGTGCCCATCATTGCAGCCTCATCAGTGCCCGTCAGTGCAGCCTCATCAGTGTCTGTTAGTGAAGGAGAAAACATACTTATTTACAAAATTTTTGTACCAGAAACAAAGAAAACATTTTTTTTTTTCAAAATTTTTGGACGTTTTTATTTGTAGCGCTAAAAATGAAAACCCCAGGGGTGATCAAATACCACCAAAGGAAAGCTCTATTTGTGGGGGAAACATTTTTAAAAATTCATATGGATACAGTGTTGCATGATCACGCAATTGTCATTCAAAATGTGACAGAGCTGAAAGCTGAAAATTGGTCTGTGCAGGAAGGGGGTAAAAGTGCATGATATTGAAGTGGTTAAACAAGGGAGAGGCAGGATGGTGGTGTGATGATTTCCACCTCGTCCAATCAAAGAATGCTTTGTATTCATTGAGAATAATGCAAGCTGTTATGTGAATGGCAGCCATGCTGAGTGAGCAACCTCCTATGTTCACTAAGCAGAAGGGCAGCTGCTCAGCGCCTGACCTGGAAGACTGTGGCAACTACTACAATGATTCTCTGCTACCACAGCAGTCTCACAGGTAAAGCATACTGATACTTATATTGGTCCAAGCTGGTCCTGTATAACCACAAAATAAGGCATGTAGGCGGATCCCGACCATATGGTCAGGACCTTTCCTGAGCCCCGACTGGTTCTGTGACATCATTGATATGAAATGATGTTTCAGCCCTTTGTCTGCTGAAAACGGGTCACAGGAGTGCAGAATGAACTGCACTCCTGTGATCCACAGGGGAAGTACAGCCAAATGAGCTTTGGCTGTACTTCTCCTTTTAATGCAGAGAATAAATTGAGGTAAAAAACCTTCTGCCTTTTAGAAGCACCTTAAACCAAAAATCTGCCTATGCAGATAAACATCTGTAGATAAAAACAATCTGTGCAGTTTGGATCAAAGTTGAACATTGCCCTTGCTATTGGTGTAGACCCCTGGTGTCCAAACCTTTAGGCCGGGGACCCCATGTGGCCCCTTGACACTTTCTGTATTGCCCTTGGGCCCCCTGCAGACACCAATCTGTGTTTCCTTATTGACAAGCATTGATTTTCAGCAGTCTCATGCAACATGTTTCCAGTCAATGGCTGCCTCCAGAAGCATGTCCATAGTCTCCAAGAACTCCTTCACCATGTTCAGACTCCTTGACTATATACTGTTGTTTGTCTGCTGGCTTTGACACCAAGTATTTGCTGAATTTTTACGTGTGGCCCTTTTGGTGATGTTGAAAGATTGTGATGTCAAAGGCCAAACATGGGGCCAACATATCAAGAAAGTTTCTAAAAGTGCTGCGCTTTCAATTACTAATCCCCCTGAGGAAGGCACATAGTCCCGGTGCCGTCACGCGTAGGGGAGGGGCCAGGCTATTGTCGGTGAACTCTGTGAGCACATCACACATCAGCAGCGGAATTTTTGGACTGATTATCCACAGATATTTTATCTGACTGTACAGACTGGTGCTCTTTTTGCACCAGAATCATGTGAGTGATTTTAATTATATTTAATAAACATTTTGTGCATCAACGGTATTCACACTATGTATTTTTGCATCCTCTCCCTGCATGTCCACACCTGATGAGTAGGAGTTATCAACTTGAAGGAAATTAAACCAGAGCTCCACGGTGGTAAATCCCAGTGGAGAGCTGTACGGACCACTTTGGGGAAACAATCCAGGATCTACCAGTGCGGATCAGGCTGGAGATGATATGGATCTGAGCGCAAATTTACATCTTTTGAGGTGAGCACATACCCTTAAGGGGAATTATAGGAAGAAAGGGAGAACGCCACTGTGTTAACCCATTTCACAGGATTGCAGTAGCAGAACATCCAGGATAGGGTTAACAGAATACTGGTGGCTGAAATGAATTAACATCAAGGACTTTTGATACTTATTTGAAACTGTGTTACTGATTGCTACGAATGTATCATAACATTATTTCACATGAAAGTTAACAAAGAATTGTGTTAAGCATTTGTTTATTTCACCAGGTTTTATATTCATTATGTTTTGATATTATTTGTGCTGTAATTGTAATTATTAGCACAATTTACCGATTCAACATAGAGAGGTGTAAATGAAGGTCACATTTACAATTTTAGAATTATATGTTTCATCACTATTTAACGGCACACGTATATGGAACACAGTAAGACCTCTTTCACACGGGCGTTCCCTTTGTCCGTATATCACCCCGTCCGTTTGCGGGTGATATACGGACATAATGCATGTCAAAGGGATTGTGGATGTCAGCCGATGACCATCCGTTGACGTCCGATTTGTGTCCTTTCAGTTCTGTTCCGTTTTTAGGAACGGAACAGAACCCTATTTTTGCTTCCGTTTCAAAAACGGAACGGACGCAAAATCGGATGTCAGCGGTGTCATCCGCTGACATCCGCACTTCCATAGACATACATTATGTCCGTATATCATCTGCAAACGGATGGGATGATATGCGGACATACGGACCGGATGACACAAATGTCATCCGTGTCAGTGAAAAAAAAGTGCAGCAGCTGACTAAATAAACTGAGCGGCCGTGTAAAAGAAGCCTAAGGGCTCTTTCACACCGTCCGCCTCCATAGGCGGATCCGTGTTGCTCAGCAGGGGATCGTAAACACAGATCCCCGCTGAGCAGGAAGGTGACAGCTCCCTCTCTGCTCTGTGTGAGGAGAGGGAGATGTCAGAGCCCCATGCATCTCTATGGGGGAATCGGAAGAGAACGGACTGCCTGTCCGCTCTCATCCGATCCCCTGGACGGATGGAAAATAGGGTTTCCATCCGTCCAGATTTCAGGAACAGGATCGGATTCGGATGGCAGCGGGTGTCAGCGGACGTGTCTACACTGACATCCGCTGCCCCTTAGGGATGCATGGAGGATCCGATCAGATTTGCCTAAAAAAACTGACAGGCGGATCTGATCGGATCGCTCGTGTGAAAGGACCCTAAGGGTCCTTTCACACAGGGCGGACCGTTTTTTGATCCGCTCCGGCACTTTTTTTTACGGACACGGATGACACTTCTGACATCCACAATCCCATTGACATACATTATGTCCGCTTTTCATCCGCAAAAAAATGGGATGAAAAATGGACATACGTACCGCCCGTGTGAAAGGACCCTAAAGCCTCGTACACACGCACCGATTGTTGGCCGTAAATTTTCGACCAATGTCCGATCGACCAGGCCGATTGTCGGCTTGTTAGTATGATGCTTCCGACAACCGACTGTGACTTTTCGGCCGAACAAAATCTGGTGTGCATGCTATAAAATTTTTGTTGGCCGTCAACAGAACGGCCAATTGTTCGTCAGTCAGTACAGATTTTGGCAGATGAGCAAGACTGGGCATGCTCAGAGAAGAAAAAACACACGGAAAGTAAACCATCACGTGACATCACTTCTGAAGTTGGTTGTTGTTGGCCGAAAAAAATTGTGTGCAGTCTAGAGCACATTTCAACCAACACAACAACACTGGACGAAAGTCGGCCGATCGGTCGGCCAACAATCGGTGCGTGTGTACGAGGCTTTAGGCTATTTGCTGGTTATATTATTTACCTGTCACAATTTTATACATTTTTATATATATATATTTTTCAGTCACTATATTGCAAATAGGATATACACCTACATTAGTTATTTAAAGTGCAGCACTTTTAGACACACTTTGTTTATCTGCACTTACCAAAAGGGAAGTGATCAGTGCAAGCAGCTTTATTAAGAGTCCTCCCACATAGTAGCTCACAGGATCCCATATAAAATCATTATAGCAGGAAAGTTGACCACACTCGTGTAGACGGCCATTTACTTGCCTCATGAAGCCTGACTGGAAAACTCCAAGGATATTACTTAGGCTGGCCATACACTATACAATTTTCTTGTTCAACTTTCCTTTAGATTTACCAAAACCATGTAATATAGGGTCAAACCTAAACACTTTCAATTTGTATGCAATCAGGCAGGCCCTTGCACTACATAGTTAAAGGTAAATCTAAAGGAAATTGAATAAGAAAATTGTATAGTGTATGGCCAGCCTAAGAATGTTGCTAAGAGAGGCTTAGCTGTTACTGTTTATCCCCACCATCACAAGAGTGCGCTCTTTCTCTGATTTCAATCCCCCTCACACGCTCTTTCTCTCCCCTAATGTAGCAGCTCTGAGCTCAGCAATTGAGTGCTCACTCCAGTGATATGAACAGTAAAGCTGGATACACACTATACAACTTTTGTTGGTAGATTTCCTTTAGATTTACCTTCAACTATGTAGTGCAAGGGCCTGCCTGATTGCATACAAATTGAAAGTGTTTAAGTTTGACCTCATATTATACGGTTTTGGTAAATCTAGAGGAAAAGAAAATTGTAAAGTGTGTATCCAGCTTAACACTAGGAGTCTCTTAGCAATCTCCTAGCAACATCCTAGGAATTTTCCAGTCAGACTTCATGAGGTACAGTACATAAATGGCCTACACCAATAGCAGGGAAAATAATCAACTTTAGTCAGGGCTGCACAGTTTTATCTACAGACGCCCCTTATCTAACCAGTTCCCAACCATCCACCGCATATATACTGAGGCATGATGGCCGCTTGACCACATACCTAGTACGTAATCCAACACTTCTGGGCCTGGGGCCTGGGGGCGGGCATGCGTGCTTCCAGCAACCCGCTCCCCGCTGTGAATGAATACAGCCGGGACTGATCTGCCGGAAACCTCCGATCATTAGAGAGCCAGAATGGAAGTCTGTCTATGTAAACAAGGCAGATCGCTGTCCTGTCATTAGGGAAGGCATGGATCCTGTGTTCCATTGATCAATGCCTTTTCCCTGGTAAAAAAAAAAAAAAAACACTTCCCACACAGTACACAAACACTGGCTAGGCACACAATTAACCCTTTGAGCGCCCCTGATGTTGAACCCTTTCCCAGCCAGTGTCATTAGTACAGTGACAGTGCATATTTTTTATCACTGATCACTGTATTAGTGCCTGTGTCCAATGTTTGCCGCAATATCGCAGTCCAGCTATAAGTCGCCTTTTTGCCGCCATTACAAGTAAAAAAAAAAAAAAATATCTCATAGTTTGTGGACGCTATAACTTTTGCGCAAACCAATCAACATACACTTGTTAGGATTTTTTTTTTTAACCAGAAATATGTATCAGAATACCTATTGGCCTAAATTTATGTAGAATATCTTTTTTTTTTATTTTTTTTATTAGCTATGTTTTAAAGCAGGGAGTAAAAAAAAAAAAAAAAAAAAAATTATATATATATATATATATATATATATATATAATATAAATATATATAGAATTTTTTTTTTTTTATTGTTGGTATTTATTTGTTTATAGCGCAAAAAATTAAAAACCGCAGAGGTGATTAATTACAAAGCTTTATTTGTGGGAAAAAAAAGACATCGGGTTTATTTGTGTACAGCGCCGCACAACCGCGCAATTGTCAGTTAAAGTAACGCAGTGCCGTATCCCAAAAAATGGCCTGGTCATGAAGGGGGGTAAATCTTCCAGAGGTCAAGTGGTTAAATGAAATGTGTTCCTATCTGCTCCCATCATAGTCCCTCTTTTCTTAGTTTTCCTATGGCTTGTACTGCGTGTCACCGCCATGTTTTACCTCACAGGCGGCAGGCCATGAGGTGACCATTTTATATAAGAAATGTCACCACAAGCAGCTAGGGAAAAGGTTCTCCTCAAATACACATAAAATGTCCTTCACGTCACTCCACATAAATATAATGACAGGGAACTTTTCTTTTTACCTCAGCTTCTGCACTGTGTTCGTTTCCTTACTGAAATACAGAAAAGGGCAGCATGAGGGGGCCATTGGTGTATGTCTCCGCCTCGGTCAGTACCGGGCTCCGCTGAGGTGTCCCTCCTCCAGGTTCCCGCCTATTTTACTGCCGCTGTCGGCAACTTGAAACTTTCGGCAGTACAGTACACCGCCTCAATGGTTCCGCGCTCCCTGCGCGCTCCCCCTTCTTCACGTGACACGGCGGGCGCAGCCGTCCAAGCCGCCAATGTGGAGCCAGCTAGCGGTATGATGAGAGAGGGGGCGTGGTTAGTCCTCTACCTTCAATTGCTGGCTTGGCTCTGTGATTACCCCAACCAATGATATCTCATCCGAGGGAAGGTCTGCCTGTATGCTTTACTATGGGATCTGCCAGGGGGAAACTTACACTTATTTCCCTTCATCTGTATGAGAAGAACGTCGGCCTTTACTGCCTTCCAGAGTCATGGCTAAGACAGCAATTGTTCTTATTGCCCACCCCCTTATTAGATCTGTGGGGGGGGGGGGGGACATTCATTGCCCTTATTACCCCCAGTATCAGATCTGTCAGGGGGGACATTCATTGCCCTTATTGCCCCCAGTATCAGATCTGTTAGGGGGGGGGCATTCATTGCCCTTATTGCCCCCAGTATCAGATCTGTCAGGGGGGACATTCATTGCCCTTATTACCCCCAGTATCAGATCTGTCAGGGGGGACATTCATTGCCCTTATTGCCCCCAGTATCAGATCTGTTAGGGGGGGGCATTCATTGCCCTTATTGCCCCCAGTATCAGATCTGTCAGGGGGGGACATTAATTGCCCCCAGTATCATCTGTCAGGGGGGACATTCATTGCCCTTATTACCCCCAGTATCAGATCTGTGGGGGGGGCATTCATTGCCCTTATTGCCTCCAGTATCAGATCTGTGGGGGGGGGGCATTCATTGCCCTTATTACCCCCAGTATCAGATCTGTTAGGGGGAGAAATTCATTGCCCTTATTGTACCCAGTATCAGATCTGTCAGGGGGGACATTCACTGCCCTTATTAGCCCCAGTATCAGATCTGTTAGGGGGAGACATTCATTGCCCTTATTGCCCCCAGTATCAGATCTGTCAGGGGGGGGGACATTCACTGCCCTTATTGCCCCCAGTATCAGATCTGTCAAGGGGGGACATTCATTGCCCTTATTACCCCCAGTATCAGATCTGTTAGGGGGAGACATTCATTGCCCTTATTGCCCCCAGTATCAGATTTGTCAGGGGGGGGCATTCATTGCCCCCAGTATCAGATCTGTCAGGGGGGGGCATTCATTGCCCTTATTGCCCCCAGTATCAGATCTGTCAGGGGGGACATTCACTGCCCTTATTGCCCCCAGTATCAGATCTGTCAGGGGGGACATTCACTGCCCTTATTGCCCCCAGTATCAGATCTGTCAAGGGGGGACATTCAATGCCCTTATTGCCCCCAGTATCAGATCTGTCAGGGGGGGAATTCATTGCTCTTATTGCCCCCAGTACCAGATCTGTCAGGGGGGGACATTTATTGCCCCCAGTATCATCTGTCAGGGGGGCATTCATTGCCCTTATTCCCCCCAGTATCAGATCGGTCAGGGGGTATAATGAGTTTACTGCCCCCACTTAGTAGATCTGTTAGGGGTACATTTTCTTTTTATCCCTTAGAATTGGATCTGTCAGGGGGTACATTGTCCTTACACCCCCAGTATCAGATGTACAGTATTGGCGAAGGGGAATAAATTGTCATTACTGCCAGTTATTAGATCTGTGAGGGGGTAAATTTTCCTTTGTCTCTTAGTATTAGATCTGTCAGGGGGTACATTGTCTTTACTCCCCCTAGTATCAGAACGATTAGGAAAGGGGGGGGGGGGTTACTTGTTAATAAATCTGTCAGGGGATACATTGTCCTTAATCCCCCTACTATCAGATCTATTGGGGAGGGGGGTGATAAATTGTCATTACTACCCCCAGTTATTAGATCTGTCAAGAGGGTACATTGTCCTTGCTCCCCCTAGTATTTTAGATCTATTGGGGAAGGGGGGGGGGGTTACATTTGTCATTACTGCCCCCGGTTATTAGATCTGTCAGGGAGTACATTGTCCTTACTCCCCCTAGTATCAGATCCATTGGGGAAGGGGGGAAAGGCAAATTTTCATTATGGCCCAAGTTATTAGATCTGTCAGAGGGTACATTGTCCTTGCTCCCCCTAGTATTTTTAAATCTATTGGGGAAGGGGGGGGGATAAATTTGTCATTACTGCCCACAGTTTTTAGATCTGTCAGGGGGTACATTGTCTTTACCCCCCCCCCCCCCTAGTATCAGAAGTATTAGGAAAGGGGGGGGGGGGGTTACTTGTTATTTCTGCCCCCAGTTAATAAATCTGTCAGGGGATATATTGTCCTTAATCTCCCTGCTATCAGATCTATTGAGGAGGGGGGTGATAAATTGTCATTCCTGCCCCCAGTTATTAGATCTGTCAGAAGTACATTGTCCTTGCTCCCCCTAGTATTTTTAGATCTATTGGGGAAGGGGGGCGGGGGGAAACATTTGTCATTACTGCCCCCAGTTATTAGATCTGTCAGGGGGTGCATTGTCCTTACTCCCCCTACTACCTTACTATCAGATCTATTGGGGAGGGGGAGGGGATAAAATGTCATTAGTGCCCTCAGTTATTAGATCTGTCAGAGGGTACATTGTCCTTACACCCCCTAGTAAGAAATCTAATAGGGAAGGGGGAGGGGTAAATTATCATTACTGCCCGTAGTTATTAGATCTGTCAGAGGGCCCATGGTCCTTACACCCCCATTTATAAGATCTATTAAGGAAGGGGAGAGGGGTAAATTGTCATTACTGCCCCCAGTTATTAGATCTGTCGGGTGGTACATTGTCCTTACTCCCCCTTATTTTAGATCTATTGGGGAAGGGAGGGTGGAAGGGCTAAATTGTCATTACTGCCCCCAGTTATTAGATCTGTCAGGTGGTACATTGTCCTTACTCCCCCTTATTTTAGATCTATTGGGGAAGGGAGGGTGGGAGGGCTAAATTGTCATTACTGCCCTCAGTTATTAGATCTGTTAGGTTCATTGTCCTTATTCTCCCTTGTACATAGGCATGCTCAGGGGGTGTGCCAGGTGTGCCTCGGCACACTCTAATTACTATGTATGGTGCTGATTCCCCCTACTGCCCTGGCTTCCCACTTCCAGTGCTGCTGGCTTCATTCCTCTACCCCTAGCTGCTACGGGAGATGTTTCAGGATAGAGGGTGTGGGAAGGGGCTGGTAAATATGTAATTTGCCGGCCCCTTCCTTTTCTAAATAAACACACTCAGTGTGTACATAACTGAAGCGTAGTAAACTGTGTTTACTATGCTTCAGTTTGTGAATGAACAGGAAGCTGCTTAGCACAGAACATTTCCCGTTTTATTTACTGCCCCATGGAGCTAAGGCTGCAGAGAAAGGCACGTGTGTTTAAGCATTAGGGTGCACACCCTAATCTGATAGGCTGCACACACCTATGCCCTTGTGTCAGCTCTATTGGGGAGGGGTAAATTGTCATTACTGCCCCCAGTTATTAGATCTGTCAGGGGGTACATTGTCCTTACCGTCTCTAGTACTAGATCTGTCAGAGGGTATATTGTCCTTACTGCCCTGAGTACTAGATCTGTCAGGGGGTACATTGTCCTTACTCCCTCTTATTTTAGATCTATTGGGTAAGGGAGGGTGGGAGGGCTAAATTGTCATTACTGCCCTCAGTTATTAGATCTGTCAGGGGGTTCATTGTCCTTATTCATCCTTGTACATATGCATGCTCAAGGGGTGTGCCAGGTGTGCCTGGGCACACTCTAATTACTATGTATGGTGCCGATTCCCCCTACTGCCCTGGCTTCCCACTTCCAGTGCGGCAGGCTTCATTCCTCTACCCCCAGCTGCTATGGGAGATGTTTCAGGATAGAGGGTGTGGGAAGGTGCTGGTAAATATGTAATTTGCCGGCCCCTTTCTTTTCTAAATAAACACACTCCTTGTGTCCATAACTGAAGCGTAGTAAACTGTGTTTACTATGCTTCAGTTTGTGAATGAACAGGAAGCTGCTTAGCACAGAGCATTTCCCTTTCATTTACTGCCCCATGGAGCTAAGGCTGCAGAGAAAGGCACGTGTGTTTAAGCATTAGGGTGCACACCCTAATCTAATAGGCTGCACACACCTATGCCCTTGTGTCAGATCTATTGGGGAAGGGGGAGGGGTAAATTGTCATTAATGCCCCCAGTTATTAGATCTGTCAAGGGGTACATTGTCCTTACTGCCTCTAGTACTAGATCTATCAGAGGGTATATTGTCCTTACTGCCCTGAGTACTAGATCTGTCAGGGGGTACATTGTCCTTACTGCCCCTAGTACTAGATCTGTCAGGGGGGTATATTGTCCTTACTGCCCCTAGTGCTAGATCTGTCAGGGGGTACATTGTCCTTACTGCCCCTAGTACTAGATCTGTCAGGGGGGTATATTGTCCTTACTGCCCCTAGTACTAGATCTGTCAGGGGGTACATTGTCCTTACTGCCCCTAGTACTAGATCTGTCAGGGGGTACATTGTCCTTACTGCCCCTAGTATCAGATTTGTCAGGGAGTACATTGTCCTTACTGCCACGAGTACTAGATCTGTCAGAGGGTGCATTGTCCTTACTGCCCCTAGTACTAGATCTGTCAGGGGGTACATTGTCCTTACTGCCCCTAGTACTAGATCTGTCAGGGGGTACATAGTCCTTGCTGCTCCTGGTACTAGATCTGTCAGGGGGTATATTGTCCTTACTGCCCCTAGTACTAGATCTGTCGGGTGGTACATTGTCCTTACTGCCTCTAGTACTAGATCTGTTAGGGGGTACATTGTCCTTACTGCCCCTAGTACTAGATCTGTCAGGGGGGTATATTGTCCTTACTGCCCCTAGTACTAGATCTGTCAGGGGGTACATTGTCCTTATTGCCCCTAGTACTAGATCTGTCAGGAGGTACATTGTCCTTACTGCCCCTAGTACTAGATCTGTTAGGGGGTACATTGTCCTTACTGCCTCTAGTATCTGATCTGTCAGGGGGTACATTATCCCTACTCCCCCTAGTATCAGATATATTAGGGAGGGGGGTACATTGACATTACTGCCTCCAGTTAGTTACCAGTCACACATTTTCAGTTATGTTGTTTTTATGTTGTATGTTCAGGAGTAGGGATGAGCTTCGAGTTCGAGTCGAACATAAATTCAACTCGAACATTGGGTGTTTGTTAGAACAACGAACAAAACAGGGCCTTATGCATCTCAGGTGCTCTTCCCTCTGCTCCAGACATGGGTGTTTTTTTTGGTGGTGAACCAGCACCAATAATATTAGGGGCATAATTGCTGTACCCCCTTGTGCATCTCAGACGCTCTTCCTTCTGCTCCAGACGTTAGTGTTTTTTTTTTTTGGTGGTGAACCAGCACAAATAATATTAAGGGCATAATTGCTGTACCCCCTTGTGCATCTCAGACGCTCTTCCTTCTGCTCCAGACGTTAGTGTTTTTTTTTTGGTGGTGAACCAGCACAAATTATATTAGGGGTATAATTGCTGTACCCCCTTGTGCATCTCGGGCGCTATTCCTTCTGCCTTAGCAGGGATTTTCTTTTTGTTTTTTTTGGCTTTATTAATTTTTTCTTTATTAATAAAAAATATATAATAAAACGGTTTATAGTGCACCAAGCACAAAATTATTGCACCCACGCATCATATTTCCATCACACATTCTATAATAATCAGTTAAAAAAACAAATCAAAATCCCCATCATGTCCGAAAGGCCAACAAGGAGAGGCAGACGCTCACAGGCCACTAAAAGAGGGCAAGCAGCCTCTGTGTCCACAGTGAAAAGTGGTGGCCACGGACATGCTGCATCCTCTGCAGGCGGGGCACGCTTGTCCTATTTTTCCGGTGCTGGCTGTGTTATCGAGCCACAATATGCAGAAGAGTTGGTGGAGTGGATAACTAAGCCGTCCTCATCCTCTGTCATACAGGCTCATACTAGTTTGCCTTCCACTGCAGCTGCCAAAGTGGCCCATTCGACAGGCTCCTTGTCTACAGCTACTCCTTCTGAAGCCTTACCATCATGCATGGAGGAGTCACCTGAATTATTTGATCATAGTGTCAGTTGCATGATGCTGGAGGATGCACAGTAACTCGAATGCTCCGATGTTGGTTCCCAGATTGAGGAAGGGAATAACGTGAGCCTAGAGAGAGGGAGTGATAATGACGGACAAGAAACTAGGAATCATGTTGCCACAGCTGCATCATACTGCCAAGTTTGCTCTAGTGTCGAGGAGGGTGGGGATGATGAGGTCACTGACTGTACTTGGGTGCCTGAGAGAATAGAGGAGGAAAGTGAGGAGGAGGAGGTGGCACAACTCAAACGAGGCAGGATGTGCTCCAGGGGCCATCTCAAGGGAAGCCACCCATTGCATCACACCACAGAGCTCCACAGGTGCAGATCGCTGCTAACTCCCCACTGACTTCCAAAAGTTCATTGGTGTGGGCTTTTTTCAACGCATGTGCAGTAGACCGCAGGGTTGCTGTTTGCAATCTCTGTCTGAAGTGGATCAAGTGTGGCCAGAACACCAGCCGCTTGGGCACCACATGCTTGACAAGACATATGACGACCTGCCATGCAGTTCGTTGGCAACAGCACCTGAAAGACCAACATCAGAATAAAAGCATACTTCACCTTGCTTCTCATCTGAGATCTCTACCCCTACTATACCTCAAAAACCTGCACTGAGAGGGATGATGGTGTAGCAATGAGTGCCACAGATACTTGCACACAGTCTGCTAGCAGTGCATCCCCTGTTGATTTGACCAGCAGGCAAATTTCGCTACCCCAGTTGCTGAATCGTAAAAAAGAAATACTGTCCCAGCCATCCACATGCTCAGCGTCTAAATGCTAGCTTAGCCAAATTGCTAGCACTACAGCTGCTGCCTTTTTATCTGGTAGACTCTGCCCCCTTTACGTGAAATTGCGGAATGTTCTGTACCACAGTGGCAGGTTCCAAAAAGACATTTCTTTTCACGTAAGGCCATTTCATCTCTTTACCATCATGTGGAAGGTAGTGTTTTGGCTTCCTTGCACAGAGCAATCAGCAGGAAGGTTCACATTACTGCTGACTCTTTGTCCAGCAGGCATGGGCAGGGACATTATATTTCTTTCACAGCACACTGGGTAACTCTGCTGGCAGCTGGAAAGGATGCAGGACAGGGTTCAGTGCTGGAGCTTGTTCTGCCCCCATGCCTCCAAAAAGCTGGTGCTGATTCTGGCACATCTGTCTACTCCACCCACTCCTCCTCTTCCTCTATGTCCTCTTCTGCTGAATTGTCCTCTGAACCAGCAGTGCTCCCTAAGCGTTCATGGGCTATGCAAGCAGTCAGGATAAAAGATGCCATGCAGTGCTTCAGTTGGTCTGTCTAGGGGACAGGAGCCACACGGGGCCAGAGATTCTGTCAGCTCTGCAGGGGCATGCTGAGAGGTGGTTGACACCACGGCAGCTTGAGCCAGGAATGGTTGTATACGACAATGGCACCAACCTTCTCTCCGCCCTCTGACAGGGACACTTGACACATGTTCCATGCTTGGCACATGTCCTGAATCTGGTGGTGCAGCATTTCTTGAATCGGTACCCGGGCTTACAAGATCTAAGGCACGCCAAAAAAGTCTGTGGCCATTTCTGGCGGTCGTACAATGGCAGTGCTCGGCTGCTATCTGATATTCAACAGGAATTCAGCTTGCCCACTAACCGCCTCATTTCTGACATGTCTACCAGGTGGAACTCAACATTGGCAATGCTGCAGCGGCTGCACACGTAGCAGAGGGCCATCAATGAGTACCTGTGTGAGTATAGCACAAGGACAGGCTCAGAGGAGCTTGGCTTCTTTTGACATGCCAGTGGCTGCTGATAAAGGATGCATGCACTGTCCTGTCACCACTTGAGGAAGCCACAAGGATGGTGAGCCGGGATGATGCATGCATCAGTGACACTATCCCTCTAGTCTTCCTGCTGGAGTACAAGCTTCGTGGAAATATGGACAGGGCACTTGAGGCAGAACAGAGGGAGGAAGAGGAGGACTTCCTTTCCTCACAAGGTCTCCTTTACGCAGATGTCATGCCTGCAGGGCGACAAAACACACAGGAGCAAGGGGAGGAAGAGGAGGATTGTGGCAGCATGGATTTAGAGGATAACATACAGCAGTCTTCAAGGAATGGTTGTCATTCCCCAGAAACCCCAGGAGTTGTATGTGGCTGGGGAGAGGTTGCTCCTGACAATATCCCCCTTAGTGACCCAGAGGACTCAGAATCTCTTGCCTCCTCAAACTTACGCTGCATGGGCTTTGTGGTATACAGGAGAGGGATTATTACTGGTTGGCAACCCTTCTTGATCCACGTTACAAGGGTAAAGTTGGAGAGCTCACCCTGCCTTCACAGAGGGAGCAGAGGATGAAACATCTTTCCAGACACTGGGGTGTTAACATTCTCTGGGCGTGTTTTCTGAGGCATCATTCAGCCAAAGGAGGAGAGGTGGAGAAGGCGGCCGGCTGACCGATGCCTTTTACCAATTCTTTAGTCGTCAGCGCCCAGGGCTTTTAGGTTTAAGCAACCACCGGCAGCATCTCCATCATATGGTGCAGGATTATCTAGGGGCAAGAGTAGACTTGGAAACCTTTCCAACTGAGCATCCACTGGGTTACTGGGTCACAAGACTGGACCACTGGCCAGAACTTGCTCAATATGCAATGGAGCTACTGGCCGGTCCTGCTTCCAGTGTGCTTTCCGAATGAACATTTCAGTGCTGCTGGAGGTTTTGTGACAGACAAAAGATTGCGTCTGTCCACAGACTCCATTGACCAGCTGACTTTTTTAATAAAATGAATCAGTCTTGGTTCAACAGCAGCTATCAAGCCCCTGATGCTGATGTAACGGATTGAATTTGCTAGGGGTCTGCCATCCCTTGAAGACTGCATATGCTGCCTATCCTATTCCTCAATCTTCATAATGCTAGCTTCCGGCAATGTTTTTGGTTTAGGGCACCACCAATGCCCAGGCCTAATTTTATTGCACTTGTACGTCAGGTGCATGCAATTTCAATATCGTATCTAATTTTTAACAGCAGGGCCCGCTCCTGCGCCCAGAAAGAGTAACTGCGAGGGTTGCGGTGTTCAAGCACCACCAACAACCAAGGCCCAATTTATCTGCACCTGTAAGATAAGTACATGTGATTTCAAATTTGTTTAGAATTTTTAATAGCAGGGCTCGTTCCTGCACCCAGCAAGAGCAACTGCGACGGGTTGCTGTGTTCAGACACCACCGAAAACCAAGGCCCAATTTTTCTGCACCTGTATGCCAAGTACATGCGATTTCACATTTGTATCAAATATTTAACAGCAGGGCTCGTCCCTGCGCGTTTTTTTTTTTTTTTTTTTTTTATAGTTTTGGCATACCGGATCCAAATCCATACCAGACCCAAAGGGACTGGGGGGGGGGGGGGGGGGAACGACCCTACGCCGTTTGTTTTCTTTTTCTTATGTGTATTACTGAGAGCCGACAATACATAACAGCCGTGAGCAAGTTTAAATTACATTTTTTCCTTTAGAAATGTCAATATTGCTGTAGCAAGATCTGTACAACGTACAAATACGCCACTTTGCGGGCACATTAGGGGGACCCCCAGACACAATATTTAAAGGAATTCTTCATTTTTATTGTTTCACTTTAAGCATCTTTAAAATCACTGCTCCTTAAAAAATTATTGTTTTTAAAAAAAGTTTTGCATTGGTACATGTCCCCCAGGGCCGTACCTTGACCCCCATACACTTTTTTTGGCAATAACTTACATTTAAAGCGGAGTTCTGGCCTATTTTGCAACTTTAGTGATTCCTGGAGTGCTCGTTATGCTGATCAACAATTGGGCATTTACAATTTTTTTGGGGGGTCCCTTACCTTATTTTTTAGGGCATTTTTGATTGTACTTCCTCCTTCTCCCCCCTCTGTGGCCACGGCCACCGACATCACTTCCGCCTTTGCATTGCATCCTGGGAGCTGTTTGTCATCACTCCCAGGAGGCTGGAATGGAATCAGGAAGAACTCCCAGAACCTTGCCTGGAATCAGGAAGAAGGACACAGTAGATTACCCTGCGGCTTCAGATGCCCACATCCAAGATGGCTGTGCTCAGACAGCGTTTTTAAAAGTAAGATTTTGACTAAAATCCAATACTGTACACCTTGTAAGTATAAGAATAGCGGTTCTGTAAAGGGCGATGGATTAGTATTATAGGGGTATTTTTAGCTAAAAAGGTATTTGAGGCCAGAACTCCGCTTTAAGCCTTTAAAATGAGGACTTTCGATTTTTGACGTTCGTGTCACATAGACTTCAATGGAGTTTGATTGTTCGAACAAACTTTTCCCCTGTTTGCTGTGTTCTGATGCGAACCGAACAGGGGGTTGTTCGGCCCATCACTAGTCAGGAGTATGACTGTACTTCCCACATTATAAGGCTGTGAGGTTTATTGATATTGTAAGAAGTTTTGGCTGGAGTTTGACTTTAAAGGGTAACTCCACTTTCGTGGGGAAAAAAATAGCAAATAAAGAAAAAACAATATAGCGTTTACAATTGTGACACAAATCATATTGTATTTGAATGCTATTAAAAATTACCTTTCCTTTTTAATCTGCAGCTGTTGTAATTTTCTGGAAATGCAATGCAATATGGCTACCTGGAGCTGTTCTGTACACAGAATGTATACTGACCACACCCCCAGAAACATAATTTCCTGCTTGTGTGATTGGCTCCCCAATTTTCCCAGAAGTCTGCCTAAGATACAAGTCAGATTTCTGGCATCCCTGCAACAAAAATGTAATTTTTGGTGAGATACTCCCAATAGGAACACGTCTAAAGGGATGCAGGCCCAGCAGCTTTCCCCATTAGAGCTCTGCAGCTGCCACAGCTGACAGATAATTATGAAACCACTCCCATTGGACCCTCTCAGCACAGAGGAACAAACAATGATTTCTTCAGAATAACAAAAGATAGGAATCTACAACAAAGTTTGTTAAAATCCTTGTAATGTACATAGATCACCCAGAGTGGAATGTTTTTTTTCTCAACAAAAGTGGAGTTACGCTTTAAACAAAACTTGCTTCCTGTATCCTTTCCACACTGCACATTATATAAGATGTTATTCCGAGTGTCTGATAACAACTGTTGTAGCAGGGTATCAGTGGTTTATATCTGGATGTGTCTAAAGTTCAAATTTCATACCTGGGTGTGTTCCTGCATTATTGATTGGGGAGTTAAAGGGAACTCGCAATAGAAAAAAACAAATGCAACTCTCATTAGTTCAGTGCGGTGGAAGTGCCAGGATTTGACTGCAGTTGTCTAACAGTGACTTGTCATTAGAGTTCACACATCACATCAAACCTACATGCTTTCTAAAATCACTTACTGTCTTACTTATGGCCTTAACCCTCTCCTAACCCTAAAAACCATTAGTTATGTACTAAGTGTGTGGAACAAGACTGAGCATGGACAACATTGCGTGGTTATCCTGGTGGGCTTGATTTTAATAGGCATAAATAAAAGGAGAAGTTTGAGGAAAACATTCTTTGATCATAAATTGTTTTATTCATTTGAATTTCATCCATCACAGCATACCTTACCCAGGCCTAATTGCAATGCACCCTTACTAGTTTAGCAAAGTTTCTAGGCCTATGGCCTGATGTGGGTCTGCCATTAGTACCGGAATCCTCTCCAGCCTCTGTGAGCTGAGTCCCCAGGTGTGACAACTGAAGCAGTGACAACTCCGGCATCTTTGTTTGTGGTTTTTATTATAAATTAGGGGATGGAAGAAGTGAATGAGTGGGATACTCCTTTCGGCTTGAACTAATTACAATTGGGACTTCGATCCTGAAAATGCCCGTTGGTGCTTCCTTGACGCCAGCCGGAGCCAGCCAATGCTCACTGACTCTGAGAAAACTCTGTATAACAGATGAAGAGTTGAATCCCCGACCTGTAGTCTAGTAGATCCAAGACTGAGAACTGTAGTACTCCTCCTGACACTGTTTCACTGTGAAAGTCTCTGAATACTCTCCCCCGCCTGGCACAGCTTGAGGTAGCATTTTGTAGAACTCCAAATAACTATCACTGTAACTGGGCACGCAATACCATTCAGGGCCCAGACTGCAGGTGCCCCCTTTACTACTTGAACTCTTCAGGGTCCACTGACTATGTACCCCCTTTACAACTTCAGGGTCCTCAACCTAGATACCCCCTTTACAGCTAGCTGACACTGGATTCCAGAACCTCTTCTGGAGTGGTCCCCTCTGACTCTAGGCAGACCCCCAGGGGCAATCTGCAGTACTCACGACCTGTGTAGGCTTTCCTGGGACTGGACCCTTCTCTCTCTCCGCAGGCTCTTGGCTTAGCGGATCCCCTCAGCTCAACTCAGCACTCTCTGGACACTCAGGCGACACCCCGAGATATCCACCTTCCTCAGACAGGAGGAGAGACAGCCGCACTCTCCTTCCTGGGACTCTGCTCCTGCCAAAGACACCGTGCCACGCACTTCCCCCCAAACCTATACCCACTCCCAGAATCCCTTGCAGCGTAATCTGCCTTCTGGGGTAGTTACAAGCTGGGATGTGTCCCCTGATTGGGCTTCCCACACTGCCCTATGAGACGCCTCTCACAGGAGCCAGTGGGGATACTTCTCCCCTCAGCAGGCACATCTGGAGGCCCTGACACCCTGACTAGATAAATCACAGCCCTGCTGTTAAGCAGACAAGGCCCACTATAGTTTTACCTAGCACCTATTTGTAGGGTACTACACCAGTTTTAATTTACAAGCAGCTGTCCTAGTGTTTCACAGAGAATTAGAATACAGTGTATATATCAGCGGCGTATCATCCATGTGTGCAGGGTGTTCACTGCACACAGTCCCCTGGTTCACAGCCGATGCGGTGGGAGGGACAGCTGTGAGCATCGATCTCCCAGCATGGCTTTTCAGCTGACAGCTGCTTCTCCTCCTCTCCCTCCCACGGCTGTCAGCTGAAAAGCTATGCCGTGAGATCGGTGCTCACAGCTGTCCTTCCCGTAGCACCGATCCCCAGCTTTTTGCTGTGTCCTCCTCCTCCACAACTCGTGTGCTCCTCCGGCCCCCTGTCCTCCCCCCCCCCCCCCCTCGTCCTCCTCCTTATCCCCCCCCCTCCCGCCTCCCTCCTCTTCTCTCCTGTCGGCTGCTGGGGGGATGTCAGGTTGGAGAGCGGAGGAAGTGTCCGGTAAACATGTAATTTACTGGCCCCTTCCTTTTCTCAATTTGATACAGTGAGTGTTCGCTACCAATCGCTCCTGTGTCCTCTGATAACTGAGCACAGTAAACTGTGTTTCCTCTGCTTCAGTTTATGAATGGACAGGAGCCTCTGTCCCCTGTCCACTCATCTTCAGTGCTGAGGCTGCTGAGAAAGGGACTGGGGAATCTGTTGCCTCAGTCCCTTTCTCTGTCTCAAAGGGGAGATGTCAGGGGTCTGTTTAGACCTGTGATATATCACCAAAGCCTACTAATAAGGCTGATGCTGATGAAAAATTGCCATAAAAAAATTGTAAAAAAAAAATAAAAAATGAAATGTTAAAAAATATATAAAATTAAAAACTCCTGACACCACTCCCCCCCCCCCCCACCCTACTGACACTATCCACTGCCCAACCCCCTCCCCTCCCAAAAAGCATTGTGAAAAAAAATCAAAACAAATAAATTGTAACAAAAAAAATAAATAAATACATAAAAATAAAAAAAAACTACTGACAACATCCACTGCTCTACTGACACTGTCCAATGCCCCACTGACACCGTCCACTGCTCCATTGCACTGCTGACACTTTGGGCCCAATTTGGACATGTTCACTCAGGGGTGTACTCACTTTTGTTGCCAGTGATTTAGACATTAATGGCTGTGTGTTGAGTTATTTTGAGGGGACAGCAAATTTACACTGTACACTCACTACTTTACATTGTAGCAAAGTGCCATTTCTTCAGTGTTGTCACATGAAAAGATATATTAAAATATTTACAAAAATGTGAGGGGTGTACTCACTTTTGTGAGATACTGAGATAGTGTATGTGTGTGTGTATGTATATGTGTGTGTGTGTGTATATATATATATATATATATATATATATATATATATATATATATATATATATATATATATATATATATATATATATATATATATATATGTGTGTGTATATATACACACACACACACAGGGCTTTTTTTTCTGTCAGAACGTGGCGGAACAGGGACAAGGAGGGAACTGGGCAGTACTGTGTTGGAAAAAAGCCAGCGCACAGCTGCACCAAGAGGAGGTGAGCGAATGCTATAGAGGGAGAGGAAGGGGGGGGGGGTGGTTGTGCATAGAGGCATCTGTGAGAGCTGTGAACCGCAGTGGGGGGAAATTTGTCAAGAGGAGGGCGAAGTTGTGAGAAGAGGTGACAGCTGGCAAGGGGGAGAGGTGGAGTGGGGGAGGGCAGGTGGTACAGGGGCAAGAGCTGGGATGGGGGGGTTGACAGGTTGTGTAGAGGTGCCAGGGGGTGAAGAGGTGGAAGTTGGAGGGTTGAAAGAATGCGAGCAGTGGATTGGGGTAATCTGTAGATGGGGGTGCAGAAGTGAAATGAGAAAGAGGGGATGAGACAAGCTGTAGTTGTTGGCTGGTGGTGTAAGTTGTGGATAGGGGGTGCAGAGTTGAGTTGTTGACAGGGGGTACAAATGTGAGTTGTGGGGGGTGCGAAGGTGAACTGTGGGCAGAGGTAAAGAGATGAGCTGCGGAAAAGGGGGAAGAAGTGGTGAGCTGCTGAAAAGGGGGAAGAAATGGTGAGCTGCGGAAAAGGGGGGAGAAGAGGTGAGTTGCGGAAAAGGGGGAAAAAGTGGTGAGCTGCAGACGGGGGGAAGAAGTGGTGAGCTGTGGAAAAGGGGGGAGGAAGTGGTGAGCTACAGAAAAGGGGGAAAACGTGGTGAGCTGCAGAAAAGGGGGAAAAATGTGGTGAGCTGCAGACAGGGGGAAGAAGTGGTGAGCTGCAGACAAGGGGAAGAATGGGTGAGCTGCAGACAGGGGGAAGAAGGGGTGAGCTGCAGACAGAGGGAAGAAGGGGTGAGCTGCAGACAGGGGGAAGAAGTGGTGAGCTGTTGACGGGTTAAAGAAATGGTGAGCTGCGGACAGTGGGGAGAAGTGGTCAGCTGTAGACGGGGGGGGGGGGGGAGAAGAGGTGAGCTACGGATGGGGGGAAGAATTGGTAAGCTGTGGATGGGAGGGAAGAAGAGGTGAACTGTGGATAGGGAGCATAGGTGAGCTGTGGACAAGGGTTGCAGTGGTTAGGTGTAAATGGGGGAACAGAGGTGAGCAATAGTTACATTGGGGGAGCTATGTACTGTCCCTTGTGCTGATTTTTTTTTCGCTTTGCCCTGTGTGATCCACACACCTCATCACTGCAGAGTACACTTTCCTGAGCTCTGTGTGTTATGCGCTCCGCAGTGCAATGCTCTGTGCCTTTTGAACAGTATGCAGATTTGGCGCAGCTTTACTTCTTCCCGGGGAACAATGGGGTTGGGGGGGGGGAGTAGTTGGCTGGGGAGGGTTCCTGCACCTATTCTCTGAGAAAAACAAAGTCCTGTGTGTGTGTGTATGTATGTGTATGTATATATATATATATATATATATATATATATATATATATATATATATATATATATATATATATATATATATATATATATATATATATATATATATATATAATATTCTCTCTCTCTATCTATTATCCCCTGACATGGTAAAAGAGACAATTTGAGACTACTTAAACCATTGGCATGATACAGGAGACTAGTTGGTCCTCCTGTCAGAACATAACAGCTCAGCTGAGTTGAACGAAAAAAAAACAAAAAAATCTATTAGTGTGTACCAGGCTTTAGTCACTGACATTTGCTGATGTACACAAATTATCAGATTAATTATGTGATCACTATGGCATCCAGTCATGACGATCACATAGGTTTGCTGAAAAATGAAACTGACAGCTTTAACTGTCAAACTGCAATACAGTTTGAAAATAAAAATAAAATAAGATGATTTCCCTGATAGAATATAGTCAGAAACGTAACATACCTACTTGTCTCATATCGGTCAATGCCGAAAAAGCTTTTGACCGTGTTTATCGGGACTCCCTCTGGCTACTCGAACTTAAATAGGGATAGGGCCCAGTCTTCTACATAAGATCATGGCTTTGTATACAAACCCCTCTGCGTGAGTGTGCTCCAACTGCCTTTATTCTGACCCTATTAGGATTCACAGTGGGACCCGTCAGGGGTGCCCCTTGTCCCCTCCTGTTATATGTTCTATCTATGGAACATCTTACCATAGCTCTACGTAACAACCCTGATGTCAGGGACATCAAAGTAGGATCACATCACTACAAGCTGCCCCTATATGCGGACTATCTGCTCCTTTTATGTATCTGTCCTGCATATTGCTCTCCCTTCTGTTATGAAGGAATTTGAAGCCTTTGGTCGGGTAAGTAATTTCAAAGTCAACTATGACAAAATGGAGGCCCCCAATAGATATCTCCCTGGCTAACCGAGACCTCTCCAGGCTTCGGGCTAACTTTCCCTTCAAATGCTGTGAAAGGCCATTCAATTCCTCAGAGTTTATATCCTGGCCTCTCTTTCGGGCCTCGCAGATCTGAATAATAGATCATTATTATTGCTCGTCCGCACTTGTCTCAAGACGTATGACCAGCCCAACATCTCATGGTTTGGGCAGATGAACACTGTTGAGTCCTAATAGCAGCCCTACCTACATGCCATGGACCTGTCCATCCCCAACACTTGCTAGAGATGTTTGCAGGCCCCCGGGCATCATAACACGCATATGGATTACCTGTCCTTGTATAACTGCTTTCTGGGACAAAATACTCAGCCTCTACTATTACTTAGCGGGGGATAGAATCGCCAACTCCGTTCTCATTACTATGCTCTCGATGATGCAACAAAATAAGAAGAATCTCCTCTGACGCTTTTTGACCACTGCACGTGCTGTGATAGCCAGGGCTGCTCCTTCTTTTGCTGTTTGGGCCTGTGAAATGGATACCATCTGCCACATGGAAAATGTGGTCTCCTGGGAAACAGGTAAAACTAAAAATTATACCCTCACATGGTCGGTTTGGAATCCCTTCCGACATTCTCCAAAGTTAACCTCTTATATATAATTTGGTGCTCTACTGTCTGTCAGTCTCTACTCTACGCCCCAGCTTTGTTCCGCTGTAGCGCTCGGGTCCCCCCCCCCCCACTTTTTTTTTTCTTCCGTCTTGTCCCTTTCTACCTTACCTCACACTCTACACCTCTTGTCTCTCCTATATTACTTGTGTATTGACTGATTTTCGGATGTACTGTATAGATTTCATGTGCCACTTTACTACTTACCACATAGTTATGACTACATAGATGGCGGTATTGATAGTCGTGCCATTGAAGATACAGTATTGGCAGATGCTCTTTATATACTTGGTTTCATACTGTTTCTATGTTGTATTTTTTACAGCTATTAAGGTATCGTGTTTACGCCTATGTACCCACCTTATGGGTGATTACAATAACCTAGACCAAGGCCCAAACTTTGAGTCACTGGTCTTGTCTGAACTGTGCCGCCTCAGTGGTATCTGGAAGTCGCATACTACGCCTTACCACCCGCAGGGCAATGGAGCATGTGAATGGTTCAATCGCACACTGCTGGGCAATGGACTCTCTATGGACTCTCTAACAAAGGCACCAAGATAGATGGCCCTAACATATGAGAGCCATGGTGTCGGCCTACAACACAGCACATCAGGCCATGGGTCACACCCCCATTCTTCCTGATGTTTCGGCGCTATGGCAGGCTACAGGTAGACCTCCTGCTGGACTCTCCAGAGAGTACGATGCCAGGTGCAGGAACACTGGGGCCAGATACAGAAAATCAAGGTTGGTGGTGCTGGAAAAACATAAGGATTTGACTGAGGACTCTGCCATACAGGAACTGCCATTGCAACTGGGAGACCGTTTTTTGTTGAAGAACACTATAAGCAAAAGAGGCAGTAAATTTGGATCGTAAGTGGGAGCGCACCTTCTATCGGGTTGAGAAGCAGTCATTTCCTCCAACGCCAGTATACAAATTGATCCTGGAGGGTCCCAACCCCAACAAGAGATGGCTCCACTGCAACCTGTTGAGACCCTATGTGCAAAGTGGCGACTGCTCTTTTAAACCTGCCAGGGATAGAGAGGCACACCACCCCATGGGTTTCCCGCTAGTATAAGAGGTTCACAATGAATGGTACCTGCCTCCTCTTGTGCTGGAGCCTCCAGCCCTTACTGATTGGGAAGAAGAAAGCCCCAGTACAGTGTCTATGGACAGTCTAGAAACCCCTGCAGGCCCCATTGACTGTCTTGAAGATTCCGAGGAGTTAGCCTTGAGCCGAGGTGAAGGGGGTATGGTTGGTCCCGTCAACTCCTGTGCACCGGAGTCTCTGGAAACATGAACT
Organism: Pelophylax lessonae; assembly: GCF_965119305.1. Taxonomy (NCBI): domain Eukaryota; kingdom Metazoa; phylum Chordata; class Amphibia; order Anura; family Ranidae; genus Pelophylax; species Pelophylax lessonae. Next base: position 47,040,962 of record NC_138779.1, on the reverse strand, counting down.
GAAAATAACTTCTTGAGCAGTGATTTCAGCAAGGACACTGTGGTCTTCAAAGTACTCTGACTATGTTGTTTGAACTTTTGCCTCTTGTGTCTTAGTTAAGTTTATTGCAGTTTTCACGTTGTTCCCTACTGTGCCGAGGACAGCATCTGTCAAAGAGAGGGGACAGTGTAGGCACGTGCTTTCTCCAGTGCAGTCGGTGCTCAACTCCAGCAGCATTACAGGAGGAGAGGAAGTCAGTTGGTCACAGGAGCAGCTATCTGACTAGATGCTGGCACCCCATATGACCATCTTGGGTGGGGCTTTGGCACATTTTGCATGTGACTAGAGTAGGGACAGGTCACTCGTCTCTCAGAGACAGTGCTTAGCAACAAAGAGAGGTTCCAGACGAGTAGGGAAAGTGAAGCGATACACCATCTATTCTGGAAGCCTCTCCACTTAGGTACAGTCAGCCAGGCCACATTCTGCCCCTCGAGGCAGACACTGTTAGCACACCTGAGGCCTACTGCTACCTCTCATTACTGTTCATTCTGTGAATGTACCCAGTCTGGGTTTTCTTCCCGCCGGGTTTGCTGTGCTTTACTGAGTTTCCATTTAAATATAGTTCTATTTTTCGCAACTGAACTCTGAGTGTTTACTGCTGCCGCACCACGCTGCACCTACCCACATGCCAGTCTCTGAGCAGCTTCATAGAATTAAAAACAGGAGAGACTATGGGAATGTGAGTACATATTTCAAAATAAGAGTTGCTCAACTGGATCTGCAACTTATTGTATACTTTACTCATCTATTTCTTTCCAGACCTGTGCAGTACCAGAGTTTACAGAATGTTCAGAGGGGTCATTTAGGTGAATCTCTGGGAATGAGAAACATGATGGGTCTCTGCTAAACTGCAGAAAAAAGGTGGAGAACTGTATTTTTTTGTGTCGCTTGCAATGATGTCTTTCCTGCCTAGTAGTGCTGCTTGGTATTTGTACTTTAAAAGGTACCCTTTTCTTAAACTTAATGATGTAATTTGTTAAAGCTGGCATATGCCCTACTCATTTGTGTGACCGACAGTCCCCCATCCAAAACCATCTCAAATCCAGGAAGATATTTCTGTATTTTAGCTCTAAACCTGGAGTTCTACATCATCCCTTTGAAATCCTATTATAGTCCTTATACCCATGTCTCTATGGCTGTGGCACATCCTCCATGGGTACAAAGTGTGCTGGGCACAAGGGCCCCCAAAAGGAGTGAGGTCCACTGTGCTCTCACACATTGCACAACAAGAAGTGCAGGGAAACACCATTCAGTTCCCCCTTTTGTATCTTGTCTGCAGCTGTAGCAGTCTTCTAATCTGATAGGATTATGTTTTATTTAAATGTTATAGTCATGCTTAATTAAATGGTTGGGGTTATGCTTTAAACTTTTGGTTTGAGAAAGTCTCTCTCTCTCTCGCTCTCGTGAATTTCTTTCCATTGTTATTTGAGTTGTGAGAACATCCTGTTTGCAGGATATTTTGCTATTCTGAGATGTTTGCTTTCCTATTGTATATACATGTTTCCTTTATGTAAAGGTATGTTTTTAGGTGTCTCTTGCTGACGTGTATAGCCTGGAAATATTTATTGTTTAGTATACCCTATATAGGACCCAAAGACTGAAAATAAAGTTAAGTAACCCATTCACTATACTTACGTGCGAATGCCTTATTTCCAGAGCTCTTAAGTTATGGACATGTGGAATGGAAAAATATGCCGGCAAAGGTTAGTAGAGACTACATAGATAAATCCCTTAGATAGATAGATACAGTTGTAGTTCTGGGATAATATTTTAGCTATAATAAATTAATATAGAAAGGAAATATGGATATATACCATTAACTTGTTATATATCAGGTATAGTATTCCTTTTATGATCTATTCTGCATTTGTTTATGCTGAAGACCATTGGGGGGGGGGGGGGTAGGGGCATGTCCCTATGATTGACTGTCACACTTTAGCCCTGCCTACTGGACCAGGGGCAAGAAAGAGGTGAGCCAGAGCTGCAGAAAAGTACCATGACGAGTCCAGAGAGTGGGAGAAAAGTGGTGAGCTGTGCAGAGGAGGGCTGTTTGACTGTACTTTTGAGACAGAGGGTCACTTATCACTGCACTCTGCATCACTACTGTACTGACCTGCATAATTTACTCCTGACCAGTGAACTTAGCATCACCTATTACTGACCTCTGAACTCTGCATAATTTACTCCTGACCACTGAATTTAGCATCACCTACTACTGATCTCTGAACTCTGTACTAAGTTATGAAGAGTTCTGTAGTAAGTAAAACAGTGTTCTCAGGCCAATAGTGACACAGGTCAGTAGTAAGGGACTCAGAGAGCAGAAGTAAGAAACACAGAGTTCAGTAGTAAGTGACGTGGCATCCAGAGGTCAGTAATAAGTGACACGGCATCCAGAGATCAGTAAAAAGTGACGCGGCATATAGAGGTTAGTAGTAAGTGATGAAGAATTCAAAGGTCAGCAGTAACTGACGTATCGTTCAGAGGTCAGTAGTAAGTAATGCAATGTTTAGAGGTCATTGGTAAGTAAAGCTGAGTTCAGAGGTCAGTAGTAATCAACACAGAGGCCAGTAGTAAGTGATGCGGCATCTAGCGGTCAGTAGTAGGTGACTCGGCATCTAGAGGTCAGTAGTAGGTGACGCGGCATCTAGAGGTCAGTAGTAAGTGATATAGAATTCAAAGGTCAACAGTAACTGACGTATCGTTCAGAGGTCAGTAGTAAATGATGCAATGTTCAGAGGTCATTTGTAAGTAAAGCTGAGTTCAGAGGTCAGTAGTAATCAACACAGAGGTCAGTAGTAAGTGGCACAGCATTCAGAGGTCAGTAGTTAGTGACACAAAGTTTACAGGTTAGTAGCAAGTAACAAAGAGTACACAGCTCAGTAGTACATGATGTAAAGGTCAATAGTAAGTGACACAGTGTTCAGAGGCCAGTAGTATGTGAACTCTGAAGAGAGTTCAGGGGTCAGTAAAAAAGTAAGTTGTTTACTATGGACCGCTGAAAAGGTGTCCTAATGTCTAATTTTGTGCCACGGTTCCTCCAGTGTACCTGCACAGATACTGAGCTGTACATTCCCTATTCAACAGTGTCTCATTCTGTACTATGGTAGCCAACACACTCATCACACCCCTTTAAGACACACCCAAAATTCTGTGCAATGTGAGAAACACCCACTGTTTGCCGCAATGCTCTGCTCGCACAACAGTTTTTTATCCGTAAAAATAGGGGGTGATAATCTGCACCCAGAAACACTGCTTTCAGAAAACACCCCTGCTGTTTGGTAGCATGACAACATTTTTTCTAACAGTCTCCTGTATTATATTAGTAGTCTTTAGTAGTCTCCTACCTCCCAACCGTCCCGGAATCCGCGGGAGTGTCCCGCAAATTGAAGTGGGTCCCGGGGTCCCGCGGAGCTGGGCTGAAGTCCCGGAAAATCTTGCCGGCCATCTCTGCTGCCCCCTCCTCCCAGCTACGCCCCCGTCTTTGGCTCCCGATCAGAAAAGGGTGGACCCGGGGCGCACTGCTCTGCGCCCACCCATTGTGTGACAATAGCGAATGAAAATGAAAAGGGGGGAACGCTGGTCTGTTTGCATTGAAAGGGGGCACGCTGGTCTCTCTGCATTGAAAGGGGGCACGCTGGTCTGTCTGCATTGAAAGGGGGTACGCTGGTCACTCTGCATTGAAAGGGGGCACACTGGTCACTCTGCATTGAAAGGGGGCAAGCTGGTCTGTCTGCATTGAAAGGGGGCACGCTGGCCATTCTGCATTGAAAGGGGGCACACTGGTCCGTCTGCATTGAAAGGGGGCACGCTGGTCGTTCTGTATTGAAAGGGGGCACGCTGGTCTTTCTGCATTGAAAGGGGGCACGCTGGTCATTCTGTATTGAAAGGGGGCACGCTGGTCTCTCTGCATTGAATGGGGGCACGCTGGTCATTCTGAATTGAAAGGGGCACGCTGGTCATTCTGCATTGAAAGAGGGCACGCTGGTCATTCTGCATTGAAAGAGGGCACGCTGGTCATTCTGCATTGAAGGGGGACACGCTGGTCACTCTGCATTGAAAGGGGGACATGCTGGTCATTCTGCATTGAAAGGGGGACATGCTGGTCATTCTGCATTGAAAGGGGGCACGCTGGTCTTTCTGCATTGAAAGGGGGCACGCTGGTCATTCTGTATTGAAAGGGGGCACGCTGGTCTCTCTGCATTGAATGGGGGCACGCTGGTCATTCTGCATTGAAAGGGTGCACGCTGGTCTTTCTGCATTGAAAGGGGGCACGCTGGTCATTCTGTATTGACAGGGGGCACGCTGGTCTCTCTGCATTGAATGGGGGCATGCTGGTCATTCTGCATTGAAAGGGGGCATGCGGGTCATTCTGCATTGAAGGGAGCACGCTGGTATCTCTGCATTGAAAGGGGGCACAATGATATCTCTGCATTGAAGGGGGGCACGGCACACTGGTCATTCTGCATTGAAAGGGGGCACTCTGGTCACTCTGCATTGAAAGGGGGCACTCTGGTCACTCTGCATTGAAAGGGGGCACCCTGGTCATTCTGCATTGAAAGGGGGCACGCTGGTTTTTCTGCAGTGAAATGGGGCACGCTGGTCATTCTGCATTGAAAGGGGGCACCCTGGTCATTCTGCATTGAAAGGGGCCACGCTGGTCTCTCTGCATTGAAAGGGGGCACGCTGGTCATTCTGCATTGAAAGGGGGCACGCTAGTCATTCTGCATTGAAAGGGGGCACGCTGGTCTCTCTGCATTGAAATATGGCACGCTGGTCACTCTGCATTGAAAGGGGGCGCGCTGGTCTCTCTGCATTGAAAGGGGGCACGCTGGTCTCTCTGCATTGAAAGGGGGCACGGCATGCTGGTCTCTCTGCATTGAAAGGGGGAACGCTGGTCTCTCTGCATTGAATGGGGGCACGGCACGCTGGTCACTCTGCATTGAAAGGGGACACGCTGGTCATTCTGTATTGAAGGGGGCACGCTGGTCTCTCTGCATTGAAAGGGGGCACGCTGGTCTCTCTGCATTAAAAGGGGGCAAGCTGGTCACTCTGCATTGAAGGGGGCACACTATACCTTGATTACTGAAGGCCCCTTTCACACTTTTGTGACCTCAGAGTCACGCTATTTTTTACAGCGTTTTTTGCCGCAAAGCATTGCCTATTACATTTTTCTGTTTGCGCCCCCCCCAAAAAATTTGGAGCACCAGCTACCACTGGCCCCGATGTAGGCTTTCAGAGACTTGTGAAAGGTAAGAGGAATCGTGCCAGGCACCCAGGGGGGACATGGCCAATATTTGCTGCTGGGTGTCCTGGATCCCGGGGGCGCCACAACTTCCCACATCCCTGTTTAATTGGGGACTGGAGGGGTCTTCTTTCCCACCTGTCAGGACTGTAGCATGGAGCCGAGTGAAGTGCTGCAAAACTCCTCCGGGCTCCATGCTTCAGTCCCGACCCTTGGAGCTTCAGGAGCACAGGAATTCAAATCAATCTGCATTTGTGAGAGAGCTGGGGGGACGGGACACTCACTAGTAAGTGAGAAGGGGGGCACTGGTGAGAGCTGGGGGGGGCATTAGTAAGGGAGGAGGGGGAACTGGTGAGAGCTAGGGGGGCATTAGTAAGAGAGGAGGGGGGAGTTGGTGAGAGAGCTGGGGGGGCATTAGTAAGAGAGGCGGGGGGAGATGGTGAGAGAGTTGGGGGGGTATTAATAAGAGAGGAGGGGGGAATTGGTGAGAGATTTGGAAGGGGCATTAGTAAGAGAGGAGAGGGGAGTTGGTGAGAGAGTTGGGGGGGCATTAGTAAGAGAGGAGGGGGGAATTGGTGAGAGAGCTGGGGGGCATTAGTAAAAGAGGAGGGGGGAATTGGTGAGAGCTGGGGGGCATTAGTAAGAGAGGAGGGGGGAAATGGGGAAAGAGCTGGGGGGGGCACTAGTAAGAGAGGAGGGGGAGTTGGTGAGAGAGCTGGGGGGGCATTAGTAAGAGAGGAGGGGGGAATTGGTGAAAGAGTTGGGGGGGGCATTAGTAAAAGAGGAGGGGGAAATGGGGAAAGAGCTGGGGGGGCATTAGTAAGAGAGGGGGGAATTGGTGAGAGAGCTGGGGGGGCATTAGTAAGAGAGGAGGGGGGGTTGGTGAGAGAGTTGGGGGGGGCATTAGTAAGAGAGGAGGAGGGAATTGGTGAGAGAGCTGGGGGGGCATTAGTAAGAGAGGAGGGGGAATTGGTGAGAGCTGGGGGGGCATTAGTAAGAGAGGAGGGGGAAATGGGGAAAGAGCTGGGGGGCATTAGTAAGAGAGGGGGGGAATTGATGAGAGAGTTGGGGGGGGGGCATTAGTAAGAGAGGAGGGGGGAATTGGCGAGAGAGCTGGGGGGCATTAGTAAGAGAGGAGGGGGGAATTGATGAGAGGGTTGGGCGGGGGCATTAGTGAGAGAGGTGGGGAGAATTGGTGAGAGAGCTGGGGGGTCCTTAGTAAGAGAGGAGGGGGAATTGGTGAGAGAATTGATGTGGGCATTAGTAAGAGAGGAGGGGGGAATTGGTGAGAGAGTTGGGGGCATTAGTAAGAGAGGAGGGGGGAATTGGTGAGAGAGCTGGGGGGGCATTAGTAAGAGAGGAGGGGGGAGTTGGTGAGAGAGTTGGGGAAGGCATTAGTAAAAGAAGAGGGGGGAATTGGTAAGAGAGCTGGGGGCATTCGTGAGAGAGGAGGGGGGAATTGGTGAGAGCTGGGGGGCATTAGTAAGAGAGGAGGGGGGAAATGGGGAAAGAGCTGGGGGGGGCACTAGTAAGAGAGGAGGGGGAATTGGTGAGAGAGCTGGGGGGGCATTAGTAAGAGAGGAGGGGGAAAATGGTGAGAGAGTTGGGGGGCATTAGTAAAAGAGGAGAGGGAAATGGGGAAAGAGCTGGGGGGCATTAGTAAGAGAGGAGGAGGATTGGTGAGAGAGTTGGGGGGGGGGGCATTAGTAAGAGAGGAGGGGGGAATTGGTGAGAGAGCTGGGGGGGCATTAGTAAGAGAGGAGGGGGGAATTGGTGAGAGAGCTGGGGGGGCACTAGTAAGAGAGGAGGGGGGAATTGGTGAGAGAGCTGGGGGGGGCACTAGTAAGAGAGGAGGGGGGAATTGGTGAGAGAGCTGGGGGGGTATTAGTAAGAGAGGATGGGGGAAATTGGTGGGAGAGTTGGGGGGGGCATTAGTAAGAGAGGAGGGGGAATTGGTGAGAGAATTGGGGGAGGGCATTAGTAAGAGAGGAGGGGGAAATTGGTGAGAGAGTTGGGAGGCATTACTAAGAGAGGAGGTGGGTGGTAATGTAGAAAGGGGCAAGAAAGAAAAAAAGGGGAAAAAAAAGTGGGGGGGGGGGTGGGGATCCAAACGCTACAGAGGAACGAAGCCGGGGCGTATAGTAGAGACTGCCAGACAGTAGAGCACCAAATTTATACATAAGAGGTTAACTTTGGAGAATGTTGGAAGTGATTCCAAACCGACCATGTGAGGGTATAATTGTCAGTTTTACCTGTTTCCCAGGAGACCACATTTTTCATGTGGCAGATGGTATCCATTTCACAGGCCCAAACAGCAAAAGAAGGAGCAGCCATTTGACATCAAGCCCTGGCTATCACAGCACGTGCAGTGGTCAAAAAGTGTCAGAGGAGATTCTTCTTATATTGTTTATAGGACCCGGGCATCATCGAGAGCAAAGTAATGAGAACAGAGTTAGCGATTCTATCCCCCACTAAGTCATAATAGAGGCTGAGTATTTTGTCCCAGAAAACAGTTATACAAGGACAGGTAATCCATATGCGTGTTATGATGCCCGGGGCCTGCAAACATCTCTAGCAAGTGTTGGGGATGGACGGGTCCATGGCATGTAGGTAGGGCTGCTGTTAGGACTCAACAGTGTTCATCTGCCCAAACCTTGAGATGTTGGGCTGGTCATACGTCTTGAGACAAGTGTGGACGAGCAATAATATCGATCTATAATTCAGATCTGCGAGGCCGAAAGAGAGGCCAGGATATAAACTCTGAGGTATTTAATGGCCTTTTACTACATTTGAAGGGAAAGTTAGCCCAAAGCCTGGAGAGGTCTCAGTTAGACAGGGAGATATTGAGGGCCTCCATTTTGTCATAGTTGACTTTTAAATTACTTACCCAACCAAAGGTTTAAAATTTCTTCATAATAGAAGGGAGAGAAATATGCAGGACAGATACATAAAGGAACAGATAGTCCGCATATCGGGACAGCTTGTAGTGATGTGATCCTACTTTGATGTCCCTGACATCAGGGTTGTTACATAGAGCTATGGTAAGATGTTCCATAGATAGAACATATAACAGGAGGGGACAAGGGGCACCCCTGACGGGTCCCACTGTGAATCCTAATAGGGTCAGAATAAAGGCAGTTGGAGCACACTCACACAGAGGGGTTTGTATACAAAGCCAGGATCTTATGTAGAAGACTGGGCCCTATCCATATTTAAGTTTGAGTAGCCCGAGGAAGTCCCAATAAACCCGGTCAAAAGCTTTTTCGGCATTGACCGATATGAGACACACGTAGGTATGTTACGTTTCTGACTATATTCTATCAGGGAAATCATCTTATTTTATTTTTATTTTCAAACTGTATTGCAGTTTGAAAGTTAAAGCTGTCAGGTTCATTTTTCAGCAAACCTATGTGATCGTCATGACTGGATGCCATAGTGATCACATAATTAACCTGATCATTTGTGTACATCAGCAAATGTCAGTGACTAAAGCCTGGTACACACTAATAGATTTTTTTTGCTTTTTTTCATTCAACTCAGCTGAACTGTTATGTTCTGACAGAAGCTGACATACACAAGGGGCCAAATGCCAGTTGCTTTTTATTGAACCGGCCGTCGTCCTAACATTTGGCCCATGTGTACGGGGCTTAAGAGAATGTCCAACCTTGTACAGGGCTTAAGAAAGTGTCCAACCTTGGAGTGTGCACAGTTGCAGGATAACATTTCTATCTATTGTAGCTCGTACACTCCAACCCCCCCCCCCCGCCCGCAGGAGCCGCTGGTGATGATGGGTCCTCTCTTCTGCTCTGACCTTTTTGCTCAGTCCCCACTGGCACACATAGTCATATACTAAAGCCATTTACACCTGTGGACTTAAAGTGATTGTAGTCTTGTCTCGTCTTTTTTTTTTTTTTTTATAACAAACATGTTATACTTACCACCTCTGTGCAGTTGGTTTTGCACAGAGCAGTCCGATACTACTCTTCTCGGGTCCCACTTTCCTGCTCCTGGCCCCTCCCTCCTATCGAGTGCCCCCACAGCAAGCAGCTTGCTATGGCTGCACCCGAGCTGAGCTGCAGCTCCGTGTGTCCATTCAAACACAGAGCTGCCGTTCGTCCTTGTCCCCCTCTCTCCTGATTGGCTGGCTGACTGACTTTGACAGCTGCAGGAGCCAATGGCGCTGCCGCTGTGTCTCAGCCATTTAGGAGGGAGAGTCCCGGAGGGCTGAGGGACACGTGGACATCGTTGGATACAAAGGGGGCTCAGGTAAGCATTAGGAGGGCTGCTGCACACAGAAGGTTTTTTATCTTAATGCATAAAATGTATTAAGATAAAAATCCTTCTGCCTTTACAACTCCTTTAAGGATTAGTAAGTCGCCACTTAAATAATAACGCACAGAAGTTAGACTACAACAGCTTGATGGTAAATTAATTAAATGTACAGTATTTAAAGCAATTCAAACAACACATGCGGTAATTCTATAAACATGTGGTTACACAGACTTAGTCCCGGTTCACACTAAGGCGACCTGTGAGGCGACCTGGTCGCCTCACAGGTCGCCGTAGGTCGCCTCCCATAGGGAAGCTGCGGACCCGTTCTAATAGGAGCGACACAAGTCGCTCCGACTTAGAAAAAGGGTCCGGAGCTTCTTTGGGGCGACCAGGAGGCGACCGCCATAGACTTCAATGTTATGAAGTCCGTGGCGGCTGCTCCGAGGTCGCGGCACGCTGCTCGCACCGCGACCTCGGAGGTCGCGGTGAGAAGTAGCGTCGCCCCTTTGTGAACGGGGCCTTAAAACACTTAAAACAATCAAGCAAAAACAACAAGATTAATAATGACAACAACAAAAGCAGCTACATCTGAGGTTTGCTTTGTTATATGTATTATGTACATACTGTTAACAAACAAATGCTTTTGTAAAAGGAATACCATTTGTTACATCCTGTTACATTTGCATTGTAGAGAGAAGATGCAGAGGCAAAACAAAATTCACAATATTATTAGCCTTGTTTACTGTACAGAGAAAGAAATCTGAGGGAAGGCTCATGCTTTAAAAAACAAAAAACAAATATCTTATACTTACCTGCTCTGTGTAATGATTTTGAGCCATTAGCGCAAAAAATAAAAATCTCACAGGTCATCAAATACTGCCAAAAGAAAGCTTTATTTGTGGCAAAAAAAAGACATCAATTTTATTTGGGTACAGCGTCGCACGACTGCGCAATTGTCCATTAAAAGTACGCAGTGCCGAATCACAAAAAATGGCCTGGTCATTAGGGGGAAAATCTTCCGGTCCAGGAGTGGTTAATGACAAAGTTCAAAACTATACTGTTATTGTATTTTGTGTCGTATAAGAAATTGATTTATGCAGACCTGTACAGGTACTGAAAGCAAAAATTGATATATTTTCATCAGCAGTGTATAGCAACCTTGTGACTTGTTTTAGTTCCTAGTAAAGCTTGTAGGAGGAGTTTTCATTCTTCCCTGATCCTCTGTCTGGACAGTGCTGATTGGCCCTGTGCTGATCACATGCACTCTCCCAAGAAAAAAAAGAAAAACTCTCTAGCAATACACACCAAACTGAGCATGTGCGGCCCATCCCTTGGCTCTGTAAATATCAGGTTATTTTTTGGAGTCAGTAAAAGAGGAGGATCAGAAAGACAGGATGAAACAGCTTTATACACAATGCGGAGAATTAACCCCTCAGGTTCCACAGTGAGTATAACAAGCATGCTTTACTGCATATACAGACTGATTTTACTGTTGTGGGTTTAGTAATATTTTAAAGCAATATTGGGTGGAGTACTGTGATCTCTGAGAGAGGTAATAAATAACTGAAATTGTTACACTCACACATTACTTGAAAATTATATATTGTATGTTGCACTGCCCCCTAGAGAGCTGCTGAGAATTACACGTTCTTGGGTCCCCTGGGTCACCATTAGTGACTGACAGTAGATAAACGGCAGTAACAGTTCTTGGCTCAGACAATAATCAGTCCAGGGGATTTGGTTTTTGTGTTTTATTTAGAACTGGGATGGGAGAAGGGATGAAGGGAAACTATTAACTATGCACAAACTTGAGGACAACGATCTGTAGTGTGCAGCAAGGCCGCTGCTTCACCTTGCCACAGAAGTGAATATTAATCGACTGTTCCTGTTTGAATATTCTCTTCAGGGTTAACAACTTGGTACCCCCTTTACTATCACTGCCTTTGTGCTGACACCCATCCCCTGACTCTAGCCACTGGAGTGCCCCTTTCCTGGGCAGACCCTTTGGCAAGCTCCCTTGTACTCATGGGCACTGTTTTTCCAGAGTTGCTCTGCCTTCACCTCCACAGTCAGTTTCACTAGACCTCCGGGTTCAGCCACACCACTGGTTCACTAGGCCGACTGCCTGTGATCACTTTCCTCAGCAAACAGGAGGAGAGACAGTCGTCACCATCCTCCTGGGACCTGGCTTCCCTACCAAAGACACCCTGTCACATGTGCCCATGGATTTTATAATCTATCCCAGGATGCACCATTCTCTGTGCCAACCCACTGGGACAATTACAAAGCCTGTGCGTCACTGGCAGGGTTTCCTCCACTGTCCAACAGGCTCCCCTATTGGACACAGTGGGGACACTCCCTCAGACCAAATGAATCACACATAGACACATGCAACAGGCCTGACTAGAAATCATGCTCCCCTGTTAAGCAGATAGAGCAACTATACTCCCTACCTAGCACCGATTTAGGAGGGTGCTAAAAGTATATCAGATGTTTGTTACACTTTAAACACTTAACAACACAGAAATTTTAATTGCATGCTACTGAGGGATTTCTTTGACATTGTATTTGCAGTATATTGAAATTATGTAATTTAAATTGTCTGTGTTAAAAGGACAAGCTGAAACTCGTGGCAGTTTATGAGACTGTTTTGCATTGTTTAAGCAGAAGTGATCAGATTAACCGTACCGTAACCGTACCGTAACCGAGGTCAATGTCAATCCAGGTGCTGCATCCAAGAATTAAAGAAACAATAGAGAGACGATGTACAGCACATTTCTGAAGTACATTCCACTGTGTTCCTGTTATTCTTAGACTCCATTCACATAGAGGTGTCTCGGATCGCGGGCAGAATTGCGGCAATTCCGAACGAACGATTCCGAACCATATCAAGTCGCGGGACGCCCATGCGATTCCCGTGACTTACAATGCCACCCCAAACGCGGCGCGATTATTGCCTGACGAATCACAGGAAAACCACGCAAACAGAATCGTGGGGTGCCTGTTGACCAAAGAAAGTACAAGAACTTCTTTTGGGGTGACAGGCGTCCTGTCCGCAGTCTCTGACCACCCCCCCTGTACCATGTCCGCAGTCTCTGACCACCCCCCCTGTACCATGTCTGCAGTCTCTGACCACCCCCCCTGTACCATGTCCACAGTCTCTGACCACCCCCCCGTACCATGTCTGCAGTCTCTGACCACAGCTTGCCCCTTTTCAATGCAGACTGACCACAGCGTGCCCCCTTTCAATGCAGACTGACCACAGCGTGCCCCCTTTCAATGCAGAGAGACCACAGCGTGCCCCCTTTCAATGCAGACTGACCACAGCGTGCCCCCTTTCAATGCAGACTGACCACAGCGTGCTCCCTTTCAATGCACAGTGACCACAGCGTGCCCCCTTTCAATGCCAAATTGACCACAGCGTGCCCCCTTTCAATGCAGACTGACCACAGCGTGCCCCCTTTCAATGCAGAGAGACCACAGCGTGCCCCCTTTCAATGCAGACTGACCACAGCGTGCCCCCTTTCAATGCAGACTGACCACAGCGTGCTCCCTTTCAATGCACAGTGACCACAGCGTGCCCCCTTTCAATGCCAAATTGACCACAGCGTGCCCTCTTTCAATGCAGACTGACCACAGCGTGCCCCCTTTCAATGCAGACTGACCACAGCGTGCCCCCTTTCAATGCAGACTGACCACAGCGTGCCCCCTTTCAATGCGGAGAGACCACAGCGTGCCCCCTTTCAATGCGGAGAGACCACAGCGTGCCCCCTTTCAATGCAGAGAGACCACAGCGTGCCCCCTTTCAATGCGGAGAGACCACAGCGTGCCCCCTTTCAATGCGGAGAGACCACAGCATGCCCCCTTTCAATGCAGAGAGACCACAGCGTGCCCCCTTTCAATGCAGAGAGACCACAGCGTGCCCCCTTTCAATGCAGAGAGACCAAAGCGTGCCCCCTTTCAATGCAGATGTGTGGGGCCCCGGCCTGCGGAGTGGAGACCAGAGCCGTCTGACTGAGCCCTGCACAGTGCACCCGAGGGGAGGTCAGTGACAGCGCCGCCAGACCAGACTGATGGAGGGGCCACTGATGTAAGGGGGAGAGAATACAATAATGTAAGTGGGCACGGACTTTTGTTTAACTTAAACACATTGCTAATAGCACTATCTACATGTTTATAGTTTAATTATTCATATTTGCACGGTTTAGCACTGAAAACGGCTATTTTATGTACATTTTTGCAGTCCCAGTAAAAAATTGGTGCCGTCCGTAAATTTTGGCGTTCTGCCAGTAAATTTCACTCCGGGGGGTTGGCAACACTGGTTTGGGGTGTCATTGCAAGTCACAGGAATCATAAGGGCAGCCTGCGACTTGCAGTGGTTCCGAATCATGGGCAGAACCGCGGCAATTCTGCCCGCGATCCGAGACGCCTATATGTGAAGGGAGCCTTAAAGAACACCTAACTTTCTGGAGCCCCTTTCACACTTGTGTGTTGCAGTAATGTGTAATAAAATGCATGCTTACTGATCTATATGCATTGCATTGCTATTGATTGCAAATAGTACCACAATGTACTGCACAGTTGCAGCCAACGCATTGTATATATTGTGTGCTGTGGCACCCTGTGTTGTATGAAGCGCTCTCCTTGGTAGGTGCTAGAGTGAGTGTATATAGTTTTTGGTTTCTCTTCTTAACAGAGAGACAGCTAGGCAAATTTAGGTGCTGTCTGCTTAACAGAGAGCTGTGATTGTTTAGTGAGGTATGCTCAGTGTGCTCTGGTGCTGCTCATGCTGAATTAAAAGTTTCACACAGATCCAATAGCTATAGAGTATATTGGACAGTGGGTGGAAACCTGGCAGATGAGAGCACGGATGTCTGTACAGCCCTGGCCAATTAGAAGGGAATGTGCCCCAAGGCATGCTGGGTAACTGTATTTATATCAGAAGAGCACATGAGCTCTGGGTCTTCCTCTATAGAGAGAGGTCCAGGTGGGGAGGGGCCTGCCATGAAGCCTCAGGTGGTTGACCTGAGGGCCTGAAACATTAAAGTTGCAACCCATGGTTCTTGTGAGAGCTGACTGCGGGACATGGCCGCTGATAGGGGGAGACCACCAGCCCTCTTGTAGGGGGCCCTAGCACACAGGGGGGCCCACACAGAGAGGGGGATTAGTGATGGATAACAATTACAGAAATCTTCCTCCAGCACCTGAATCTGATCTGTCCCTCTCCCTGCTATCAGCTTTTATCTGTTGAGAAAGAGACAGTCGTCCCTCACTAATCCCCCTCCCTATGTGGGCCCCCTCCCAGCACTTATCTCTGCTCAGGAGTTTATTTGTAAATTGTAACTTTGTTTCTCTCTCTCTGTCTCTCTGATCACTGAGCTCCAACTGCCCAGCCTGTATATTTTTCTTATCTTTTCTTCCTTTTTAATTAACATAGTTTTTTTTTTTTTTAGATTTAGCAGGAATTATGCGAGTTATGTTATATTTGTGTCTGCTAATAAAGATATATTTAGCTAAAATTACAACAAAATCACTAATATTTTCTTGAGGGGGCCTTGCCAGGTAGTCTGTACGGGGCCCCACGATTTTTAACAGCAGCCCTGCTGAGGGAGGATGTACCCTGTCTGGTACTGCTGAGGAAGGCTGCTGTGTGCACTTCAGTAGCCTTGTGAGTACAGACCCCCCCACTGTAGATCCCAGGGACTTTGCTGTTAGATCCTCCTCTGGGTGCTAGAAATCAGATGCTGGGTGCAAGCTAAAGGGGACACTGGCTAGTGTCTTGAAGAGGCAAAGTTCTCTGAGTTCCTTCTGACACAAAGGGACTTGTTCATTCCATACAGGCGCTGTATGGTCCTACAGAAAATATGCTACACAGTTCTATTGAGAGAGTTGTTCTCACCTGTAAATACTGTAGTTCATTTGGAGTATCCTACTAAATCCCTTCTCCTATCCAAGTTCTCAAATAAAATACAAAAACAAAGATAACCAGCGGAAGAGTGTGTGCACCTGGCTGTTTAAAAATACAGTGTCTGGCTGTGGAGTAATCCAATGGGGGCCTGGGCAAACCAATATCCAAGAAGCTCCCGCGGGGGTACTGCTACATGTAAAAATGGAAAATATGCTTTTTTTTTGTACACTTCGGTACAGTGTTAGTCTATTTTTTGGCCATGTTTATTGGTAACGTAACACATATTAATGCACCATAATAGAACCCTCAATTCAGGGGCGTATCATGAAATGAGTGGGCCCATGTGCAAGATAAAAAGTGGGCCCCAGCCATCGCATGCTGCAGCAAAATGTAGGCATGGCTTAAGTTGTGCTAAATATTAGGCGTGGCCTAAAGGGGGTGTGGTTTAATAGAATCTGAGATTACTTGCATAGTGCAGAATGCAGTAAGGAGAAATAGGGAATGTACAGTGCGGAATGTACAGCGGTGGGTAGTATGTGCAGGAGAGGGGTGTGGAGTGCGCATGGCGGTGGGTACTATGTGCAGGAGAGGAGTATGGAGTGAATGGTGGTGGGTAGTATGTGCACGGAGAGGGGTGTGGAGTGAATGACGGTGGGTAGTATGTACAGGATAGGAGTGCAGAATGTAAAGCGTTGGGTAGTATGTGCAGGAGAGTAGTGCAGAGTGTATGGAGGAGGGTAGTATGTGCAGCAGAAGAGTGTGGAATGTATGGCTGTAGGTAGTATGTGCAGGAAAGGAGTGCGGAGTGTATGGAGTAGGGTAGTATGTGCAGTAGAGGAGTGTGGAGTGTATGTAGGTGTATAATGTGCAGGTGTGGAGTGTACAGTGGTGGCTATTATGTGCAGGATGGTGTCAGTAGTTTATTTCTTTATTTTTTTTTAAAATGCTTTTTGGGGGCCAGTGGATGGTTACAGTTGGACAGTAGAGCAATGGACAGTGTCAGATTTTTTTCTATTCTATTTATTATTTACAATTAAATTATTTAAATTATTTCTTACAATTTATTTTGTATTCATTTTTTTTACAATGATTTTGGGGGGGGGGGGGGGATAGTGGACATTGTCAGAAAGACAGTGGACGGTGTTAGTGTTTTTTTTTATTTTTATGTATTTATTTTTTTACAGTTTATTCATTTTTACAATGCTTTTTTTTTTTTTTTGGGGGGGGGGGGAGGGGGTTGGTGTCGGTAAGGCAGGAGGGGAGTGGTGTCAGTGCCAGTGGTTTTTATTTTATATTTTTTTTTACAATTTCATTTCATTTTTTTAATTTTTTTACAGTTACATTTTTTTGATTTATGTTGCAATTTTTCATCAGTATCAGCCCTGTTGCTGGGCTCTGGGGATAAACAGACCCCTGATATCTCCCCTTTAAGACAGAGAAAGGGACTGAGGACACAGATTCCCCAGTCTCTTTCTCAGCAGCCTCAGCACTGAAGATGAATGGACAGGAGACCGAGGCTCCTGTCCATTCATAAACTGAAGCAGAAGAGTAAACACAGTTTACTCTGCTTATCAGAGGACACAGGAGCGATTGTTGTGTCAAATTGAGAAAAGGGAGGGGCAGGTTGCAGGGGACGAGGGGAAGGGCGGATGAGGAGGACAGGGGGCTGGAGGAGGAAGGGGAGGACAGGGAGGGGGTTTGAGGAGGAAGACAGGGGGCCAGAAGGAGCACATGAGGTGTGGAGGAGGAGGACACAGGGATTAGCTGGGGATCAGTGCCATGGGATGGGCAGCTGTGAGCACCAATCTATTGGCATGGCTTTTCAGCTGACAGCCACGGGAGGGAGAGGAAGAGAAGCGGCTGTCAGCTGAAAAACCATGCTGGGAGATCGCTGCTCACAGCTGTGTCCTCCCACCGCACCGGTTGTATACCAGGGGAACCGTTCTCCGGGCCCGTGTGCAGCGAACATCCTGCACAATGGATGATACGCCTCTGCCCCAAGTGCAAATTTGCGCAACTTAAACCTAAATTAGTGAGAGCGCAGAACAGTCAGCTGCTTAGGGAAGTCACAGCAATCTCTCATTTCCTGAACTGATTTGAAAACTTTTAAGGGTATGAGAACTGACTGATGAGGCTCTGATGTCTTGGCATTTGTATGACCTATAACGTGAATGTTTTGTCAGCCCTGCACATAAAGTAACCTGTCAACTAAACTTGGGCAAATTTTCTTCTGTTTTTTCAAATGATTTGTTTTTTTTTTTACATTTTATGACGCTCCAGTTTCAGGTGTGTTGCCTTATTTTTGTGTATATGTGCGTGTATATTTTGCTGCACCTCAGGTCCCCGCTTCCCCTGTCTTTTGGTCTGTTGCTCCTGCATTCCTACCCCTTGGACACCCATGACTAGTCAGGCTAAAGACTTTCACTGTCCTCTCATGGAATGTCCGGGGGCCTAACTCCAAATTTAAACAACCATTGATGTTTAACTATGTAAAATCATATGCCCCACAGATATTACTACTCCAGGAGGGGCACCTATTGGGCATCAAGATTATGGCACTTACGAAGCCCTGGGTACAGAAAGCGTTTCATTCCATATATTCTAACTTTGCTAGAGGTGTCTCTGTATTAATTAGGAAATCACTCCCTTGTGTGGTAGATGCTGTTTACTCAAATCCTTTGGGCAAATATGTAATTGTGGTTCTAAGAATGTGGGGTCATAGTGTCTGTTTATGTTCCACACCCTTTTGCTGATGCAGTATTGTACGGGATAGTAGACAAGATCTCATACTGCCCAGCTAAACTTTTAGTTATTGGTGACTTTAACGCTACCTTATCCCCAGAACTTGATAGGCCTTCACCCGTGAGGTCCACTTCTGGAGAACTTTGAATTTGGGCACAGGCAGCAGACTTGACTGAGGTGCGGAGGTGGAAAAAATCCTCTATTAGAGCCTACTCTTGTTTTTATACATCCTATTAAACAGCATCCCATATAGACCTAGCCTTTTCAAATACCTCTATGTTAGCAGGTGTTCAGGCAGCTGAATACTTACTCCACAGGTTATCAGACCATAGTCCACTGGCATTGACTATCAGGTCATAGGAAGCACAGAATGCATCCTTGTGGCGGTCTCTTCCCTCTGGGAAGGCTCCTAGCCCTGATAGCATCCCCATGGATTTTTATAAAGCCCACATTGGTGTTCTGGCCCCAAGACTGACAACGTTATACACTCTGTGTTTAGAGGCAGACTTTCTGTCCCCTTCTATGCAGGCTGCACATGTCTTCCTAATTTATAAAAGTCCAAAGGACCCTACACACTGCACCTCATACAGGCCTATCACCTTCTTAAGCTGTGATCTTAGAATCTTAACAAAATTGTTGAATTTCAGGCTGAGCAAGGTCACTTGTTCTTTAATTGACTCAGATCAGACTGGCTTTATGCCTAGAAGGCTTACCAATATCAATATTCGCAGACTCTTTACAAACATATATGCACAACATCTCCATACTGATACCAGAGCAGTAGCCTCATTAGACATTGAAAAGGCATTTGATATGGTAGAGTGGCCTTATCCCTAAGAGATGCTGCGCAGAATGGGGCTGTCTATCCGCTTTATCCAATTAATACACATTCTGTATTCTCAGCCCACCACTTCGATTAGGCTTGGAGGTAGCCCATTGGCTCATTTTTCGGCTGGCCCTTGGCACCAGGCAGGGCTGCCCTCTCTCCATGACCCTCTTCGCCCTTCCCATTGAGCCTGTTGCAGAGGCTTTACGTGTCTTCTCTGATATTGGGCTTAGGGAAGGATTGGTTGAGGAGCGGGTGGCCCTGTATGCTGATGACATGCTATTGTTCCTACATGATGCGGGTCCTCCCCTCCTGGGAGTGCGTCGGATCCTTGGTACCTTCTCGAGTGTCACTGGTCTTAGGGTTATTTGGCACAAGACTGTATTATTTCCTATTGATGATGGTGCTTTGATACATGCTCCAAAAGATCTTTCACTACAGTGGGTTGATTCATTTTGCGATCTTGGGGTGATTGTCTCTTGTAGCTCCTGAATATGTCTCTCTTATTCACTGCCTGTGAGGCAGGAGGTTAAAGCAAGGTTGAAGGCGTGGGGCATGCTGCCACTGTCTCACTAATGGGACGTATCAATCTACTTAAAATGATATTACTTCCCATATCACTTTTTTTTTTTTGTCAAATTAAAAATATTATTTTGCTGTTTCTTATGAAGGCCCCAGGCACCACGCTGTAAGCTCACTACTTTAACCACTTGACCTCTTACCAGTCAATACAGCTAAAAAGTTCTGATCTTGAGGTATCAACACTGTACTCTCATCTTCTAATGGTGGCACTACCCAATCTGGCTACTCTCAGACACAAGTGGCTACATGATATCCCAGATATGGATAATGAGGACTGGACAGATAATTTAGAATGCTTCATTCAAATGGTTGGTTTCACTCACAGATCGGCTGATACAATTCAAGATCCTCCACAGAGCTTACTTTACACCCCTTAGGATACATCGGCTTTACTCCTCCATCCCTTCCACATGATGACAATGTGACAGAGCTGAAGGGGACTACTTTCTAATTTTTTTGGACCTGCCCAGTTATTCAAACATTCTGGGAATCTATGGTTGATATCAGCAAGGTGGCACAGGTCCCCTTCACCCCTTCTCCGAAAATCTGCTTGCTTGGCTTGGTTGAGGGCCTCTTGAACAATAATGCTAGCAGGATGTTAATGGGACAGAAACCCAGCCAAGAAGGTCTTGTTCAGGGTGGCACCAGGGCAACATACAGGGAGATCAGGAGCAAAGTATAGTGAAGCACCAGGGCACAATGCTGGGGGGCCAGGCGGGCAATGCACAGGAGGGCACCAGAGCACAACATTGGGGGACTAGGATTGTAAAGTACAGGGCCCCACAGGGCAAAATACTGGGGGAGGGTCAGGAGTGAAAAATACAGGCTCTATGGTACATAGACTGCAGAGTGGCACAGGAAAGGAAGTTGCTGTGACAGTTTTACCTGTTCTGGAGTGTGGATTTGCACTTGCCTTCCTCTCTAGTCTATACCACATGATGACACACACAAATGCCTAGGATGGACGGGAGAGGAGGGCTGGCAGGAATCAGTTCAGTACACTCAATGTGCCAATTTGCAGGTGAGGGAGAAGCACTTTTAACCTGAAGGTCAGCAAGGCAGGGACGCCAATGCAATCTACAATACATATCACCTGCTGGTTATCGATGGGTAGATCGCAATTGATGTGTTGGCGACCCCCATTCTATGCACACATGACAAAATCTTTGGACAATGACTATCTTTGATAAACACATTTTATTCAGTGTTTTGTGTTACATCTGAAATGTCAATACCTTCTTCTCATTTCTCAGAACTTTTACCTATGCTAAGCTGCAGGAGTTCAGCATAGACTTTGTTTAGCATGGATATACTGTAACTGTATGTTTATTTAGGATCTTACATGTAACATGTTACTGTTGCACCTGCCCCACCACTCCTTTGTCCTCACATCCCCCATCGTGACAGCGAGCAGGGAATCTTCTCCTCGCATTTGCTGCCACAATTTTTTAAAACGCGTCCGTGCAGTGCTCCGACCACTCGGCTACGTCAATTATTCACATTCTGCCAATGTGAGAACTACTATTGCCTTTGCGGCTGTCAGCTTGTAGTTCTTGAAGAATGCGTTGTTGCGCACTCTAGGTAGTTCATTAATGCTTCCTGTCAGTGTGTAATTGCCTTACAGCTTACACAGTGTGCAGTAATCTTACATTGCACCCGCGATCTGTTGATCGTAGGTGCAATGCTTTGCAGGCTTCTATTAACCACTTTAGCCCAGGAGGATTTGGCTGCTGAATGACCAGGCCCTATTTTGCGATTCGGCACTGCGTTAATTTAACGGACAATTTGCGCGGTTGTGCGACGCTGTATCCAAATAAAATTTACGTCCTTTTATCCCCACAAATAGAGTTTTCTTTTGGTGGTATTTGATCACGATTTTTTTTTTTTCGCTATAAATAAAAAAAAAAAACAATTTTGAAAAAAAACAATGTTTTTCACATTTTGCTATAGAACATTCCCCAAAAAAAATTAAAAATCAAAATTTTTTAACATTTTAGGCCAATTTTGTTTTTTTTTTGTTTTTTTTTTACTAGTAATGGCAGCGATTTTTTTGCGGGACTGCGACATTGCGGCGGACAGATCGGACCCCTAACTGACATTTTTGACACTTTTGGGGGGACCAGTGACTTTACTACAGTAATCAGTGCTATAAATATGCACTGTTACTGTAATAATGCCATTGGCAGGGAAGGGGTTAATACTATTAGTGATCAAGGGGTTAAATGTAAGCCTAGGGGAGTGATTCTAGCTGTAGAGGGGCGTGGCTTGTGAGATCATAACAGAGACATGTGATCCTATACAGCAGGATCACATAGCCTCTGTGATCACTTCAGGGAGAATGACAGACGGCTGTGTTTACATCAGCCATCCGTCCTTCTCTCTCAGCTGCGGGAGGTCGCGAGTGGCCAGCGGCCATCGGAGCCGCCTGTCACACGCACTGGCTCCCCAGCTGACGAGCGGGGGCAGCGCGCGCTCGCCCCCTAGAGTCTCCTGAGTGGGCGACATAGTACTACGTCGGTTTGCCCAGGAGCGGCTGCTTGCCGCAGTAAATCTGCGGTGGGCAGTTGTCAAGTGGTTAAAAAAAATATATATATTAACATTTTATATTTAAAAAATGAATTAGAAAAAAATTTAAATTATAAAAATTTTTTACAAAGGCGAACTTATGCTTTCAATTGCGTACTTTTGCAAAACAGTGAAAATCCAAGGTACACAAAACTGTAAATAAGCAAAATTTCTCTATAAATCTTGAGGTTATCATTTTTCAATATGGAATCTGTGCCGGTGCACGGCCCCAAATGCTTTTCGGAGCAACAAAACTTCCCATTTAGCAGCTTGGAACAGAGGAACAAAGACTTGAATAAAGACTTGAAAAGTACTCAAACATCAAAAACTACAGAAATCTGTATTTAGAATCTATCTAAAGTATAACTAAAGGCAAAACATTTGTTTTAGTTTTTAGATTTAAAGTGGAGAGGGATAAGAACACCTGTCATTTCCCCTATTCTTCTTGTCCCATTTAACACTTTCACCGAAATTTAAAGAAAATCCCATGTTCTGAATGGTCCCCAAGGACAGAAATAAAAGGTGACCCCAATTATTTTTAGGAACATGAAAAGATGTGGATGGGCCCCTAAAAGGCATATGGCTGCTATGTCCCCACTCGTATATGGAACAAGAGTTTCAAGAACAAGAGACTTTAATTCAGCGACAATATAGTAGTTTTAAAATCACTTATTTATTATACAAATATAGAAGAAGGTGTACATAAAAACAATATGGTAATTAAATAGAAAAATTTGAAATGACACAATATACAAAACCCCGGTTTCATAAGGCAAATTATCCCACATGGGGTTTTGTATATTGTGGCATTTCATTTTTTTTTTTTTTTTATTCTATTACCAGACACATTGTTTTTATGTACATGTTCCTATATATATATATATATATATATATATATATATATATATATATATATATATATATATATATATATATATATATATATATATAATAAATGCGTGATTTTATAACTATTATGTCGTTGCTGCATTAACATTCCATGGGAAAAAAAACCTCTTGTTTCGTTATTACCAGGAATTTCTTCTCGCTTCCTGCTGTGGATATTGGACAGGAAGTGAATGGAAATCTCCCTAAGGCTCGGTTTCCACTAGTGTGACTTGCGGTGCGTCTTGACACATGTCAAGTCGCACAGCAAGTCAAAACCCATTGTTTTCAATGGGGCCCGTTTCCACTGCCGCGGCTTCAGTTGCGGCGACTTCAAAAGTAGATCGTGCACTACTTTTGAGCGCGACTTCCCTCTATATATGAGGGAAAAGTCTAACTGAAGCCGCAGTTTACTTTCGCTACGAAGTAGCACGACTTCGTAGCCGCACTAGTGGAAACCGAGCCTAAAGGGACACAGATGACAAAAAAAAGGAACATCAGAATGAATATAGGGTCTAAACACATGTTTCTCTGGATTTTGATTTGATGTTTGAATCCTTTTCAAGTCTTTACTTCTTTGTTCTAAACCCTGGTGAAGAGGACACTTTTTACCTGCGAAAAACGCTGTTTGTTTAAGCTCATATAGTGAACTATTAAAATCTTATTGGAATCTTCCATGTTATTACCCAGCCCCCATTATATTTACATGAGAATGTAATGTAATGGCTCCCATAGATCTGATTTCTTGAGCGGCTCCCACTTAATGCAGGATGGGGACAAGGGAGATGCAGGTGCCCAGGGTGCAGTGCCAATGCCGACACCCCCACTAGATGATCTCCCCTAAAGAGAGCGAGGCGGAGCCACCTACAGTATGAGGGATGGTATTAGAGCCGGCTGGGTACTTCAGTTTAATACAGCAACAGCAATAGTAACGGCCCGTACACACAATAAAAAAATCTGAAGGGAAATTTCGTCCGACGACCGATCTGCCGATTTTCGGATTGTTAGTATGGTGCTTTCGACAGCCGACTCGGCCGAAAAAGTCCTGATGTGCAGGCTATAAAATTTTTATCGTCCGTCAACACAACGTCCGATTTTTCTTCTCATTAGTACAGTTTGACGGAAAAAAATCTTAAAGCGGAGTTCCGGCCATGAAAAAACATTTTCAATAAAAATACCCCCGGGACAGTCAGGGCTAGTACATTCAGAGTTGTATAAAGTACTCGAAACCCATACTTGAGTAAAAATACAAGTGCTCGATCAAAAAGTGACTTTAGTAAAAGTGGAAGTGCTCGATCAAAAAGTGACTTGAGTAGAAGTACTAAAGTATTCAACATTTTTTGTACTTAAGTATTGCAAGTAGTTTTTTTTTTAATTTTGCTACTCAAGTACTGAAAGTAAAAGTACCAGTAGTTTTGAAAAAAAAATTGCTACTCAAGTACTGAAAGTAAAAGTAGAAGTACTGTGTTATGTAGTTATTAAAGAAAGAAGTCAAAAGTTTGAACATCATATTGTTTTTTATTATTTCAAATGCAGCTTTTATTTATACATACAGTAGCATTTATTTTCATATGCGCTGATAATACACATGTTTTGAGCTTCATGAAACCTGCCATCTACTGTTCTGGCAGTGGTCATTTTTATAATTGTAACGAGTAACTATGCAGCACAAAAAAAAATATTGGAGTAGAAGTATTGAAATCATTGAAAAAATGTAGTGAAGTAAAAGTGGAAGTAGGAGAAAATAATTCTACTCTAGGAAAGTACAGATACCGCCTTTCAGTACTTAAGTACAGTAGTGAAGTAGTTCTACTTAGTTACTATACATCTCTGAGTTCATTCCACAATGGATAGCCTCTGTACTGTCCCGGGTCGCACTTACCTGCAAGAAGAAATACTTACCTTTAAAATTTCTTCTCCAGCGTTGCCATCTCGGATGTGGGCAGCTGAAGCCGGCACGATCCTCTTGTGCGTCCTCTTCCGTGTCCTCTTCTCCCAGAATGCGCCTGCACCGGCCCCGCTCGTCACTTCCGGTGCGGCGCCACATTCCTCCAGGGAATGCGGCGCCGCACCGGAAGTGACGAGCGGGGTCGGTGCCGTCGCATTGATTCCTGGGAGCGATGCTGTTCAGCTCCCAGGAATCATTGCAAACCGGAAGTGACGGCGTGGGCCGCGGCCGCCGAGGGAGGAAGTGGAAGAAAGGTGAGTATATTTTTCTACAATAACAAGGTAAGTAAAAAAAAAAAAAAAAATTGTAAGTATCCATTTCCTTTTCAGGTGACGAAAAGCAAGCGGATGGCCACAAAATCGATTATGTCGATTTTGTGGCCGGAACTCCGCTTTAAGAGCAAGTCTAGGCATGCTCAGAGACAAAAGAACACATACAAAACATTCTGAAGTAAAATTCTGTCGTACGGGAAAATTTGTATGAAAATAACCTCTTCACTTTCCACATCAGACTAGAATGCCACAAAAAACGGACGACAGATCGTTCCTTCGATAATCTGATTGTGTGTACGGGGCTTAAGACATGTGGAAGATGGAAGATGGTGGAGCTTTGCAGTGGGGGGGGGGTTGCATGCAGACGTCAAACCTGAGGAGGGTTGAAGGTGAGATGTGGATGGGGGATGCAGAGGTAAGCAACTGTGGAAGAAGGCTTAAAGCCCCGTACACACGTACCGATTGTTGGCCGCAAATATTCGGCCGCCGAACGATCGGCCGATTGTCGGCTTGTTAGTATGATGCTTCCGACAGGCATTAAAATTTTTGTACGCCGACAACAGAACGGCCGATTGTGCGTTTGTCAGTACAGATTTCGGCCGACAATCAGCAGATTTGCAAGACTGGGCATGCTCAGAGAAGAAAAAAGACACGGAAAGTTAACCATCACATGACATCACTTCTGCAGTCGGCTGTTGTTGGCCGACAAAATTTGTGTGCAGTCTTTTGCACTTTTCAGCGGACAGGACAGCCCAGGACAAAAGACGACCGGTCATTCGGCCGACGATCGGTACGTGTGTACGGGGCTTTACTGTGCACTCTGTATACAGCGCACCCCTGAACTCTGCACTCTGTACGTAATGCACTCCTGGTATTTAATGCTTCTTTAAGACCCTCTCCCTGTTAGTGAAATTTTACCACCCCAGTATTTGATGCGGTTTTGAGGGTGTGTGGGGGGTCGAGGGGTATTTTGTTGATTTCCTGCATCTATTTTCTGAGAAAAAAAGCCCTGCTTCTGTGACACAAGTACAGGAGGTAAGTGGAGATCTTCAAATTTGAGATCACCCAAAAAGTTTCAGTTCTAGTTGATTTTCAACAAAATCTCATCAATATGCAATGACGAGACCCCCTAGTATCTGTGTAAGGTGTTCAGGTCCTGAGGAATGTCTAGAACTCATTATTTCATAGCCTGTATATAAAAATTCAGACTCTTAGGATAGGAGTGTAATTGTTTTTTTGTGTCAATTTATGAAGACTTTGTGACTGCCTGCCGGTCAGCCTTTATTTCTGAGCACAAAGAAAACAAACTAGACATTCAAGTTCTGCAATGAGCATTATATGGGGATGGGTGCAGTATGTTGTCAAAAGGGAAGAAACTGCTCAGGTAGTGGTAATGGCTGCAGCACAGTCAGAACTGGTTCTATAGCACCTATGTCATGTGTGCAAAGGTCGCCCAGGAACACACACCTCCCAGCCTCCGCTGTAATGAGGTGTGAGTAGCGTGTGCACCTGTTCCATATCTCCATGTTCACAGCCCAGGAGACAGCAGACAGGTGAGAGCTGAAACCTTATTATTTCATTATGGGGTTCCTTCCTGCTAGCTGCCTGGGGGCAACAACACCTCCCATTTATCACACTTATCCCATTTATCACACCAACAAAACTTACTAAAAGTCTACATTTACTTGTAAAAATGTGTAAATCACTACAGTGCAGAGAGAGCATAAGGAATCAAAAGTTGTAGTATGTATGCCTTGTGTAGTACTCCACAGCTGTTGGAGGGCTTGCAATTTTTGGATTAGCAAGTATAATGGATCACTATACCCCCCCCCCCCCCCCAAAATAACATTATTTGATTTAGGTGGAAACATTGTATTCACAGCCATGTGAACATACCAGGATCTGTTTGCTGTGTGTGCCTCTCTTTTTGCCTCTTCTCTCTCTGGACACTTTTTTCTCTCATCCATTTTTTCTCTCTTCCTTTCTCTCTCATCCACTCTTCTCTTTCATTTTCCTCTCTTTTCTTTCCTCCCTGTGTCATTCTTTTTCCACCTCCCTTTGTCACTCTATCTCCATGTCCCTCTCTTCTCTCTCTTCTCTCTTTCTATCTCCTTTTTTTTTTCCCTCCCCCCCCTTTTCCTTTCTTTTTCTCCCCCCCCCTTTTCCTTTCTTCCCCCCCCTTTTCCTTTCTTCCCCCCCCTTTTCCTTTCTTTTTCTCCCTCCCCCCTTTTCCTTTCTTTTTCCCTCCCCCCCTTTTCCTTTCTTTTTCTCCCCCCCCCCTTTTCCTTTCTTTTTCTCCCCCCCCCCTTTTCCTTTCTTTTCTCCCCCCCCTTTCCTTTCTTTCCCCCTTTTCCTTTCTCCCCCCCCTTTTCCTTCCCCCCCCCCTTTTCCTTCCCCCCCCTTTTCCTCCCCCCCCTTTTCCTTCCCCCCCCTTTTCCTTCCCCCCTTTTCCTTTCTCCCCCCCTTTTCCTTTCCCCCCCCCATTTTCCTCCCCCCCCTTTTACTTCCCCCCTTTTCCTTTCTTCCCCCCCCTTTTCCTTTCTTCCCCCCCCCCCTTTTCCTTTCTTCTCCCCCCCCCCCTTTTCCTTTCTTCTCCCCCCCCCCTTTTCCTTTCTTCTCCCCCCCCCCCTTTTTTCCTTTCTTCTCACCCCCCCTTTTTTTCCTTTCTTCTCCCCCCCCCTTTTTCCTTTCTCCCCCCCCCCCCCTTTTTTCCTTTTTTCCTTTCTTCTCCCCCCTTTTCCTTTTTCTCCCCCCCTTTTCCCTTTCTCCCCCCCCCTTTCCTTTCTCCCCCCCTTTTCCTTTCTCCCCCCCCTTTTCCTTTCTTCCCCCCCCCCCTTTTCCTTTCTTTCTCCCCCCCTTTTCCTTTCTCCCCCCCTTTTCCTTTCTCCCCCCCTTTTCCTTTCTCCCCCCCCTTTTCCTTTCTCCCCCCCCTTTTCCTTTCTCCCCCCCCTTTTCTTTCTCCCCCCCCCCTTTTCCTTTCTCCCCCCTTTTCCTTTCTCCCCCCCCCCTTTTCCTTTCTCCCCCCCCTTTTCCTTTTCCCCCCCCCCTTTTCCTTTCTTCCCCCCCTTTTTCCTTTCTTCCCCCTTTTTCCTTCCCCCCCCTTTTCCTTCCCCCCCCTTTTCCTTTCTTCCCCCCTTTTCCTTTCTTCCCCCCTTTTCCTTTCTTCCCCCCTTTTCCTTTCTTCCCCCCTTTTCCTTTCTTCCCCCTCTTTTCCTTTCTTCCCCCCCCTTTTCCTTTCTTCCCCCCCTTTTCCTTTCTTTTTCTCCCCCCCTTTTACTTTATTTTTCTCCCCCCCTTTTACTTTATTTTTCTCCCCCTCCCCTCCCTTTTCATTTCTTTTTCTCCCCCCTCCCCTCCCTTTTCATTTCTTTTTCTCTCTCTTTTTCCATTCTTCCTCTCTTCTTTTACCTCCTCTCTTCCCTTTCACTCTCCTCCTTACCCCTCTTTTCTTTCTCCCTCTGTTTGTGTGTGTGTGTCTCTATCCCCCTTATCTCCTCTCCCTCTTGAATTGATTTATCAAATCTGGAGAAAGGAAATTGAACAGAACATTGGCAGAACTTGATGAACATCAAATTGATTATGGTATGATTTAAAGTTATTGTCAGAGACAACCAATCAGGTTTCACGTTTCATTTTAATGGTACAATTAAACAATAATGGTTTGTAGTTTTCATCAACAAACCCACTTTTGGCTCCGTTCACATAGTGGCGTATAGGATTGCGGGAAGAATCACCGCGATTCTGCCCGCGATCCCGAATCATTGCAAACCACGTGACTTTTTTGCCCGAAGAATCGCTGTAAAATCACGCGAACAAAATCGCGAACACCAAAAAAAAGTACAAGAACTTCTTTTGGGTGACAGGCATTATGCGACTCTGTTTGTGCGATTTTGCCGCGATTCATCGGGCGACAATCGCGGCAAAATTTCGCCACATTTGGGGTGCCATTGCAAGCTACGGGAATCGCACATCCATCCCGTGATTTGCAATGATTCGGGATCGGGGGCAGAATCGTGGCGATCCGATACGCCAGTATGTGAACAGAGCCTAAGAGATTATTTTTGTTTAATCCGTATTAATTCATCGCCCCCCTCTATTTTTTCACTCTCTCACTATTGGCTCATATTTTTTTTTTCGTTGGTGCCCGAGGCATTCCATTACTTTGTATATGTTGTTTTTGTAGTTTTATTATACACCTGGAAGTACCTGTGTGGATTGATTAAGAGGATAATTACACAGACACATATTGTTTGCTTTTTTTAATGTGTATTGTCTGTAAGTTGGGTGGAACTTGGCACACGAACGATCCGATCAGATCTGCTGACACCCGCTGCCATCCACATCTGATCCTGTCCGTAAAATCTGGACAGAAACTCTATTTTCATCTGTCCAGGGGATCGGATCGGATGGGATCAGATGAGAGCGGACAGGTGGTCCACTCTCATCTGATTCCCCCATAGAGAGCAGCGAGGCTCTGAAACCTCCCTCTCCGCACACAGTGCAGAGACAGAACTGTCATCCGCCTGCTCAGCAGGGATTGGCGGATCAATCCCCGCTGAGCAGAGAACGGACCGCAGCAGGCAGCGCAGCATGTGAAAGGAGCCTTAGCCTGGCCATACATTATACAATTTACTTATTTATTTTTAGATTTACCAAAACCATAAAATATAATGTCAAACCTAAACACTTTTAAATTGTATGCAATCAGGCAGGCCCTTGTACTACATAGTTAAAGGTAAATCTGAAGGAAATTAAAAAAAGAAAATTGTATAATGTATGGCCAGCTTTAGACAGACCGATTGAGTCAGTGGTGGGCAGAGAAAGAGACTAAATTTCCTCCTCTAGCTCAGTCCTTTTATTTACTAAGCCTCACTTTTGCTGCCTTCTCACTAATGTGAAAAAAAAGATTAAACATGAAACTTACTGCAAAATAGGGCTATATTTTTTTAGCTTTATTTGAAGCTGAACTCCAGATGCAAAAAAAAATCATGCAAATATATTTTTCAATAGCCATAAAAGAATATAAAGCCACCAAATTTCTTTGCAAACTCCTATATTACCATGTAAAAGCAGCTATGACGTCACCACTGTGCTGTACATAGCATGTGTAGAGAGTAGAGCTTGTAGGAGGGACCCAGCAGGCTCTACCCACTACAGACTACCAGCAGAAAACTGCAGGAAGGGGCAGGGACTAGACTAGTCACCCTGCATAAGGGGAGAGAACATCAGTGACTGGTCTTTATTACAGGAAGCTCCTGCACAGAGGTAAGTTTCACAATGGATTGCTGCACAGATCTGGAAGAAATACACAAAGCACGCCACGATTAATGTAAGGAACGACTCTTGTATTTAGATAATATTTTCTTATCCTAGTGTAGCACCCTCCTAGATAGGTACTAGTGTTGTATATAGTTTTGGTTTCTCTGCTTAACAGGGAGACAGCCAGGTAAATCTAGGAGCTGGCTGCTTATCAGAGAGTTGTGATTGTTGGATAGAACCTGCCCAGTGTGCTCTGATGCTGCTCATCATGGCTTGATGTTTCACACTGATCCAATAGTGATAGAGTGTATGGGACAGTGGGAGGAAACCATGCAGATGAGAGATATCTGTTCAGCCCTGGCTAATGGGCACGGGAGGTGCCCCGGTGCACGCTAGGTGACTGTACTTACATCTGAGGTGCACATGGGGCTTCTGGTCTTCGCTGTAGAGCAGGGTCCAGGTGGGGCTTCCGCCTCTCCCCAGCACAGGCTGCCATGCGGCCTCAGGTGGTCGACCTGAGGACCAGAAACAGAGATGCTGAAACCTCTGGATTCTTTTGAGGGCTGACAGAGGGAGGATGTCCATGGATCTCGTCTGGTATCACGGAGGAAGTTGACCTGCGGACAGGGCCTTGTGAGTACAGGCTTCCCACGGAGATCCTACAGACTGTTGCTGTTAAAATCCCCCTCTTAGTGCTAGAAAGTCAATGGGCTGGGTGTAAGCTAAAGGGGATACTGGTTAATGTCCTGAAGATACAGAGTTCACTGAGTCTGCTGCTAACACAAGCAAAGAACTTATTCTTACCATGCAAGTGCTGTATGGTTCACCAGAAGATCTGCTATTCAGTTCCACTAAGTGAGACAAGTGAGAGTTGTCTGCACCTGTACAAGGTTGAATTTGGAGTATCCCACTAATCCCTTCTCCTTTTCAAGTCCTCCAGATAAAACTCCAAAAACAAATCCCCTAGACTGGTCATTGGAGACGACGAGCGAAAGTGTATGAAAATACCAGGTATCTGGCAACAGGATAATCAGAGGGAGACCCAAGTTAGAGCTATACTCAGCAGTCCCTATGGGGTAGCGCTACATTACAGTTCAGACTTACCGTATTTAACGGCGTATAACACGCACTTTTTTCTCCTAGAAATGGAGGAAAAAGTAGCAGTGAGTGTTATACGCCAATATAAGAAAAAAAAAAATGTCCAGAAAGCACTAGCAGCGCCGAGAGGTAGAAGGGGACGGGCGGCGCCGAGGAGAAGGGAGGACCGCTGTCATCGGAAGTCCCGCCTCCTATGCCGACGTCAAACATAGGCGCCGGGACTTCCGATAACAGCGCGTCCTTCCTTCTCCTCGGCGCCGCCCACCCCTTCTACCTTTCGGCGCTGGATGCTTTCTGAACAAGTGATTTCTTTAGTGGCACTGGCGCTGGCGAGGCTGCAATAATGGGCGCTGGCGAGGCTGCAATTAACGGCGCTGGCGAGGCTGCATGTAAGGGCACTGGCGAGGCTGCATGTATGGGCACTGGCAAGGCTGCATGTAAGAGCACTGGCGAGGCTGCATGTATGGGCACTGGCGAGGCTGCATGTATGGGCACTGGCGAGGCTGCATGTATGGGCACTGGCAAGGCTGCATGTAAGAGCACTGGCGAGGCTGCATGTATGGGCACTGGCGAGGCTGCATGTAAGAGCACTGGCAAGGCTGCATGTATGGGCACTGGCGAGGCTGCATGTATGGGCACTGGCGAGGCTGCAATTATGGGCACTGGCGAGGCTGCAATTATGGGCGCTGGCGAGGCTGCAATTATGGGCGCTGGCGAGGCTGCAATTATGGGCGAGGCTGCAATTATGGGCACTGCGCTGGCGAGCCTGCAATTATGGGCACTGGTGCTGGCGAGGCTGCATGTATGGGCACTGGCGAGGCTGCATGTATGGACACTGCGCTGATGAGGCTGCATTCGTGGGCACTGGTAAGACTACATTTAATTTTTAAAAAAATGTTCTGAGTTCAAAGCTGTTTGTTTTAAATTTCAGCTTTCCTGAAATTTCTGCCCTAAAATTTAGGTGCGTGTT
Organism: Pelophylax lessonae; assembly: GCF_965119305.1. NCBI lineage: Eukaryota > Metazoa > Chordata > Amphibia > Anura > Ranidae > Pelophylax > Pelophylax lessonae. Next base: position 47,008,354 of record NC_138779.1, on the reverse strand, counting down.
ATACGCCGGCGCGTGTTATACGCCGATAAATACGGTAATAAGAACTGTCTGTATTAGACCCATAGTCACCAATCAAGTTCAACCTTTCATTGTCTTTCCTGTGCAGTTTTTATTCTTATTTGTTCCTTTTCAGCAAGAGAGATGGGTCTTGTTGTAGGACACAATGGAAAAGAGTTTGAATGATTGTCATGATTGCCTTGCAGTGCTGCACCTTGGGTTGAATTCCCACCAGGAACTGTGGGCACTGGGATCTCGAAACCAGAATCCTCATCCAGTGTGAGAAACTGTGTGGTGACTTCATTCCTGCATCTACCCGACACTAGTAATTCGTTTTGGGTGTGGTGAGGTCATGCCTGCTAGGAGTGAGGCTTGCATTGGTAATGACAATAGCCGTTGATAGCCTAAACCCAAGATAAGAGCAGTCGGGTGGCGTGAAATTGGAAATGGCTTTGTTGCCATTGTATCCGATGCTGTGTTTGTGTATAGTAACTTAAGACATGTTTGTTTCACTGTCTGTTGGCGACTGCCTCAGCATTCTGAGATTAAAAGTCTTGAAAAACCAGATTGTGTTATGAAAATATTGAAGTATGTCAAACCAGATACATTTTCACGTATATCTGTAACATGTGCTTTTGATTTACATCTGACACTTTTCGGCAGTGTAGAAGATGATCAGAATCAATCTGGGCCCATTTAAACTTAAGCAATTTGCTGCGGTGTGCTAATACGTTTTACTTAGGGTTGCCACCTAACCCCTTTAAACCAGGACATTTGGGGGCCTGGGATAGGCGGCCAACCCCCGTTCCTCTCACCCTGTTACTTTTGTTCAAACTTATTTGACATCCTGTTTGATATTTTGATACACATGCGAATTGTTCACTTTTTCCTGTTGCTTTTGACAGCTCTCTGCAGAATTCTTGATTTGGATTCCCCTCCCCCCGCCCCTTTTTTTCTCTCACCTTTCTTTCTTGTACCCTTCCCTCTCCCTTTTTCTTTTTATTCTGTTATCTTCCTCTCCCCCTATACCTTTCCTCTTTTCCCTTCCCCCCATCTCATGCTTTCTTAACTTAATTTCTTTGGTTATGCTCCAGCTATGTTTTACCGCGTTTGTTGTTTCATTCCTCTGCTTGTACTGTTGTACTTGATTTTCTACTGAATAACCAAATAACATTTTCTATAAAAAAAAACCAGGACACGCATTAATTACACAGGTTCTGTAGCTGTTCAAAGTGGTAATTAAACACTTATGTGCATTATATTATCCTCCTGTGTAATTATGTAATTATGTTTCCTGGAGGGAGGAGGTGGCATTCCTAGTATTACTGCACCTTCTAGGATTGCTCATTCATGGGCTGCCAATGCACCACAATGAAAGAAAAAAATTGTGCATATGGCCGGGTTCACACATATTCGCCCGCAGAGATGTATAGTAACGAAGTAGAACTACTTAAGTACTGTACTTAAGTACCGAAATGCGGTATCTGTACTTTCCTAGAGTAGAATTTTTTTCTCCTACTTCTACTTTTACTTCACTACATTTTTCGATGATTTCGATACTTCTACTCCGATATTTTTTTTTTGTGCTGCATAGTTACTCGTTACTTTTAAAAAAATGACCACTGCCAGAACAGTAGATGGCAGGTTGCATAAAGCTCAAAAAAATGTGTATAATGTCATTTGTAAATCAGCGCATATGAAAATAAAGGCTGTGTATAATAAAAGCTGCTATACCAAATCTTTCCAATAAAAAGAAAATATGAAACAAACAAATAAATGGTGCTACAGCGCTTAAAGTGCATCAAGAAACTACTAACAAACACAGGTTAATCATTTGAATAAATCATTTGAAATAATAAAAAACAATATGATCAAACTTTTGACTTCTTTCTTTAATAACTACATAACACAGTACTTGTACTTCTACTTTCAGTACTTGAGTAGAATTTTTTTTTTTCAAAACTACTGGTACTTTTTACTTTTAGTACTTAAGTAGCAATTTTTTTGAAAAAACTACTTGCAATACTTAAGTAAAAAAAATGTTGAATACTTTAGTACTTCTACTTAAGTAACTTTTTCTGCGAGCACTTCCACTTCTACTCAAGTCACTTTTTGATCGAGCACTTGTACTTTTACTCAAGTAGAAATTTCGAGTACTTTATACAAGTCTGTTCGCCCGTGGGTTTGTGCCTGCCATCTGGTGCATCCCTGTTCACTGGGTCAGGTGCAAATCAGGTCTGAACTTTTGCTTGAATTTGCACCTGAATCAGACCCAAAGACACACAGGACCCTTATTGAATGCAGACCGCGGCCGCCCTGGACCTGTGTGAACCGGCTCCATTGAGAGCTGGTCACACTTGCCTGTCATGCGAATTGGATGCGGGGAAACCACTCACATGTAAAAATGCCATGTCCCAGCACTGGGAAGGATCTGCCATCAAGTTTGTAAGCCACTGCTGTTCCGCTGGCTCCAGATCATTCCTAGTGCTGGGACACCTCACTTTTATATGTGAGGAATAGAAAAATGGTATCCCCTAAGGATTTGGGACTTTTCAGGCACTCACAAAAAACGTGTAAATAAAAATGTAATATTTTATTCAAAATTCTTAAAAAAACATGTTCATATATAAAACAGTGCAAACAGTCACAACTTAGAAAACATAGCACAGGTACAAAGCTAATGCAGCATCAAGATACCCAACGCGTTTCGATCCCTGTCATTTTATTCTCCCTATGTATTGGATACATCAAGGAGGATCTCAAATCTCTGGTTAAATAACCGCATATGAAAGATTAGCAGACCCACCTCTGTATAAACCCAGGGGGTCCTTACCTGCGGGGGAGTGTGCACTCCTATGGGGGGGATATCCACGGTGTGGTCTTTGGAGTGGAATATTGCATGCACACGGGGCAATTCATTTGGAGTTTTTAGGACGATAATCCGTTCACTACTTTCAGTGGGAGCATAATTGTCTCAAGTTTATGAACTGTTTATTCATTTTCACAAACTTAAAGGGATTGTAAAGGCAGAAGGCTTTTTTTTATCTTAATGCATTATATGCATTTAGATAACCTTCTGTGTACAGCAGCCCCCCTCAGCCCCCCTAATACTTACCTGAGCCCATCTTTATCCAGCGATCTTACAGGAGTTTCTGAGCTGCCCTGGACTCCCCTCCTCATTGGCAGCAGCGGCGCGATTGGCTCCCGCTGCTGTCAAAGTCAGTCAGCCAATGAGGGGAGAGAGGGGGTGGGCCGGGTCACGTCTCTGTGTCTGAATGGACACAGGGAGCTGTGACTCGATCGGGTGCCTCCATAGCAAGCTGCCTGCTGTGGGGGCACTCAACAGGAGGGAGGATCCAGGAGCACCTAAGAGGGACCCAAGAAGAGTAGGATCTGGGCTGCCCTGTGAAAAACCAACTGCATATAACATAAAAAAGAAAAGACTTTAATCACTTTAATCACAATCACTTTAAGGTCTCAGATTGAGTGAAAGTATTGATATGCATTTATGATTTAGTGGTTTTGAGCTTTACCTCACAGCATTACTGCTCTTCACTATTGTATTCACAAATGCTATATTGCTTTAACCGCTTGCCGACTGCCGCACGACTATTTACGACGGCGGTCAGCCCCGTACAGGCAAAGTGACGTAGGACGTCACTAGCCTGTGAGCCTCTAGAGGGCGAGCGCACGCCGCCGGGGGCGCGCTCCCACCCCCGCTCGTTCCCTAAGCAGTCCGCGGGTCCGTCGGTCACTCGCGATCTCCCTGTGGAGAGGGAGAAAGGCAGGCGGCTAATGTAAACAAAGCCGCCTGTCATTCTCCCTGATGTAAGAACAGAGATCATACTATCTTGCTATATAGGATCGTATGTCTCTGTGCTTACATCACTAGCCACACCCCTTTACAGTTAGAAGCACGCCCCTAGGGACACACTTAACCCCTGCATCACCAATAAAGTTAACCCCTTCCCTGCCAGTGTCCTTTTTACAGTAACAGTGCATATGTATAGCACTGATTACTGTAGTAATGTCACTGGTAACCCCAAAAGTGTCAAAAATGTCAGTCAAGGGTCCAATCTGTCCGCTACAATGTCGCAGTCCCGCAAAAAAAAAAATCGCAGATCGCCGCCATTACTCGTTAAAAAGAAAAAACACCAAAAATGGCAGAAATCTTTCCCTTTGTTAGTAAACGCAATAACTTTTGCACAAACCAATAAAAATACGCTTATTGCGATTTTTTTTTTTTTTTTTTTTTTTACACCAAACATATGTAGCAGAAAACAATTTGGCCAAAAATGTTAAAAAATTTAGATTTTTACGTTTTTTTTTTTTTTGTTGTTTAATTCCTCTGCTTGTACTGTTGTACATGATTTTCTACTGAATAACTAAATCAAATTTTCTTTAAAAAAAAAAAACAGGACACACATTAATTACACAGGTGCTGTGGCTGTTTAAAGTGGTAATTAAACTTAGTGCCTTATGTGCATTATATTATCCTCCTGTGTAATTATGTGATTATGTAATATGTTTCCTGGAGGGAGGAGGTGGCATTCCTAGTATTACTGCACCTTCTAGGATTGCTCATCCATGGGCTGCCAATGCGCCATAATGAAAGAAAAAAATTGTGCATAAGGCCGGGTTCACACATATTCGCCCGTGGGTTTGTGCCTGCCATCCGGTGCATCCCTGTTCACCGGGTCAGGTGCAAAATGGGTCTGAATTTATGCTTGAATTTGCACCTGAATCAGACCCAAAGACACACAGGACCCTTATTGAATGCGGACCGCTGCCATCCTGGACCTGTGTGAACCGGCTCCATTGAGAGCTGGTCACACTTGCCTGTCATGCGAATTGGATGCAGGGAAACCACTCGCATGTAAAAATGCCATGTCTCGGCACTGGGAAGGATCTGCCATCAAGTTTGTAAGCCACTGCTGTTCTGCTGGCTCCAGATCATTCCTAGTGCTGGGACACCTCACTTTTATATGTGAGGAATAGAAAAATTGTATCCCCTAAGGATTTGGGACTTTACAAAAAAATAAAGGTGTAAATAAAAATGTAATATTTTATTCAAAATTCTTAAAAAACCATGTTCATATATAAAACAGTGCAAACAGTCACAACTTAGAAAACATAGCACAGGTACAAAGCTAATGCAGCATCAAGATACCCAACGCGTTTCAATCTCTGTCATTTTATTCTCCCTATGAATTGGATACATCAAGGAGGATCTTCAATCTCTGGTTAAATAACGGCATATGAAAGATTGGCAGACCCACCTCTGTATAAACCCAGGGGGTCCTTACCTGCAGGGCAGTGCGCAATCCTGTGGGGGGGGGGGGGGGGGAATATCCACGGTGTGGTCTTTGGAGTGGAATATTGCATGCACACGGAGCAATTCATTTGGAGTTTTTAGGACGATAATTCGTTCACTACTTTCACTGGGAGCATAATTGTCTCAAATTTATGAACTGTTTATTAATTTTCACAAACTTAATGGGATTATAAAGGCAGAAGGTTTTTTTTTTTAATCTTAATGCATTCTATGCATTAAGATAACCTTCTGTGTGCCGCAGCCCCCCTAATACTTACCTGAGCCCATCTTTATCCATCAATCTTACAGGAGTTTCTGAGCTGCCCAGGACTCCCCTCCTCATTGGCAGCAGGGGATTCCGGGGCAGCTCCCGCTGCTGTCAAAGTCAGTCAGCCAATCAGGAGAGAGAGGGGGTGGGGCAAGTCACAGCTCCGTGTCTGAATGGACACAGGGAGCTGTGACTCGGCTCGGGTGCCTCCATAGCAAGCTGCTTGCTGTGGGGGCACTCAACAGGAGGGAGGGTCCAGGAGCACCTAAGAGGGACCTGAGAAGAGGAGGATCTGGGCTGCCCTGTGAAAAACCAACTGCATATAACATATTTGTTATTTAAAAAAAAAAAAACTTAAATCACTTTAATCACAATCCCTTTTAGGTCTCCGATTGATTGAAAGTATTTATATGCATTTATGATTTAGTGGTGTTGAGCTTTACCTCACAGCATAACTGCTCTGTGTATTCACGAATGGTATATTGCTTTAAGGGAAGTGCAGCATTGTTTTAAAAGGATTACATGCTACACAAATGTTTTTTTTTTTTTTTTTTTCAGGGCCATTTAGACATTGGCGTCCTGATGCGCTAACAGACATTTTTTGCACATTAAATGTGTTGCATTATGGCAGCTTATACAAATGAATGGGTTGGCAGTGTTTTAAAACATCCCAAAAAAGCACATGCGCCATTTTTGGCAACACAGCACACTACAAATCATGGTAATGCATTACTGTCAGTTGTGTGCTGGAAAGCATCAGCGTTGAAGCTGCATTTTGCAGTTGTGTGCTGGAAAGCATCAGCGTTGAAGCTGCATTTTGCATTGCAAAATGAGTTTGCGTGCATTACTGATTTGCGGCAAAAAAAGTGTTGGGTTTCCTGTGATGGTAATGTAGCACTGTCCCCGTAGCGTAGGGCTTGCTGTTTGATAACTTCTTGGTCCTCCTCTGATTACCTGCAGGCAGTAACTTAGGGACAGTTCACACATCCCTCCTTACTCCCAATGGCTCGTTACTCAATAAACAGTCCAGGGGTTTTGGCTTTTGGTATTTATTGTGGAACTTGGATGGGAGAAGGCAATAGTGGGATACTCCAACTTGAACTGTTTACAGTTGATAAAGACAACTCTCACTTGGCCTCACCAGGTTACTCGTGGAAGCAGTCACACTGCTTTAACCATACTGCCACATGTATGGAAAGGGTTAAGTCTTCTTGCTCTCTCTCCAGCAACAGACTTGGTGAACTACATTATCTTTAGGACACTCTCTAGCATTCCCATTACTGACACCCGTCCCCTGACTCTTCTAGCTGAAGGGATGGCCCCCCTCGGGACAGGCTCCATGACACAGATCTGTACTCACTGTATGCAGAATCAGATCCTTTCCAGGGTCTCCCTTCCAGTCAGCTCTGCAGGACCTCTGGGTTTATTTCCTCTCTACTTCTCAGGCCCTCAGGTTGACCACCTGAGGCCACATGGCAACTTCTACAGAAGAGGAGGGAGCCGCCCCCTTCCTCCGGGACTCCGCCCTTCAGCTGAAAGACCCCGAGCACATGTGCCCTTGGTATTTATACAGTATCCCAGCAAGCACTGAGGCACTTTCCTCTGCCAATCACCAGGGCTGTAATAAATGCCTGTGCACTAATTTCTCAGGTTTCCTCCCACTGTCCAATATGCCTCCCTATTAGACCAGTGTGAAACACTTCAGACAAACTGAGCTACACCTGAGCAAAATGAGCAGACCTCACTAGCAGATCCTGCACTCTGGTAAGCAGAGAATGATATAGATTTACCTGTGAATCTTTCTGGTAAGCCAAAAACATCCAAAACTATTTTTCCTCTCTAGCACCTATCTAAGAGGGTGCTAAAGTAACATAAATTGCTATGTGCTTTAAAACATAAATATACACTATATTGTCAAAAGTATCGGGACACCTGCCTTTACACGCACATAAACTTTAATGGCATCCCAGTCTTAGTCCAAAGGGTTCAATATTGAGTTGACCCACCCTTTGCAGCTAGAACAGCTTCAACTCTTCTGGGAAGGCTGACCACAAGATTTAGGAGTGTGTCTATGGAAATGTTTGATCACTCTTCCAGAAGCGTATTTGTAAGTCAGGCACTGATGTTGGACAAGAAGGCCTGGCTTGCAGTCTCCACTCTTAATTCATCCCAAAGGTGATCTGTCAGGTTAAGGACAGGACTCTGTGCAGGCCAGTCAAATTCCTCCACCCCAAACTCACTTGTCCATGTCTCTACGGACCTTGCTTTGTACACTGGTTCAAATCAGTTGGTGGAGTGGAAATTTTGGTGTGGGGTTGTTTTTCAGGGGTTGGGCTTGGCCCCTTAGTTCCAGTGAAGGGAACTCTAAAGGCGTCAGCATGCCAAGACATTTTGGACAATTTAATGTGCTCAACTTTGTGGGAACAGTTTGGGGCTGGCCCCTTCCTGTTCCAATATGACTGCGCACCAGTGCACAAAGTAAAGTCCATAAATACATGGATGAGTGAGTTTGGGGTGGAGGAACTTGACTGGCCTGCACAGAGTCCTGACCTCAACCCCATAGAACACCTTTGGGATGAATTAGAGCGGAGACTGCGAGCCCGGCCTTCTCGTCCAACATTAGTGCCCGACCTCACAAATGCTCTTCTGGAAGAATGGCCAAACATTCCCATAGCCACACTCCTAAACCTTGTGTACAGTCTTCCCAGAAGAGTTGAAGCTGTTATAGCTGCAAAGGGTGGGCCAACTGAATATTGAACCCTACGGACTAAGACTGGGATGCCATTAAAGTTCATGTGCGTGTAAAGGCAGGTGTCCCAATGCTTCTGACAACATAGTGTATGTAGCCAAGACTCTTATTTAATAAAACCAAAATGCATTTCTGTTTGCTGCACGCTTTGAATTGTCCCCTCCCTGTACACTGTCAAATATGAGCAAGCTGAGCTGCTTAGTGCTATATACACAAACATACAAATAGCGTCCGGTAACAATTGTGCTCTTAAAGTCTTATTTTCCCCAGTAGCTACCTGTGAATACACAGAATGTTTAATTGTGGCTGGGAGAGGCAGAGACGGGTGACTGAGGTCCTCTGAGATAGGTGAGAGCGTACCAGTCACACACAGGTGCTGCTGTTACTGCAGAGCTTCACACGCCATGGGAAACTAGAGACTGCAGGGACACCTAATCCTCCCCGCTGCATTGATATTATTAATTAGACCTCGCACCCACAGGTGTCTTTATCTATGTAATTCCCTGACTAATCAGTTTCTAGCTCATCCACAGCTAACCTCACCCAAGGACAACATGTGCTATCCATGGACAGCCCATCACATTTAATTTTATATGTGCAGCTGCTTGAAAGTATATGTAAACCCAACTGGAAGACATGGCTAAGGTATTAAATAAACAAGCAAAAAATTTGGGGGAGCATACCCATGTATTTCTAAAGCTGGTGCAGCTATGAACCAAAAGACATGTATATTAAAAAAAGAATAGCGCACACATGCAAAAGAAATTACTACCAAATTTGAAGACAATCCATAAATAAAAATGGGGATTTGGTCCCACCATATGGCCATATAGTGCTCAAGCCCACCACTGCGTCAAAGTACCCCTTATCAGTGGGTCCTACACTATCCATGAAAAAGAGATGAATCCAGCCTTTCCAACCCTTGGAGATAATACTCCTTGCTGGGAAAGATGTGCAAATGCACTACAGGGGACTCCTCCTATATCCACTTGATAGTGGACACTGATAGAGTACAGGTGTGTGTGGGGGGTGGGGTGGGATGCTCAACCTCGGTAGTCTGGTCAGACCGAATACATAATAAACCACCAAAAAATTTGGGGGAGCATACCCATGTATTTCTAAAGCTGGTGCAGCTATGAACCAAAAGACATGTATATTAAAAAAAGAATAGCGCACACATGCAAAAGAAATTACTACCAAATTTGAAGACAATCCATAAATAAAAATGGGGATTTGGTCCCACCATATGGCCATATAGTGCTCAAGCCCACCACTACGTCAAAGTACCCCATTATCAGTGGGTCCTACACTATCCATAAAAAAGAGATGGATCCAGCCTTTCTAACCCTTGGAGATAATACTCCTTGCTGGGAGAGATGTGCAAATGCACTACAGGGGACTCCTCCTATATCTACTTGATAGTGGACACTGATAGAGTACAGGTGTGTGTGGGGGGTGGGGTGGGTTGCTCAACCTCAGTAGTCTGGTCAGACTGAATACATAATAAACAAGCAAAAAATTTAAGGTATTAAATATGGCTTGTTTTACAAACTGCTATACCAATACCCCCACCCTTTAAAGAAGACCACGTACACCAGGTTGCATTTAATTGGCTATAGCAGCCTTTTATTAACCAAAGCATAAATCACAAATAAAAACGCTATATAACATAACCTGAACTCATAGTGCATAAAGAATGGAGCCACAAGGTCCTAATAGGCATCAAAACCTAAGGACAGTACCTACGTGCCACTTCTCAGGCCTCCAGCCGCAAAACCACCGGTTCAGAGACAACTGGCAGATACAGTGTCCCACCACTAGGGAGCCGTACCTCAGATGGGTCCCTACATCGTACGTTTATGAGCCCATACTACCCTAAAAAGGACCTTGCACCCCGCAAAACAAAAACCAACGTCTCCGCACTTCAGATACCCAACACAGCCTAACCACCAAAACTTAGGGCGGGAGGGTGGGAAAATGTTCCTTGCATTCTCCCATCCAACTGAGGACCACCCCCTTCTGTTGCCTCACTAATTGCACCAAACTCCACCCTTACAAAGTTTGCCCAACCCGCTCAATTCTCTCTACCGAAATAAATTACCAACTTAACTTTCCTGCCCCCTCCTATGCTCCAAGCCGCCTTAACTGATTTCATGCCGGCCCTTCGTCTATTGCTTTGCTTATTTTTACTCTGGGCCTTTCTTTAGCTTTGCTCTGCGCACTGTGAGGTTGATTTATTAAAACTGGAGAGTGCAAAAATCAGCCAAGCTTAATTTAGAAGCTGATTGGCTTCCATGCACAGTTGCACCAGATTTTGCACTCTCCAGTTTTAGTAAATCAACCCCTGTGTTTCATATACTAATTTTTTTAATAATATCCTTGTTTTCTCCTCCTCACCCACCTTATTACCGCTTTTTTTTTTGGGCTGTTTATCTCCTGTAGCCTCTGTTGTTGTCCACCAACACTCCAGTGGTTGCATAGCTCTTCTCATGGTGGGTTTCCTGATGTCACAATTAAGCATGTTCAAATCTTAGTCAGAATCCACGCGAGCAAACCCGCCAATTATTTGTCATTGTACTGAGCCAATCATAATGGTCTGGGCATTCCAAAAGCCATACGTATAAAAGAGGTATGCATGCGTGCTGTTGGAATGGGGAATGCCTCAACCACATGATAATTGGCCCAGTATAGTGACAACTTCTTGGCGGGTTCGGACTAAGATCCAAGCAGGCCTTAGCTCAATCCCTAGTGACAACAGTGGACAATGGCTGCATAATGTGTATGGATACGGCCACTTGTAGTCTCCATCTGAGGCACATGCGACATAGTGACAATGCAGGAGAACAATTGGGAGACAGGGACAGGGTGTTATCACCCTATAATAGGAAGTGCTTGAACAAGGACCTTCATGGCAGGATTGCCAGATATTAAAGAGATAAAAGCTCCAGGTTTAACCACTCCTGTACCGCCTGCCGCATGTATACTGCAGCAGGGTGGCCCAGCTGCGTTAAATCCTGTACATGTCCATGATTGGACACAGCGGGAGCCAATCAGCGGGTCCGGTGGCCGCAATGGCCGCCGGGACCTGATGAACATTCCTAAGAGGCAGAACCGTGATCTGCCTATGTAAACAAGGCAGACTGGCGTTCTATCACAGAGGAAAATGGAGATCTTGTGTTTCTGCTAAGCAGAAACACAGATCTCTGTTTTCCTCTAGTGCATCTATTCTTCCCGCAGTTAGAAAGCACTCCCTAGGAGCACACTTAACCCTTTAATCGCGCCTGATGTTAACCCTTCCCTGCCAGTGTCATTTATACAGTGACAATTATACAGTGCATTTTTTTTTTAGCACTGATCACTGTATTGGTGTCACTGGTCACCAAAAAGTGTAATGGGGGGCCGGATTTAAAGAAACTGCAGCTTCAAACATCTATGACGTGTTTCAGTTTCGCCGCGTTCAAATCAATTAACTGGCGCTGCGGCGAATTGGCGAGTAAAACAGCAATAATGAATTCCGCCGTCAGCGGGATTCACTTACGATCGCGGCTTCGCCAATTCGCAAACTTATGTCTTCCTGCTTATAGCAGTTTCACATAGCGATGTGGGCTAGTGGATTAGTGCACACATCACATGTCTGTAATTCATCTCCCTCTGCTGTAGGTTCGAGGCTTACCATCTCCACCTACTTTTTTTATTTTCTTTTTTTGTTTATATTGCTAAAATGGAACGGATTACATCATATATATTGCTAAATAATGTTACACTCAGAAGCGCTTGCAAGCTTACACCATTTTAAGTGTTTTTTTGATCTTGTCTGTGTGTCGAATCGATCTTATGAAGGAAAGTACCAAAGGCAAGTGACCAAACCCCTACCCTACTTCAGGGCAAGATGAAACCTCACAATTTTACCATGGTCTTCTTCCCACATTCCATACAATGTTTAGTTCTTTAGCTATATGTGCTTTTTAGCCTTAACACACTCCATTTTTTCCACCATACAGCTTTATTCTGCACAATAGCTAAGTGCTTTGCAACTTCACTGCAGTTCACAACGTCATGGGTTCAAATCACATCACTACACTTGGGATCTCTTTTCACTCTCATTTTTTTAAACAGTTTTTTTAAACTATCTTGAATTTGGGGGGGGAGGGGGGTGTCCTACCCAAATTTCAAGCACATCAATGGAAACAACACAATTTTGATTTTATGAGTGTGGTCCTAGTTTTATCGAGATGCAATTCTTTACATATTTACCATGGTTCTTACAATTTCTTGACCAATAAACATAGGTGTCTGATATTGGACTCTCTCCATATTTCAACAACACAGGCCCTCATAGTCCAACACTACATTTGCCTCACACCTCAACACAACACTGTCACATCCCTACTCTACATTACAACCCCTCACATCACCAGTACAAGCAGCATGCAAAGTGCAAAACTCCGGCCTTGGCAGCTTAATGGGCCATACACTAACAATTTGTCTAGACTTTTTCCTGTAGACTTAACCAAACCATATAATAGAAGCTCAAACCTCAACACTTTCAATTTGGATGCAATCAGGCAGGCCCTTGCACTACATAGAAAATGTCAATCGGAAGGATAAAGTCTTCTCTAAATCTTACAGTGTGGATGGCCCTTTTGTCTGTAGGCACCCACACAAAACAAAAAAACACATGTTCAATTCTAATGTATTTATTTATTTGAGAATGACAGCAGAAGGAGGGATGCAGCAAAAGAATATTGTCACTCTCCAGTCCGTGTGCCTTTACAGCGCCAGACCACGATCTTTGCTCCATGGCTACGGGATTCTGATGTCTTCCACAACTTCCGGCAGAGTTCAGAATCCATTCTGCACCTCTACCAGCTCATAGGGGACAGGCATGGCAAGGTTGCTGGGCAGCTTCCAAGCCACTTTCGAAGTTCCAGGGTGTTCATGTTGGTCATTGGCCATGTGCCTTACCAAATATCCACTGACCACAAAAGAAAATGAGTGGAGTCCATCAAGGTGGGTTTCTACCACCTACACCCGCAAGCAGTACCACTCCTGGAAAAATAAAACAAAGGATAAGACATTTCATTATGAAAATCACATCTTAATGCCTGTTTGCTTCATTCTGAACTTCATTTAATTTCGACATCACGAGTGAAATAACACATTTTATGCCAACTTACACAAACCAGAAATCATTAATGTAAACATTTGAATACACACCTGTGACGCCAGACAGCCCATCACCACAGGCTTCCCATGGTACGTGCCATGATTCCAAGATGTTGATGTTCTGGAAAATTACAACACCATAAGATACCAAGCAGCCGTTCATGTTATCAATAACTACACAGGTGGCATAGACACAAATAAACACCTGCCAGCTCTTCTCAGCCCTTTACACTATTCACAATACCAACATGTTTATGGTTAGAGGTGCATGTTTTTGCTCAAGTAACACAATTTTACCAATGTTGACTACACTTTATCTACAATGGCAAGTGTCATTGGCAGATGATAATCACCCTCTGTCTCCCTGTGAGTGGCACCTCTGCTAACTAGCTAATTAATACACATGCCCTATCTTGACCGGTTACAGTACTTACATGTAAAGTGGCTAGCAACCAGGGTATTCCGGGTGGCCATACCGGCAGCGGTGCTCCGCCGCCTGGGGGCCGCCGGCTGACGGACCTCTGGCTCCCTCTCCTCCGTCAGCTCCCAAGAATCATCCCGGGCAACGCACATGTTGTGCAACACGCAGCACGCCAGGATGATCTTGGAAGCCTTTGTAGGAGAGTACAGGAGTTCACCCCCAGGCCGGGCCAAGCAGAGAAACCGGGACTTGAGAAGACCTATGGTCAACTCAATGATACTCCGGCTTCTCCGCAAGGCCCTGTTGTAATTCCTCTCTGCTGGGCCCTGGGGGTACCTGATTGGAGCCATCAGCCACGTCAGCTGCGGGTAACCAGCATCCCCTGAAAAATAAGAAAAATATACATTAGTTATTCATATCATGTGACTTTAGATGACTCCTCAAAATGGGAGACAATTAGGCATTTTACTAAACAACCTGCTCGTCTGTTTGCAAAAAATCATATGAAACATCTCAACTCTGTCTAACTGCCTAAATCACTAATACAAATGGGAAAAAGGACACACAAAGTGGTGGGTTTCTCTTGCAAGTTACAACTTGGCCCCTATTCTGTTCCTATTACATTAGCCTAGGTCTTACTTCTGGAATATATCTGCAACTAGAGTGAGGAAACCAATATTGACTCACTTATGCAAAGTACTTTGGGGATATGGCAATACCATTGGAATCATTTGTAGGTTTTCTTTGGGTGGCTAGAGGACACCATTTACACATTGGTTAACCACCTTCATTGGACTCAAAGACAACTTTGCAAATCTTTCTTTTGTGAGCTGCTAAGCTGCTGATCTGGTTGTGTGTGAACAGCCTGACAACTAATAACACATCCATTTTAGGTAGGCTTTGCTTAAATCAGGGTGTACACCGATGTAGCTTATTCCTATGTCTATGTAATCTTACAGTTTATGTTGTTAAGACAAAATACTTTACCAATAAGCCACCCTTCGGGCATTTGTCCACTTTCAAACACCTCGTACAGAGTACTTGTTCTTAACATACTGGAATCATGGCACGACCCTGGGTGACCAGTGTTGACACTCATGATGCGCTGTTTGGCGTCACACACTAATTGGACGTTCACAGAGTGGTACTGCTTGCGGTTCCGGTATTCACTTTCGTGGCTCCTTGGGGGCCTAATGGCTATGTGGGTGCCATCGATTGCCCCTAGGATTTGCGGCATGTGTGCCCGCCGGTAGAAACCCAACTTGACTTCATTCCACTCATTTTCATTCTGTGGCCAGTGGATAAAATTGGGCACTATATCCACTATGGCATTAATGACCAACATGAACACCCTTGAAACTGTGGGCTGGCTAATGCCCATGATACTTCCCGAAGTGGCTTGGAAGCTGCCACGCCCTAAAATATACAAAGTGGCCAGCAATCTGGCCATGCCGGGCACCGCATGGCCGCGCTGTGTGTCCGGGTCAATTTTCTCTGCTATGAGCTGGTAGAGGTGTAGAATAGTTCCTCGCTCGAGCCGGAACTTCCTCCTGACATCAGAATCCCGCAGCTTGTCCAAATAGATCCTTGGAGCAAAAATGCGTGGCTGGCGAGGTAAGGGCACACGGACTGGAGGTGCTGCTGCTGAAGGTGCTGCTGCTGCTGCTGCTGCAGCTTCCCCACCTTCTGCTGCCTCCTGTGCCAGGGCCTCCTCAAACAAGGCACCAATAAATGCCAGCATTGCACCATCTAATGCGTCTGGGATATCGTCCTCCATTTTGAACGCGCAAATTCGCGAATGCGCAGATATATATAGAAACGGCCGCTAATTATCACACCTGTGAGCCAGCTATAAAAGGAGCACATGGCCAATATGGCTGCTGGATGTTATAGATCGATGTTTCTTATGTGCTAGCAAGACCCTGTGACCCACAACCTACATTATCTGGAGGTAAGACAATTGTATCTCTCTCTCCCAAAAAAAAGGAAGGAGACAATTTGTACTTATCTTGGGTGTGCTTAAGTTGTCTATGGTGAATCCCCTCCAACCCACAATAGCTTGGGAACCCCTCAAGTGTCTTTTAATCATTGGCAGTTGGCCCCATGTGCATGTGGTTTGGACATGTGTTTTCTCATGTTTGTTAAAGGTGTGCAGTCTAGATTTGGCATCTAAACCTGCCCCCTTACCTTCCCAGCTTCCAAAGACACCATTTTTGCTTTCCTGATAACTGTAATTTATTATGTGCACGTATGTAGGTCATGCGATTTCTCATGTATGTTTAATGTTTGCAGCCTCCTTTTGCCTATAAAGGATTACACCACCACCACCACCACCACCACTGTGTTTGTGACATTAGGTAAGTGTTTGGAGGGCCTCGTGTGATTTGTACCCCTATGCGTTTTCTTATGTGTTTTTTTTTTACATTTCTTTGCAGCCTCTTCTGCTCTTTAACACCACCACCACCACCACCACCACCACTGTGTTTGTGCCATTAGGTAAGTGTTTGGAGGGCCTCGTGTGATTTGTACCCCTATGAGTTTTCTTATGTGTATTTTTTGTACATTTCTTTGCAGCCTCTTCTGCTCTTTGCCACCACCACCACCACCACCACCACCACCACTGTGTTTGTGCCATTAGGTAAGTGTTTGGAGGGCCTCGTGTGATTTGTACCCCTATGCGTTTTCTTATGTGTTTTTTTTTTACATTTCTTTGCAGCCTCTTCTGCTCTTTGCCACCACCACCACCACCACCACCACTGTGTTTGTGCCATTAGGTAAGTGTTTGGAGGGCCTCGTGTGATTTGTACCCCTATGCGTTTTCTTATGTGTTTTTTTTTTACATTTCTTTGCAGCCTCTTCTGCTCTTTGCCACCACCACCACCACCACCACCACTGTGTTTGTGCCATTAGGTAAGTGTTTGGAGGGCCTCGTGTGATTTGTACCCCTATGAGTTTTCTTATGTGTTTTTTTTTTACATTTCTTTGCAGCCTCTTCTGCTCTTTGCCACCACCACCACCACCACCACCACCACCACCACCACCACCACCACTGTGTTTGTGCCATTAGGTAAGTGTTTGGAGGGCCTCGTGTGATTTGTACCCCTATGCGTTTTCTTATGTGTTTTTTTTTTACATTTCTTTGCAGCCTCTTCTGCTCTTTGCCACCACCACCACCACCACCACCACTGTGTTTGTGCCATTAGGTAAGTGTTTGGAGGGCCTCGTGTGATTTGTACCCCTATGAGTTTTCTTATGTGTTTTTTTTTTTACATTTCTTTGCAGCCTCTTCTGCTCTTTGCCACCACCACCACCACCACCACCACTGTGTTTGTGCCATTAGGTAAGTGTTTGGAGGGCCTCGTGTGATTTGTACCCCTATGCGTTTTCTTATGTGTTTTTTTTTTACATTTCTTTGCAGCCTCTTCTGCTCTTTGCCACCACCACCACCACCACCACCACTGTGTTTGTGCCATTAGGTAAGTGTTTGGAGGGCCTCGTGTGATTTGTACCCCTATGCGTTTTCTTATGTGTTTTTTTTGTACATTTCTTTGCAACCTCTTCTGCTTTTTTTGCCACCACCACCACCACCACCGTGTTTGTGCCATTAGGTAAGTGTTTGGAGGGCCTCGTGTGATTTGTACCCATATGCGTTTTCTTATGTGTTTTTTTTTTTTCCTTTTCTTTGCAGCCTCTTCTGCTCTTTGCCCACTACTACCACCACCACCACGACCAAGTCTGTTTGTGCCATTAGGTAAGTGTGTTCTGTAACTGTTCACTAATTATACTGTATATGAAGAGCAATCTGCAAATCCTGTTTTTTCTGTTTTCTCTTTTGTCATTTCAGATTTAGGAGTTTGGGGCTCTTTGCTGCTGCTGGACAGCCAGATTCTCTGCCCACCTCGTGCTCCCATGGCCCCACCCACTGGAAGGATGAGAAGGGCCAGGGGGGCCAGGGGGGCCAGGGGGGCCAGGGGGGCCAGGGGGGGCAGGGTGGGCAGATCGTCTGGCTCTGGTGTGAGGGAGGCTCCAGCTGTATCCATGAGGGAGTCCACCATCCCCATCCCGGAGGAGGAAGCCGGGGGAGGTGTTAACACACCAAGTGGACAAGCTGGCTCTTCTGACAGTAGTCCTGGAGCGGGTCCGTCCACCAGAGTCAGCTTGTCCACATTAACCCGGCTTCCCCGTTTCACCCACAATCAGTGCTGTGCCCTGGTCCACGCCTATATGGCCAGATATCAGGCGATACATGGGACCAGGGCCGCGTCTTACTCAGTAACAGAGAAGAACAGATTGTGGGATGAAATCCGGGATGCTGTAAATGCACTGGGTGAAGCACCTCGCCACCGTGACAGTGTGCGGAAGAAGGTCAACGACATCTGTGGGTCCGTTCGGAAGAAGCTAATTGCATGGGCTGCGGAGGGTCTTTATGACCGTCAAGGTCGGCTGGATGAACGTGCACGAAGTTCTCTCTGGGATTATCAATTACCTTTCTTGAACATCATAGGACCCGATACCATCTTTCCCAGAGAGGACTTAGATTCGGATGCTTTGCACCGAGGTAGGATATTATCTTGGATGTCAATTGTGTGAGTTGTTTGGAAAAGATTAACTACTATCCTATGTGTGACATTAAGAGAATGTGATACTTGCCCTTCCAATTGTCCTTTTTTTGTTTTCCCCAACCTGCAATTTGTTCATCTGTAGCACGGATCTCAGCCCCTCCACAGCCCATGCAGCTTGGCGAACCAGACGGACTCACAGGTGTTGACATCAGTGCTGACCCTCCTCCTGGTAGGTCCAATATCATACTGTGCCAAACAATGTAGATGTTTTTTTTTGGCCAAGATAGCTCATATTGCTATGTCCTTTACAGAAGATCCGCAGCAGGGAACACACCCAGTGCAGCTAGGCCTGGAGGAAGGTGTTGGTATGTCTAGTCAAATAATGTTTTTTTGAATCTTATTAACCCCATTAACACACATGTTTTTTCTTAGGAAAGAGTGTTGCCTTTTAGATGTTTACCCTGCAAAACACAGTTGACAGCATTAATGGGTGCCGTCATTAGTAGGCAGACCAAGCCTTCTTAACCTTTGGGAGGGTTTAGCAAGTGTCCTATGAGCCCAGGAAAGCACTTTTGAATGTTTGGCCTCAATGCTTCATTCATGAAGCTAGGAGGGCAATCTGGCCATAATCATTACTGACTAAGGTTATGTACTAAACATGTTTTTTTTTTTTTTTTTTAAAAGAACATCAGGCCCCTCTTGACGTTGCAGCTGGAGTTGGATCAGGAGCTGGCGACGATTCTGCATCCAGTGCTGTGGTATGTGATATAAGGGAACAAGGTGCACATGTAACATTTCAATGGTAGCATTGATTTTGGACTAGATGTGGCTTACATTGTGTGTGTTAAATTAGTGCTATGACATTCTGACGATGCACCAGCACAACAAGAGTTCTATCTTGAACATCAGGGAATTATGTTATAATTTGGTGTGCCACTAATGTTCCAAAAACATCCAGGATCTTTAAAGTCCGGCCCGTCTTTGATTTTCCAGGTCCAAATTCATGGGTATCGTTTGGTTGGGTTGTCCTCTAGCCGATTGATGGCAAGATTTTAGACAACATACGTAGATGTATAAAGTCATTGGTGTAGTAACAGATTTACCAAAAGCATAAACAACCTACCACACCAGGGTTAATTGGGAACACCTTCATGTTGAATCTTTTTTGCCTTTGTCATATTAGTCCTACCAATATAATATGTACCCATTATCAGAAGTGTTGCTAGCTTGGATAATCTTACAATGAACAAGTACTCATTAGAAGCACATCAAACTTTTCAACGTTCTGCTTGGGGTGTTAAGTTGTCAAACTAATCTGAAATATTTAGTCATGATGTTTGATAATGATTTGGTCTATTTCTTCTGCTTTCAGGTAGCCTTAGATGCAGAGGGATTGTCACCTACCCAACTTCGTCCATCTATGCTGGATGTAGCCGAGAGGCTGCTTGATGAGTATCAGGTCCAAAATGAGTTAAGGAGGCGTACTCAGCAATCTACTGAGGCAGTACGTCTGCTCGGGCTCATACAGGAATCTGTAGCAACAATGGTACAGGTTCACCAGGATATGTTACAGGTTCAACAGGATATGCGTAACAGCTTGGTAAGTTTAGCAGACCAGCATCAACGGGATCGGCAAAGTGTTGACACTCAGGTGCTGGCCACACGCCAATGCCTGTTTGGATCTGAAGATGCCCCATTGGCAGAGCCCTCCCAAACATCTCACTCACCTGCCACTGCAGGTTGTGGTAGTGGGAGGGTAATGCCAGTGTTGGCCACTTGTCAGGCAGCTGGGGATGGGACAATTCCTCCTGTAGCCACTCCTAGCACTTCACACTCCGTTCGGACTCCCACACCCCTCAATGAGCAATCCTCCTGCACAACCTCAATGCGCACTGGTTCCACAGTACCCCTTCCACCTGACTACATTCCCTCCACACCTTTATCACTTCACTCCTCCCCAGGCCGTTCTTCTTTTTTGTCACCAATGCGACATGTCGTTTGCCCCCGCACCGTGGACCACAACAACCAATCAACCACCACTCCCCACACATCTTCACAACCCTTGCACCACCAGCAGCATCAAATAGCCTTGGAGCAGCAACGATCCCATCTCATGGTAATGGCACACGTTACCCAAATTCTTAGGCTGAGCACAGAGCAGATGGGACTATTGGCACAAGATCTTCAGTCTGGGACATTTCCAGGGTTCAACACCCTGCATCAGCAGCAGCCTCAGACACGGGATCTGATTCTAATGGGCCACTTTACCAGAACTCTAAGGCTAACCCCAGAGCAGATGGGACTATTGGCCCACCATTTGATGGCAGGAACCTTTCCATTGCTCACCACACTGCTTCAGTCACCACCACCACCACCAACTTAATTTCTTTTTTTTTTTTTTTTTTGGTTTTGTTAATGATTGTTACATTGGCCAATTTGTGGGGCCATTTTTTTTTTAAATTTGAGGGTGGCACAATATGATTTCTTATAGTGCTTTTTTTGGGGATGAAATAAAATTTTATGCAAAATGATTAGTTTGTGTTTGCTCTTTGGTTTTTTAGGAGTGTTGGTGGCCAAGTAATGGCCCTGGTTAATGTAGGCATTTATACACACGTGCTTCTCGATCTCCAAACATATGATTTCATGTAAATTTAGATAACTCAATGTTCACATAACGACCCAAGAAAAGGTCTCCCTTCAAATGTAGCTTCAAAACAAGTCTCAAGGCTAACATAAACCAAAGCCAACATACTAACAATTACAGACCACACCACTCAAGTAAACAAATACAACACAAAAGACATTCGATGTGTACACCAAAAAGAAAACTTGGGTAATAAAATAAATGTTTTAATAACACATGTGGGTGTCTACCAACTGTAGCGTACAAAAAATATATTACAATATATAATAGAATGAACTAAATTGCCAATGTAACATTTGTGTTGCAAAGAGCAACATACTTAAATTTAATTTAGATAAACATTTTAAACATTTTTTATGTTTTGACATCATTTTTTGGAAGGTTTTCACAAAAACAATTCTTTTTTGTAAACATTTGTGGTTTTGTCGGTTGCCATAAAAACAACAAGGCTTTTTGTAAACATTTTTGGTTTTGTCCGTTGCCATAAAAACAACAAGGCTTTTTTGTAAACATTTTTGGTTTTGTCGGTTGCCATAAAAACAACAAGGCTTTTTTGTAAACATTTTTGGTTTAGTTTGTTACCAAAAACAACAAGGCTTTTTTGTAAACATTTTTGGTTTTGTCCGTTGCCATAAAAACAACAAGGCTTTTTTGTAAACATTTGTGGTTTTGTCCGTTGCCATAAAAACAACAAGGCTTATTTGTAAACATTTGTGGTTTTGTCCGTTGCCATAAAAACAACAAGGCTTTTTTGTAAACATTTTTGGTTTAGTTTGTTACCAAAAACAACAAGGCTTTTTTGTAAACATTTTTGGTTTTGTCCGTTGCCATAAAAACAACAAGGCTTTTTTGTAAACATTTTTGGTTTTGTCCGTTGCCATAAAAACAACAAGGCTTTTTTGTAAACATTTGTGGTTTTGTCCGTTGCCATAAAAACAACAAGGCTTTTTTGTAAACATTTTTGGTTTTGTCGGTTGCCATAAAAACAACAAGGCTTTTTTGTAAACATTTTTGGTTTTGTCCGTTGCCATAAAAACAACAAGGCTTTTTTGTAAACATTTTTTTTTTGGTTGCCAAAAACAAGGCTTTTTTTTTTTTTTTTTGGTTTTTTTGGTTCCCAAAAAAAGGGTTTTTTATAAATTTTTATATTTTTTTGGTTGCCAAAAACAAGGCTTTTTTTGTTTTTTTTTTTTTTTTGGGTCCCCAAAAAAAGGGTTTTTTATAAATTTTTATATTTTTTTTGGTTGCCAAAAACAAGGCTTTTTTTGTTTTTTGTTTTTTTTGGGTCCCCAAAAAAAGGGTTTTTTATAAATTTTTATATTTTTTTTGGTTGCCAAAAACAAGGCTTTTTTTTTTTTTTTTTTTTTGGGTCCCAAAAAAAGGGGTTTTTTTTTAAACTGTTTTTGATTTTTTTGTTAGATTTTTGTTTATAATGGGCAACAATTACAAATGTGACATTTCTTTGTGTTGCAACGTGCAACATAAGTAAACAAACCACAAAAAAAAAATACTAGGATCTTTTTAAAGGTGTGACATTCCTAACGAATGGCTCCTTAGGGTCTGGATCCACGCCACAAAGGTGTTCCAAATATAGAATTCGGTCTCCGCACCACCTCATATAATCCAGGAGGACCTCGTAGGTGAGGTGGGTGTGCCCTGGGTAGAAAAAAAAATGACAATTAGTTTTAGGCAAAATGATCCAAACAAGGATTGTAATTAATGTGCCTCAACAAATATGCTTAGGAGTCTATTGGTTGGCTTTTATCAACACTCTGAAGCAAATATGCTAAATTGCTGTTGTAAACCTTAAACTCAAACTTTCACAGCAAATTGTTCAAAAGGTTACATAAGATGGCTTGGAATGTTAGTAGCAGTTCCACCAAAGCTAAGTAAAATGCTTTTCTGCATGTAAACACAAGCAATCATTTTGAAGAATGTAAGGTGTTTTGGGTTCAATTGGTCAACACGATACATGTGCACACATTTATCTCTATCACCATTGGAATCTGTGGAGCGTTCTCTCTCCCTCTTACTGTCTATAGATTGAACCTGACACATAGTAGAGACTCACCCTTAGGAATTTTGAGGGCCAGTTCTGGACGGAGCAGATGTGTCTGCTCCCCTGATCTCCTTTCCGCCATCCCAGCTGTGTTAAGAGAGAAGAAAAAGTTTATCAACAAATGGACTCACGCTAACTGTAGGTTACGCAGTCATGAAAACGCTCTAACACCCACTCATTACCCCTCCACATTTCCCTGAAAGTTTTATTTAGACATTGATATGGTGGTGATGCAGATTTGTACAGTGCAAGCGTCATTCTTCTGGGTGAAGCTTGTAGCGTTAAGGATACGTACTCCCTGCTTTTGTGCTGATTGTGTTTTTCTGATGTTTTTGGTGCCTCAGCCCTGCCTGTTCTAAGTGTTGGAAACATATCATTTTGGGAGGGCTGCGGAAAACTAATCAGGTTAGACTTACACTCTCTAGGTTTTTGGGGACAAGAGAAATAACAATCCTCCTTTTTACATGGCCCCTGTACACACCTCTAGGCACCTCCCTCCTGTTGTTTGACCCCACAGCAGGCAGCTTGCTATGGAGGCACATGAGATGAAGCCAAGCACCCTGTGCCTGTTCAGGCACTAGGCTGTGAGCCAGCCTTGCCCCCCTCCCTTCCAATGGTCTCAATGATTAGGAGTGACAGCATCAGGAGGCAATATTGGCATGCTGTCACCTCAGTTAAGGAGGAGGGGGAGTCTGTTCCAGACAAGTATTAGTGCAAAAATTTGGACCGTAAAAATGGTCCCAGTAAGTCTTAGGGGGAATATGCACACCTATCACTTGGAATACTAATGCATAGAATGCATTCACATAAAGAACCCGCTGCCTTTAGAACAACTTGAAGCCTGAGCGGGGACATACACAGTTAGCATTTCTCCACTTACTAAGTAGACACATTACTGGAAAAGCACACAACTTACCATCATCAGGTTTTTTTGGGGCCCCTGAAGTGGATGGCGTGGCTGGCTCTGGAGAAACTGCACAAAAAGAACACAAATTGTGAACTGGAATGTGGTACATTACCGAGGAAGAGTATTTATGAAAGATTGACAAACACACATTTTCAGTGTTGACTAAATCAGGACATGATTAAATTACAATGTCCCCTAAAAATTTACAAGTACAAAGCACACCATTTCCAATGTAGAGAAACTAACACCAATTTAGAATAGGGTGGCTTGAGATAACTTACAAAAGATAACATGTCCTGTAAAGCTCCCCAAAACCACCTTTCAAACATGAAGGTTAAGCAAGAGTGTTTCATGACCAACCTTCCTGTCACATATAGCAAAACTACACTTGCTTTGACTCCAACTTAGATTATCCTAGATACACATCATCCTAGCACACACAATTCATGTGAGAATCTAATTTTAGGTACTTACAGACTAGTTCAGGGGAGCCTGGAGTGGGGAGGATGGGGGAGACCCTACATGGGGGGATGGTGTCCCTTCATGGGGGGATGGCGTTGTATCTCCTAGAAACACAAAGACACAAATACAATCCTTGAACAAAAGCTATTTGATAAAGGCACACAGAAAGTAGTCTGGAAACATTGAAGGTAGTAGTTACAGTGGACTGGGTAAGCAGTGGCCCCTCTTCCCCAGTCCTCCACAACAAACATCCTCAATGTCAGCTGCTACAAAACCCCAATGTCAAAATATATATATTACAGCCCTTATATTTACCAGGACACATTGAACACACAAACACATGTAGAATACTTACTTCCCCTTTGAGGAGAGCCCAGGTCCTCATCCGAGTCGGACCAATTGGCCTCTTCTTGGCCAACAGTTTGTTCCTGGCCCGGATCCAGGCGACTCGGCCCTGCCTGAGGCTCCTCTCTTGCTGAAGTTACATCAACCACAAAAGAAAACAAAACAAACAATCATTCCTCCAAGTTCGACCTAATACACAACACACCAGCACATCCACATTACTTACAGGGGGCCTGAGAAGGCTGAGCCGCAACATCCTGATCACTGGTTTCTAAAATAAAAGAAAAACATTATATATTATTTATGGACACAAATAGGCAGTAACCTCTCATCATGCTAGCACCATACTCAATGCCCCTACAATTCAGAACATAGAAGTGCACTTACACCAATGAGATGCATTGACCATGTTTTAAAACAGGAGGGCACCATGCAAATTAAGCGGGCGCCTAAGGCCTCGCACCTACAGGGGCCTTGCGGCCAGTGGCGGAGCACCAACATTTCGAAGGGCGCAGTCAGGGAAATCTCCCAAGTAAAAGATTGCTTTCAATCCTCGGATCAAAAAGTTGCAGCAGTGTGCTGCAGTCCCTTCACTGCGTCTGCCAGGTGTCTGTTGTCCGCTGACACTTACTCCTCCTTCTCTGCCTGGGGATTGGCCGTCTGATCATGTTATCCTAAGATGTGGAGGAATCGGTAGGTGTGTACCTGCACCAGTAGGAAGTGACTGGCCGGTCAACTCACTCTGCTATCATCAGTTGTTGCTCTGGGAGGAGAGCTCCGCCCTGGACCCGGAACATACAGGTAACCAGGCCCAGACTTGATATTTTGCAGGCTGGTCATAGATTTGTTGTGTCCACTATGCAAAGTGGTTGAGTAGCCCCAGGGAAGTTGGAAGAGTCTGAAAATGGTTGGTGGAGGAGGAGGAGAAGAAGGCCCTGGGTGGCTGGGGGACAAGGAGAGGGCCCCTGGGGGTTTTCTAGAGGAGGAAAGATCCACAATGACGCCAGAGTCAATTGCCAAGGAAGAGAGTGGAGCTGAGCAAGTCCTGCCTATCTGACATGAAAGCCAAACATGGTGTAGATGGAGCCCTTTGCCCTACACAATGACAGCACCAGAGGTGGAAGGTGAGTGGTAGCGGGTCTTTGACATTATAGAGCATATGGACTCTGTCCATTATTGGTAGTTTTGTTTGGAGTTGTCCTTTAGATGTTTAACTGTGTTGTTTTTGACCCGAGCTGTGAGGGACTGAGGTATGACAGCCCACTATGCTGAGACTTATAGTGCCCTAGAATGTTGAGGACTGAGGAATCCTTAGTCCCTAACAGAGGGCACTACAAGTCTTAGCATAGCAGGCAGTATTTCCTCATTCCCCTACAGAGAGGATTACAAGTCCAAGCAGGTAGCCTTCTGCAGTGGGACTTGTTGTGCCCTTGACTGTGGTGGACTGAGGAAGGGAAGTGTAAGAGGGTCTCTGTAAGCTCAGATGTATGGGGGAGCTTTGGGGAACACAGAGTTCCCTTTTACACCAGAGTCCCCAGCTTCCCCCCTCAAATAATGGTTCCCAAACTCTCCTTATATCAGAGTCTTCACACTTCCCTCTTACAGTGTAGTAAGTCTGGAGACTCCGATGTAAAGGGGGCTCTGTAAAATGTGATTAGAGATTAGAAATTTCTAACATTTTTATTTTCTACTTACGATCCACAATTTTCAGCTGCTCAAATGGCTCGCTGCCTCTGACTGCATATTGGAGTGTGGCCGTCCTCCTCCTCCCCTTCTTCACCAAAAGCACAAGAGGGTGCCGTCCGTCCGCTTTGGCTAGAAGCAGAAGAAAAAAAAAACATAAAAAATACGAATGTACATAGTAGTATTAAAGGTTGTGAAGAGAC
This sequence comes from Pelophylax lessonae, assembly GCF_965119305.1. Classification (NCBI taxonomy): domain Eukaryota; kingdom Metazoa; phylum Chordata; class Amphibia; order Anura; family Ranidae; genus Pelophylax; species Pelophylax lessonae. The sequence continues at coordinate 46,981,574 of NC_138779.1, read as the reverse complement.
ACTTGATGGAGGTAGGAAAGGTAGGAGCGAGAGGGAGGGGGGGGGGGGTGTTGGTATTAGTGTTGTTGCATAGCTAAACACATGTCCACCTACCCAAAAAATTGTAACCTATCTGGTCACATGTAATGTATATTTTTACTTACCGGAGATTTGCTCCACAGCCTTTAGCAGGAGCCTGGGTGAGCGCCTTTTGGCATCACTCCAGGCCCGCTGCAGATCCACTATACTATCTCAGGCAGAAACTGAAATCTCCGCTGCAGCCTCATCCGGAGACGACACATCATCTTGTGCTTTTGGTGAAGATGCGTATAAACTTTATCATACCCCCAGAGGAGGAGGAGCTGTGGAAAGAGCAGTG